>NW_022196904.1:111311654-111375392 GCF_008632895.1 Mastomys coucha
GTCTTGAAAACCAAATTATTATGGTTTCAGGAATTGTCACTTTAACCAAAATGGAGGAGCTTTACAAAAATGGTGTGGTTATGGCTAATAAGGTGTGCTATTAGCTGCTGGCAAACAGCTATACCCAAGCTACAAAACTTAGCTTAATGGAGGAAATATTTATTTTGGCTTATGATTTTAGTATTTCAGGCCATCGTAATGGGAAGGCATGGTTGCCATGGGAACACGAAGAGGAAGCAGTTCATATTTCTGAGAACCAGGAAGCAGAGAGAGCACTGAAATCAGGGTCTAGACTTTACTTTCATGGGCTAGGCCCTAGTGGCCTAGGTCCTCCAGCTAGGCCACATCTCCTAAAGATTTCACATTCTCACAAAGCAACACCACTATCTGGGGAACAGATGTTCAAATCAGGAACCTGTCGTGTACATTCTAATTCAAGGTCACTGGTATAAACCAAGTATGATACTTCTCATCTTAGTGCATGTTGGTTTTCTAATCCCGGTCTTTAGATGATGTCTCATGAGAAGGTGGATCCTTATCCAATAGGGGCATTGCAGTACTTAGAAAACAGGAATTGCAGACACAGAGACAGGCATGGAGGGATAAAGAGATGCAGGTCCTATAGGTCCTCTGAAGGCAAAAGAGTGGAGCAATACATTCATGACCAAGACAAGATTGCTTAGATATTTTGAAGCTATGAAGAGGCAAGTAAGAGACTCCTCTACAGGCTCTGTGGGCATTGGAAGGAATACGGCTCAGTCAGTGCTTCAGACAGCTTCCTTTCAGAGCTGAAAGTTATACCTTTGTTTTTTTTTTTTTTTTTTAAAGTTTTAGTTATTTTAAATTACGTGTGTGGGTGTGCAAGATGCTCTCAGGGATAGAGGTGTCAGATATTCTGGAGTTAGAGTCAGGTGGTTGTGAGCCACCTGACATGGACCTAAGCTCGGGTCCTCCGGAAGAGCAATTGCCCTTGCCTTTGTTTTTAAAGCGACTCTGTTTGTGGCCCTTAAAGCAGCCCTCGGAAGTCTGCATGTGTGCTAGAGCACCAAGGACAAGTGGTAGGCTTGGAACTTGGCCTGAAGTAGGTGAAACATTAAGGCAAAGAGCAGAACGAAATAGTTAGAAACAATCTTCTTCTTCTTCTTCTTCTTCTTCTTCTTCTTCTTCTTCTTCTTCTTCTTCTTCTTCTTCTTCTTCTTCTTCTTCTTCTTCTTCTTCTTCTTCTTCTTCTTCTTCTTCTTCTTCTTCTTCTTCTTCTTCTTCTTCTTCTTCTTCTTTTTTTTTTTTAGGTTTTTCAAGACAAGGTTTTTCTGTATAGCCTTGGCAGAGCAAGAAAGGGTTGTCTCAAAAGAGGCCCAGTCGTTTTCTCCTTGTAGTTTCGGGTGGCTTCCACCAGGGGGCAGAGCGGGACTTCTATGCACAAAAAAGGAAAAGAATCTCAAGACAACTGCCAGCAGGTTACTTCCCCAAGCTAAAACCACCCTTCAAACACCACTCCATCCCCACCCCACCTTACACTACCCCCAAACACTTCGCCACCCCACCCCATCCTACCCCACCCCTCAAACACTCTCAAACACCCATTCCCTAAACATCCCCACCTCCACTCTACCTTCGTAGCATCCCACTCACAGCCCGCAAACACCATGGCCACCACCATTCCCCCGCCTAGGGGGAGGTGAGAGGCAAGAGAACTTCCCAATTTCTTGAGGAAAAGGGAACTAGGCCCTCAGAGCTAAGGCAGTATGATCTCCAGTTTCCCACAGTCTGTCATGTATAATATCGGGGGACAGGCCACCTGCCTTTCCTTCAATCAGACCTATTTTCAATTCAGAATCCATTCTCAATTCAGAACTATTTTGATGGAAAACAATTAACGTTTGTATCATAGAAATACATCAGAGATGACTGTCTAGAGACCCATATTTTCCTGAGATTGTTTCAACAGCAGACGGGTCAGTGCCCCACACCCTTGACCATAGTGGACCTCAGGGTTTTGACAGGAGGGACTGAAAACGTAAACAGGAAGGAGCACTTGTGCCCTTTCTGCTGTTGCCCTTGTGCAGATTCACAGTTGTTCAGTCCTCTTAGATTCCTTACTGTACCCCAGAGCCCACCCCATAATTATTCTTCTAACACCCGCTCTTTAGGCTAGTTGGAGTTAGTTTCCATGACTTGCAAAACCCACGGAATTAAAAAAAAATCAGAACTAGTAAGAATTATGATTTCTGTGGGTAGAGAAATATTAAATGCATCACTCCAAGTCATAGAGGCAAATTTAAAAAATGAAAAGTGTGTGGGCACGGTGGTACGTACCTGTTGTCCCAACAGGCAGCTGAGGTAGGTGAATCAGGAGCTGGAGTCCAGCCTGGAGTACACAGAAAGACCCTACCTCAAAAATAAACATAAAATGAAAGTCAAACAAATAAACCCAAAGCACACAACCACCGTCACCACCCCCCCCACCCCCACTGCCCTGGGACTATTAGAAAAGCCAGGAAAAGGCTGACTGTGTGCAGATTCTCAGCAAACATTTGCTGGCTGGCTACAGTCCCTAAGTAGTAATAAGACCCAGTAAAATTGATGTAGGGATAAGGGAGAGGTGGGTAGTGAGGTCTCTGCCTCCACTGCATGGCAACGGAGACAATGTGCTTTCAACTGGCTAAGGGCAGGCAGCGAGGTGCAGTCCTACTGTGTGGAGTGACACTCTGATGGCCAGTTAAAGCCAAGAATGTTTTCTTCAGAGCATCAGGGTGCTCACTTCAGAGACATCGTCCTAAACAGCACATACTTTCAACCCTTGAGAATCGTGCAAAGGGATGCTGGCCTGTTTGTAAAGGTCCAAGCTGCACAGCAAGTGGGACTGAAGTTCTGATGGGGCAGTTGCTGGGCAGGATGCGCACCTGACTAGTGGGAGGTGCTGTTTTCTGATGCACAAGTAGTTTGCTCACGGCCTACCTGAGCATCCGCTGTGTGCTTGCCCGTCTGGTACCTCATTATCGTTTTAATTTACATTGCCTTAATTATGCGTGGGATGGAGAGTTTTTTTTTCTCTTGTGACTATAAGCTGTTTGTATTTCCTTTCCTGAGAGCCGCCTTCCCAGTATCCTTTGCATCACAGCTCCTTAAACTGCCCATCATTTTACGGAGTGTGGGGGCCTCGAGGATAATTTGGCAACAATGAATGGCTTCTGAATGTGCACTGACCAAAAGTCAGTCCAAAGTTATATGCGTAAGGAATGGAGGTGCCCCTGCAGCCTTGAGTCTGAGCACGCCCCGTGTCACCTCCCTGCAGCCTTGAGTCTGAGCACACCCCACGCCACTTCCCACTGCCTGTGTCCTCAGGCTACCCAGAGTCAATGAATGAGAAGGGTGCAATCAATGATCCTCAGAAATTTTTACTGTAAACACCCAGTTTTCTGCTCTTACAAAAACACAGTGACTGAATTAAAGAAAACAAAGAGGTATTTTCCTGCTGTCATTTCCTCAGCAAGGGACAAATCTGCATACATTTGGATTGCATTGTGCTAAAACGCTTGCTTTTTATGAGTTGTTTTGAGTTGATGGCCTGAGTTTGATAGAAAATAAAACAACAACAACAACAACAACAAAAACCGTAACATGTGCTGGAGAGATGGCTTAACGGTTTAGAGCACTGAATGCCTTTGTAGAGGTCCTGAATTCAATTACCAGCAAGCACATGGTGGTTCACAACTATCTGTAATGGGGACCGATGCCCTCTTCTGGTGTGTTTGAAGACAGCTACAGTGTACTCATATACATAAAATAAACAAATAAATCTTAAAAAAATTTTTTCGTGTAAGTTTATGTCTAAATATGCATCTGTAATTTAAATGAAATTCTCTCACCAGGGCTGCCAATGCTCCCTTCAAGAGCCAAAGATTATCTAACAAAAACTCCAACACCATGTAAAAGAAACTCTCATTTGAGTTATTGGTGACAGTTGTCCAAGAGATTCTGAAAACATGCAGGCTATTGTTATTTCTCTTGGTTGCCCCCTCAGAGGGAGAAGGTAAATCTCTATTTCTGAAGACATCACGCATGTCTGAAACAGGGCCAGAGATGGCCTGAGCTGGGACTGCCTTGGATGTCTCCTCCTTCCTGAGGACTAGCTTTCATAGCATCTTTTGGCCACAGAAGGGGCCAACAGAGGGAAGCAACTACATATGTATGATGCCAATGGACCATAACAATCAGCAGGGCATGACAAACCTGAGGGTGCAGTAGTGGCATTGTTGGTGGTAACCAACAGCTCTTTAACTGTATTTAAGACTCCCTTGGCCAAGGATGGTGGCATACACCTTTAATCCCAGCACTGGGGAGACCAAGGCAGGTGGATCTCTGAGTTCAAGGCCAGCCTAGTCTACAGAGTGAGTTCCAAGACAGCTAGGGCTACACTGAAAGACCTGTCTCAAAGAACAAAACAAAACACTCCTGTAAGAAGAGGGAAATCAGGCTTGGTATAGAAAACTTAGCAAAGTGCTCAGGACTAATGAATTTTCATGGATTTTGGAGGAGAGCCCACGACCACCACTTTACTAAACCAACACAATCCCTAACTATAACTCTAAACATTGGCACTTCTAACTACAGATAAGTATAGTCCTTACCTCCATCAGGAAAACTTCTCTTGCAGCAGATGGAGACCATTACAGAAAGCCACAACCAATCAATATGCAGAGTTGTGGAGTCCAGTCACAACAGATACATTTGCAAAACACCTAAGAGAACATTTTGGAACAGGGACAGAAGGATTGGGGGAGACAGAGGACCAGGGAGTTTACTGTGTGACTGTGTCTCCTAGTAATGCCAGAAGTGACACTCATAAAAATCTCACTTTCACGGCTGTCTAAATATGACCCGTAACAACAGTAACACCAGTGTGGACGGGGATGATCTTGGGCCTCATCCCACGCTGGGAACCACAGGCAACCAAGAAATGCTGAGACTGGGAGACACAGCATTCTTCAGGGAGGAGCACACCAATGTATTATTCATTATCAAACAGGGAGCTCTGAAAACATACATACAAGTAATATTATACAGACTGAGCAGGCCATATAGATATGTGTATATATATGTACATACATACACACACACACATATATATGTATATATATATATATATGTATGTATATATATCCATTCAGCAATTAATGAAAAAGAAGCCTTGAATTTGAAAGACAGCTGGGAGGGGCATATGAGAGGAAAGGAAAAGGAGAAGTTTGTAATTATAACCTCAAAAAGAAAAAGAAAAAGAAATCATTGCACAAAGGCCTGGAATTAGTATAGATATGTGTGTCCAATAATTTTTGATGTGTACCTAAAAAAATTTCTGCCGTATTGTGTTAAGTATGTATGTGAAGTGGAATTCTCAGTGTTAATGGCTCTAACATCAAAATACAGGAGCCAGAGTGATGCTCAGCGGTTAAGAGGATTTGCTGCTCTTCCAGAAATTCCATATTCTGTTCCTAGCACTCACATTAGAGAGCTCACAACTGCCTGTACACTAGGTCTGATGGAGCCTGGCCTTTGTGGACACCTGTATACATCACACACACACACACACACACACACACACACACATACAAATACATAACAAAACCACCTATTGATCATCCAAAAATATTAAGAGTACTGTACATCCTGACATATCAAGTGCTTGGACAGGATTTAATTTTTGGTCGACAGCCCTGGAAGTTGAACCTAGGGTCTCATGTATGCCAGGCAAGTGCTCCACCATTGAACTATATCCCCAGCCCTTGATTTAGCTCTTTAAGTAAAAATCACAAGATCATCCATTCCATTGATACACAAATTTGCTTCAGTTTTCAGTAAGTAGTAATGCTATATATATATATATATATATATATATATATATATATATATACCAAAGAAGTGTTTTAAAATAAATTCCTCCATAATTTCTTATCAGTAAATGTCTGACTTGAATAACTCCTTTACACCTCTCTGTATACAAAGTCATATAAAGATGGTTGAGGGCTCTGAGCCCTAAACAAGCATTTATATGTCTGTTCCCTCTGAGGCTCAGGGGAGACTGCAGAAGAGTGGGCAGGGGGTATGCAGGAATGGAAATGTAGGGTAAAGGGTTGTAAGATGCCATTCTCTAGACTCTACCTGAGCTTTGTTACCATGAATATACCTCAGTTACCCACACCCAGTCTACACTTTCAACAGTCAGTCCTGGCTGAGATGGGGCGCCCCTGGCCCCACCCCTTACTGCTGAGCTATGGGCTACTGGTAGCTTCTGGGAGACAGGGGACCCTTATTGTTAGTTGTATGCCAATGGCTAGCTCCAAACTCATGGTCACACAGACGGCCCTGGTTAAGAATTCAGTGGGTCTTCCTATGGGGTTGCAAACCCCTTCAACTCCTTCAGTCCTTCCTCTAACTCCTCTATTGAGGACCCCGAGCTCAGTCCAATGGTTGGCTGTGAGCATCCACCTCTATATTTGTAAGGCTCTGGCAGGGCCTCTACCAACCAGACCCCCTAGAGCTCCCAGGGACTTAGCCATCAACAAAGGAGTACACATGACTCCAGCTGCATATGTAGCAGAGGATGGCCTTGTTATGCATCAACGGGAGGAGAGGTCCTTGGTCCTATGAAGGCTCAATAGATGGCCCAGTGTAAGGAATTGAGGGCGGGGAGAGGGGAGTGGGTGGGTGGGTGGAGGAACACCCTCATAGAGTCAGGGGGAGGGAGGATGGGATAGGGGGTTTTGGGAGGTGGGGAAACCAGGAAAGGGGATAACATTTGAAATGTAAAATAAAGAAAATATCCAATAAAAAAGAAAAAATATTCAGTGGGTCAGGGTTTGTGCCCAGTCTTATTGTATCTTGTTAGGCCATGTTTGGTGGATATTCCTGGAGGGCATGCTCTTTTTTAGGGGGTGGGAACAGAGGAGAAGGTCATCTCAGAGGAGTGGGGGGAGAAGATCGGGGGAGGACTGGGAGGAGTGGAGGGAGGGGAAACCACAGTTAGGATTCAACGCATGAGAGAAGAATAAAAAAATTCTGTGGGTCACAAAACAAAGTGAACAGACACAAGCCCAAGAGAGAGGTTGTGGAGAACAGGGAGGTGGGTGGGGATTGGGGACATGGGAACAGGTGACCAGGGAGTGGTCAGTATGCATCAGGTTCATGTGTGTGAAACTATCAAAGAACAAAGGTAACTAATAAGAAGTATGGTGAAGGTAGTTTCTCAACCAAGAAGGGGCGAAGAGTGGAGAAGGACGAGAAGCCCTGCTCACATCCTCTTACTCAACACTTTCTTTCTTATCTGGTTGCAGTCTTACTCAGCAGCTCTGGCAAGTCTATTTTTGGTCTATTTCATGTGCCTGGGTTCTTCCCTCCTCCTCACCCATTCCAGTTGGTAGACCCTCTGTACTTGAACTTGCTCACTGCAGCAGCGCTCTGAGGATCCCTCAGCTCTAGGATACACGCAGTGTTTGTGCAGAAATACAAACGAATGGTCTTTGCCTTCTTTGGTGCCCTCCATTTCTGACCCTCCTTCTCCCTCCCCTTCTAGCTGTTCAGCCAGCACCCCACATTCTCCTATGGGCTTAGATTTTTTTTTGGAGGGGGAGAGGAAATCCTAAGTAGTCTTGGAAAGGTCTGAGGTCTGCAGAACTGTATTTAAAACGTACTTGCTTATTTATGTGGAAGACGAGGGAGGAAAGCACATAAAGTTCATGAATGATAGTGTGGTGGTGAGCACCTGTTGCCCCATCACTGGGAAGGCAGAAGCAGGAGGAGGAGGGTGGGGGAGGAGGACTCTGAGCACAGCCTGGGTGATGTAAAGAGATCCTATCTCAAAAAACACAATACGCATGCACAGAAACAATTTTGGAAGACTTCAGACTCAATGCCTATTAGTGTGGATAACGTGTGTGTGTGTGTGTGTGTGTGTGTGTGTGTGTATGTGATTTTATTTCTTTCTTTGTATAGTGCTTTCATTTGCAGTGCCTGGGGTAGAACCCAGGGCTTTGTACACACTAAGCAAGAGATCTGACAAGCTCTAGCCAAAGTCTGGAACATGTTCTCAGCAGAGTCCTTAGCTCCATGTGGCTTCTTTACTCTCTGACTATGTCCAGAGGTTTTTATGCATCAACAATACATCTCTGAAAGGTTGTTTGTTTATTTATTTATTTATTTTTGTTAAGGCCAGGAAAATCCACTTGACTTTTTAGTAACATTTTATGTGTGAGCTCAGGGATAGAGTGAAAGTTCCCCCTACCTGTGAGAAAGAAACAGACTCACCTCTTGATTCCAGTTTGGGTGTGTGTCAAGGACAGATTCCCCAAAGAGTTCCTGGGTCTAAAGTGGTTTTTTTTTTCTCTTCTTCCTCATTTCTAATATTTTGAGGCTGTTTTGTAATTTCCTTCCAAAGAAGTTGTGCCAGCGTATGCTCACTCCAGCAATGTGTGAAGATGTCTATTTGGATGTTTCCTGTTTAACCTCTCCTGTAGGACACATCACCATATTTCTTGAGTCCTCAATAAAGTCAGGCAAGCTTGTGTTTATGAGCAACTTGGTTTCTTCTGTGGTGACAAACTGGCTCTGATTCCCTGCCAGCTCCGTTTGTTCTTGGGTTGTTGTCTTCTGTCTTTTTTTTCTTTTTTCTTTCTTTCTTTCTTTCTTTCTTTCTTTCTTTCTTTCTTTCTTTCTTTCTTTCTTTCTTTTTCTTTTGGAGACAGGGTTTCTTTGCATAGCCCTGGCTATCCTGGAACTCACTCTGTAGACCAGGCTGGCCTCGAACTCAGAAAACTTCCTGCCTCTGCCTCCCAAGTGCTGGGATTAAAGGAGTGTACCACCACTGCCCATCTTCTGTCTTTTACCTTCTTAATTCTGCAATGATTTGCCCCCTCATCGTCCTCCCCACCCTGCCCTGGACCCACAGGGTTTCTCTATGTTGCCCTGGCTGTAGACCAGGCTGGCCTAGAACTCACTGAGATCTACTTGCCTCTGTCTCTCAAGTGTTGTGATTAAAGGTGTGTACTACCATACCCAGCTTAAAGATCTTTTCTTCCCTGATTTTTGCATTTTTAAATTTACTCATTTTTTATTAGATATTTTATTTATTTACATTTCAAATGTTATCTCCTTACCTCGTTTCCCCTTTGAAAACCCCCTACCCCTCCCTTAAAGATCTTTTAATACTAAGAAAAATTAGCTCATAGTTTGATGTGGGTATTATAAATGTTTTCCTTCTTTTGATTTTATTATCATTTTGCTCTATGGAAGCTTAAAGTTCTCAACTATTGAAATGTATTTATTTGTGTTTGTGAATGCATGTATATGGGTATGAGTGTGTGTGTGTGTTGGTGTAAGTGTTCATGTGTCTGTGTGTGTGTATACACGTGTACATGTGTGCTCATGGGAGGAAAGCCCAGAAGTTGATTTTGGATGTCTTCCACGTTATTCTTTACCTTGTTCTTAGAGACATAGTCTCTCATTGGCTAATCTGGCTTCTCACTTCAGCTAGACTGGCTGGTGGCAAGCTTCCGGGATCCTCCTCTCTCCATTTTCCTCAGTGATGGTGTTGTATGTGTATGTCCCTACTAAAAAATAAGAAGAAATAGGGCTTCAAAAAAAATTACACTTATTTACGTTAGTGTGTGCATGTGTGCATGCACCTGCCAAGATGTGTATGTGGAGGTCAGAGGGCAACTTGCAGGATTTGGTTGTCTTCTTCCAGCATCTGGATCCCTGGGATTAAACTCAGATCATCAGGCTCAGCAGCAAAGCACCTCACTACCCCCTGAGCCCCTCTCACTGCCCCATGTTGGCTGTTTATGTGAATGCTTGGTGGATCTGAACTCAGGTCCTCATGCTTGTGTGGCAGGAATTTTATTGACTAAATCATCTCCCCAGTCTTATTAAAATTTATTTGTTAATCCTTTTTTCATAGATTTGTATCTTTCTTTAAAACATTACATTTCCAAGATTATAAACACCTACCATGTTGTATGCGCAGACCCAGGGGATTTTGTTTGACTTTTACACAGGGCTCACTATGTAGGCCTGGTTGGCCTTGAACCTGTGTCCACCCCCTTGGTTCTGAGGTGGCAGCTTTTTCTTTCTTTATGAATGACTGCCTTGGTCACCTAAGAAGGTCTGCAGATAAGCCATGGCCTCCTTGCTGATTTGAAATGCTCTCTGATCCTTGCAATGATGCAGGCAGAAGGTCCCAGGCCAGTAAACTCTGAGATACTGGCTAGTTCTTCATTTTTCTTGCTGACATTTTTGTCTTTCGGAAGGTAGAGGAAGTGTCTAGAGGAACTATTTGTTGCCTTAAGCCAAATTCTGGTCAACCAGATGGAAAAAGGCGGTGGGGGGAAGTGACAGAAACCCTGGTAGAAAGGGATTGTGTCATTTTAGGACCGCTGTCTGCCTCCCACCTTTTTGGTTAACCCCTGGCTCCATCCTGACTTGTTGGAAACATCACCTGTGGTCGGTACCCTGGCAGTCTGATTCTACCTCTCACAGTGGGAAGCTGAAGTCCCTGTCTTTCTCTACTCTCTTACCTCCACTTCTTTGCATATTTTCTCCCCCCTACACCCAGCCCTCAAGTCATTCTCTTTCGTTTTTTTTGCCTCAGTAACTCCGAATCTTCAAATTTCTGTTCAAGGTTATCAGAAAAGTCAAGCCTTCCTTAGATGCCCTAAGCTAGACTCTTTATAGACCCTTCCAATCCTTTAAGAAGCAAGAAGTCACAGACACTCCAGGGGCCTCATGGTCTGGGACGTGCAGGCTAGATTTCAAATAAAAACTTCCTATTGTCTGTCCTCCTGAAGACCATGATTGGATGGGCCAGTGAGCTAGCTCAGTGGGTAAAGGAGCTTGCTACTGAGCCTGAGTTTATCTCAGGAATCCACATAGTGGAAGGAGAGAACTAACTCCTGTAAAATGTCGTCTTATAAGCCACAGGCTTGCTATGGGACGCTCTCCCACATTGCCCCTTTCCCTACATTTACCCCACAGACACAATGAATGAATGACTGACTAGGATTGGATACATAATTTAGGAAGCCCAGTATGAAATTAAACTGTTGGGTTTCTTGTTCAACAATACAGAATTTTAGGATGAGGACAGAAGATCTCTGAACTAAGAAGGACCCTTGTGGGACCAGAGTCCTTGGAGCTTTTACAGGACACACACTTGTTGTAATGTGCTGGATGGTGGCCGCTGAGGAGCTATGCCCAAGGCTTCCTACTCAGCCCTGGCTGATGAATATGGTCTTATTTGGAAAAAGCTCTTTGTAGAAACAACTGTTAAGTGGCGCACACCTTTAATCCCAGCACTTGGGAGGCAGAGGCAGGTGGATTTCTGAGTTCGAGGCCAGCCTGGTCTACGGAATGAGTTCCAGGACAGCCAGGGCTATACAGAGAAGCCCTGTCTTGAAAAGCTACAAAAAAAAAAAAAAAAAAAAAAAAAAAAAAAAAAAAAAAAAAAAAAAAAAAAAAAAAAAAAAGATTCTCAAGATCAAAAGACCATTCTGGACTAACTGGAATGGACCCAAGAGATAATATACAAGGTAAGAGATGAAAGGGGAAAGGAGCCGAAGGGGAACTCAGACTGTGCTAGCCGCTTCCTGTCTCAGTGATGACAACGCTTGAGAAAAATCAACTTAAAGGAGGAGAGAGAGTTGTGTTGGCTCGCGGACTCCGAGGTTTCAGTCCACAGTCACTTGCTTTCATTGTTTCTGCTTCATGGTGAGGCAGATGATGGGAGTATGCAAAGCCAGGATGCAGAGTGAGACTGAGAACAAGAATGGCCAGCTGGAGAAAAAAGAGAGGAGAGAATGCAGGATCCCATTTGAGTACACGACTCCAGTGATCTACTTCCTCTGATTTAGGCTTCATCTAAAGTTCTCACCACTTCCCAAAGGTCTATTCAGGATCCATCATCACAGGACTAATCCAAGGATGAGGCCAGTGTCCGTTCTCACCATCCAAAGAGCGTCAGACTGGAGGGATGTAGTCACAAGCGCTGGAGTACTGACTGCTACCGAAGCTGGAAGAAGGGACAGGAACATTCTCTGCTTACAATCCCAGTTCAGCTCTCTGCCCTCCAGGGATGAGAGGACAAGCCTCTGCAGATTTAAGCCTCCCAGTATGTGGTAACTTGTTATAGAAGCCACAGGAAACTAATATACATATGAAGCCACTTTACTCAGGGTGTTTGTGGTTATTAGTCAGTAAAAATATGTTGGCTGTTGACCAGATCACCACGAGGCAGAGCCTGTCTGAGGATGGGACTCTGAAGAAATCAAAGCCAAGAAAGCAAAAGTGGAGCAGAAATGGTTACAGAGACAAAACCTGTACCAAACCATACCTGAAGACAGATAGTGCCTTGCATGGTTTCTTAGCCACTTATGTCTAAAAAATACTGAAATCAAGCAGCCTCAATTAAGTTTAAATTCAGATTTTTCAAGGGGTTGGGGTAATATCTCAACTGTGAAGTGCTTGCTATACAAGCTTGAGAACCTGAGTTTGATCCTCAATACCTACACAGAAAGCTGGGTGTGATTTGCTCTGTCTGGCCCCAGGCTGGATAAGTGACATCACCTCTGTTCCAATTCCAGCCTGCTCTACTTCTGGTTCAGTCTTTCTTTGAGGCCCCTCTGGCCCCTAAAGTGACTCTGTCCCACATCCAGACCCTGGCTACATTCTCCTCAAGTTCCAGGCACATCAGCTGATCCACAGAGTCCCTCACCTCCATCCTGCCCTGGTAGATGATCCTGTGTGTCACAGCTGCTCCATGCAGTCCATCTAGGCCCAGTCTTAGTAAGTGATCCTACCTTGTCCAGTCCCTGCCCTCTCAGCCTTGACTCCACCCCTTGAGGTTCCTCTGAGCTACCCAGCTCACCACTTCACTTTGGGATTCTGGTTTGGTGGGAGGAAAACTCAGACAGCCAACATCCTAAGCTCAGATGCCTAAGTCTCATTGACAAAAGCAATACAATAAACTGAGATGGCATGTCCTTCCTCCTAAAGCCACCAATCCTGTAGTAATGTTCTCCAGAAAGAACAATTCAGACAAAATTCAAGACAGAACTCAAAGAACAACCATAAACACGTCCAACCAGTCCAATGCATTCAAAGAGAACACAAACACTCGGAGGAAGTTAAAGAAGACAGGGATAAAATGATTGAGGCCCAAAGAAACACAAGCAGACAGATGAATGGAATAGTGAAGATAATTCATGACATGAATGTCAAATTCAGTAAAGAGATAGAAATAGTGAAGAAAACCCAAATTGATTATGAAGCAGGAAATGAAAAAGCCAGCATAATAAAAGGCTTAGTTTAAAGCCTCACCAACAGAACAAATTATGTAGAAGGCAGAATATCAGGGCTTGATCACTCAATCAAAGAAAATGATATATTAAAAAAAAAAACCCTATGAACAGAATATGTAGGAAATTTGATACCCAATGAAAAAAATAAATCTATAAATTATAGCTATAGAAAAAGAAGAATTGCAGATAAAAGGAATTATTAATATTTGCAATGAAATTATAGAAGAAAATTTCCCAAGTCTAGAGAAAAAGATACATACCTTTCTAGTATAGTTAAAAATTAAAACATAGACTAAGGGAGGAGCATGAAAACAGCAAGGCAGGAAGGCTAAGTTCCACATAAGGGCAGGCCCATGACAATCATAGCTCATTACTGGATGGAATGGAAAATCTTAAACAAGAGGGCTTGGAAAGATGTATTCCATGCTCTGAGAGACCACAGCTGCCTACCTATTGCTGTACCCAGCAAAACTATCTCCTATATTTGTAGGAGAAGTAAAAACTTTCCATGACAGAAACAGACTAAAGGAATATATGATTATAAACCAGCTCTACAGAGGGTACCATAGGGAATATTTTAGATTGAAGAGGAAGATAAATATATTCAAGAGGACACAGGGAATAAATAAACAATACCAGGACAGTTAATCAAAGAAAGTCTAAAACAAAAGCAAAAATGAAACCACGGAATGACAGCAAAATGACATCTTCAATAACAATTATGAAGATTAATATCTCAATTTATCAATAGAAAGATACAGACTAGCAGACTGAATTGGGAAACAGAATTCATCTTTTTTGCTATCAGCAGGAAATACAGTTCATCATCAAAGATAGACGCCCCTGTAGGCTAAAAGGATGTAAAGAAGATATTTTACTAAAATGGAACTAAAACAAACAAACAAACAAAAACCAAACAGGCATAGCTATTTATAATATCAGATAAAATAGACTTAAACTTTAAGCTAATCAGAAAGAAAGGGACTTCATGCCAGTAAGAGGATATTACAGTTCTAAACACATATGTACCAAACACAGGGGCACCCAATTTCCTCTAACAAATACTTCTGTATGTAAAACTACAGATTAACCCCAACATAGTAATAGTGGGAAGTTTTAATACTCCACTCTTACCAATAGACAGGTCATCTGGACAAAAACTGAATATAGAAACACTAGGGTTAAATGACATCTCAAAAATCAAATGAACCCAATTAGCATCTATAGAACATTCCACCGAGACACTAAATAATATACATTTTCTCCGCAGTTCGTGGAACTTTCTCCAAAAACACGAAATAATATACATTTTCTAAGCAGCTCGTGAAACTTTCTCTTTCTATACTAGAAAGGTATGTATCCTTTTCTCTAGATTTGGAAAATTTTCTTTCTTTCTTTCTCTTACTATGCCACAAAGAAAGTCTCAACAAATTTTAGCATTATATATGACCACAGAAGAATAAAGCTGGATATCAGCAATAAGAGAAACTGCAGAAAGTAAATAGACTCATGGAAATTTAACAGTACACGATTGAATTGTTGTCTTAGTTAGGGTTTTGCTGCTGTGAACAGACAGCATGACCAAGGCAATTCTTATAAGGACAACATTTAGTTGGAGCTGGCTTACAAGTTCAGAGGTTCAGTCCATTATCATCAAGGGGAGAATGGCAGCATCCAGGCAGGCATGGTGCAGCAGGAGTTGAGAGTTCTATATCTTCATCTGAAGGCTGCTAGGAGAATACTGACTTCCAGGCAGCCAGGATGAGGGTCTTACAGGCTATGCTCACAGTGACACATCTACTCCAACGAGGTTATACCTCTTAGTAGTGCTACTCCCTGGGCAGAGCATATACAAACCATCTCAATAATAAATGAGTCACTGAAGAAATAGAGAAAGAAATAAAGAGCCTATAATTGAATGACATGAAAATACACCATATAAAAACATACAGAATACAGTGTATGCAGAGGACAGTTTATAGTTCTAAATGACTATATAGAAAAGCTGAGAGATCTTGAATAAATAGCTTAATAAAACACCTTAAGGCCTTGGAAAAACAAGGACAAACCAAACATAAAGATGGGGAGAAATTAAGATCAGAGCAGAAATGAATCAAATGGAAACAAAATACAAAGAGTGAACAAAACAAATAATTCACACCAACAGTCCTGTTTAAATCCAGGGGCCACAAAACAGAAGACAGACATAAAAAGAAAGATATTTGTAGGGAGTGAGGGAAGGTAGTAGGTATTAGGGAGATGGGAGAGGGGAGGCCAAGGCTGGTCAGGGTACATGCATGTACTTATGTGAAACTGTCAAAGAAAGAACAAACTTAACTGTTAAAGTTTCTTTTTTTATTACAAAATAAGCTTGTGCAATTGCATCCGTTTGTAATATCAGTGCTGGGGAGGTGGAGACAGATGGATCTCGGGGTTGAGCTCCCAGCCAGCCTCACCTAATCACCTAATCAATGAGCTGTGGGTCTCAAGAGAGGCTCTCCCTCCAGAGACAAGGTATAGAGTATTGAGAATAGGTGCTACTTAGGAATGAGCATCCGATCCATCCACACATCTGCAATAAAAGCAAGCTCACCATCCATTTTACAGAGAAAGGCTGGGAATCATGGATGTTGCTTCCTTCTGGAGCCCCTTGTCTGAAGAACATTCTCCATTGTTCCTCTAAAAGGACCCTGGTTGGATTGGGTCCCCACTGTCCAGGATCACCTCCCCTTTCTCTCCTTCCTTAGAATTACCCTCCAAAGCAACTGGCTACATGCAAATCTGTATTCCAGGCTCTACATTTTGGGAGAACTGAGGCAAAGACAATGTGGATAGAAGGACTTTTCCGGGGTTTTACTTTTCTATGATGGCTTCAGTGTCTGTTAGTCACTGTTCCTGGGGCTCTCTGAGCTGGTTCAAGAAGGCAGGGACAAAGGGAAGGCCAGGGAAAGGTTCTGAATGGGCTTGTAGAAAGCAGGATGAGACTGGAGCCATTGGAACATAGGAAGAACTATGCAGGGGTCATCAGCAGATGAAGGTGCTTGCTGACAGGCCTGGTGACATGAGTCCATTCCCAGGAGCCTATGTGGTAGAGGGAAGCAATTGAATCTTGGGAGTTGTCCTCTTAGCTCCACAGGTGAGAATGTTCACACACACACACACACACACACACACACACACACACACACACACACACAAAAATAAGAGAGGGGGCTATATGATACTTTTAGAAAGGCAATGAGAGTCTGGAGAAAGTCAAAACAAAAGGTTTATTACCATAGCACTGAGAATAAAAAAAAAAAAAGGATTTCCTTGTGGTATTTCTAGGAGAAAGGAAGGGACAGAACTGTTTTGTAATGTGTGGAGGGTCCTCACACAGCACACAGTGCAGAATGATGATGAAGGCAGCTGTAGGCAGTTGGAATTAGCTTAAGAAAAGGAGAAGCCCCAACTCTTAGAGCTGGCCGGTGGCATCCAGAGGATGAGATACTTGGAGCTTCCGTGTTTGCGGAGAACCACAGTCAATGGCACCAACACACCTCAGCTTTCCCTTCATCTGCTCCCTCAGACTGCTAAGCCTCTGTGACTCACGAGTCTTCCTTACAAAGAACTGCAAAGCTTCTTGGTAAGTAACCTCCAGGATAGCCATGTTTTTTCCTTGGGAGGAGATAGAGACCCTCTAGCTTTGCTTTCTTTTGTCAGAGTCTTCTAGGACTGGACATATCCATAGCAGCCAAACCCATCCCATGGCAGTGTGCACACAGGGCACATATGAGTCTCTTCAGGATGCAGTGATTAAGAAGTAGGTTCTGGAGAATCCTGGAGCAAAAGGATATTCAGTTATAAAGTAGGGCTCAGTAAGATGGCTCAGGGGGTAAAAAACCATTGACAAAAAACTCTACTGAGCTGAGTTGTATCTTGGAACTCAGAAGGTGGGAAGGGTCTAGGGATCTAGGAAGCAGGGACAGATGGGCTTGGTCATCTGCATCCCTCCATGTGTGTTTGAAGTGTGTAAATGTTACCACAATGACGTAACAGACAAGTCCAACCTGTGACATGAGGCTTGCTTGCAGTTGCTTGAAGCAGGGGATAGCTGTGCATGTGGCTCCACACAAAACAATCAACTTACTTAAGACATAGTGAGATTGTGTGTGTGTCTGTGTGTGTGTGTGTGTGTGTGTGTGTGTGAAGCGTCTTTTTGTGACACCTGAAGCCAACCCCAGAACTTCACTGTAGCAATTCCATTTCTGTTGTTATGACTATAAGATGTGATAGAAAGAGCTTAGATGTTAAATTTTTGGCTCATGTTTGCTGGAGAGTTCAGTCCATTATAGTAGGAAAGGTTTGGTGGATCAGCTCAGTCTGAGGGGTCAGGAGACAAAGGTGGTGGCTCTTCTCATGACTGCATACAGGCCTGACCCTAGTGACTCACTTTTGCCAGCTAGATTCCACTTCCTGAAGATCCTGCAGACTCCATAACAGCACCAGCCGATGGGGACCAAGTATCCACACACATGGCCCTGAGTGGGACAGTCCAGATTCAAGCCATCACTTCACCTTAACTCAAACCCAGATCTCCAGTGAGGGTCTTTCCTCCCATTCTCACTGTTCTGGAGGATTTTGTCCTTCTGGGTAGCTTTCCATGGCTCCTGATGACAGCTCAGGCATCTTACTGACTATGAAGAGTCTCCTCTGTTAGCTTCCCGTCACATGCTGGGCTGACCTTTACCTACAGTGGCTTCTGTGGGAAATGTGGACATGAAAGGCTCCAGCTGCGACCACCTTTGTGTCTTTGCCCCTCTTTCACAAGGTCATCTGTTCTCTTCAGTCACCCGTCACTCCCACTTTCCCAGCAGCCACCTCCTCCTTTGTTTACCTTCTCTCTTCTCCCCTGAAAGCTTGTTCCAGCAGTTGGCTTTCTACATTTCACACCTTCCTCCCTATTTGTCTGTTCATTTATATCTGAGAGGCACAGGATACATCCCGATCAGGAGGCTGAGGCAGGAAGCTCTCAATAAGAACCCAGCCTGAGCTGCATAGTGATTTTATGGCTATTAAAAGTAAAACTTCTATGAAATTTTATGTGTGGGATCTTGTGTAAACAGAAGATTTCATTTATTTGAGGATGTTTATCCAAGAGTATAATTACTGGGTCTACACAGAGATCATTTAGTTTATTTATATTATTTGAGGTTGGCTTTTGTTGCATAGCCTGTACTGGCCTAAAACTCACTAAGTAGCTTATCATAGTTTGAATTCACAATCTTCCTGCCTTGTCTACTGAGTGTTGGGATTAGGTGCATGTACCACTATGCTTGGCTCCTAATTAGGTTTATTGATTGATTGATTGATTGATTAGATTTATTGATTGAATTGCCTTTTCTCATTGTTATAACCAAACATATAGCTAGGTAACTAAAAGGAAAAAGCATTGGTTTGGGTTCAGAATTTGAAGGGATCTAGACCACTGTGGCAGAGAAGGCACGGGGGCAAGGGTGGCTAGTGGCCATGCTGGTGGGGGCTCATTCACCTGCCAGATCAGGGCTTAGAAATGGGCAGGAAGTGGGCCCTCTCCTCCCCCTCTTCTTCCTCCTCCTCTTTTCTTCTTCTTCTTCCTCCTCTCCTTCTCTTCCTCCTCTACCTCTTCTACCACTCCCTCCTCTACCTCCTCCTCCTTTTAAAAACATTTTTTATTGAATATTTTCCTTATTTACACTTCAAATGTTATCTCCTTTCCCAGTCCCCTCCCCCTGCCAGAAATCCCCTATCCCATATCCCCTCCCCCTGCTTCTATGAGGGTGTTCCCCTACCCAACCACCCACATCCACCTTCCAGCCCTCGAATTCCCCTACACTGGGACATCCATCAAGCCTTCCCAGGACCATGGACCTCCTCTCCCACTGATGTCCAACAAGGCTATCCTCTGCTACATATCCAGCTGGAACCATGGGTCCCTCCAAGTGTATTCCTTGGTTGGTGCCTAGTCCCTGGGAACTCTGGGGGGGGGGGTCTGGTTGGTTGATATTGTTGTTCCTCCTATGGGGTTGCAAACCCTTCAGCTCCTTCAGTCTTTTCTCTGACTCCTTCATTGGGGACCCTGTGCTCAGTCCAATGGTTGGCTGAGAGCATCCACCTCTATATTTATCAGGCTCTGGCAGAGCCTCTCAGGAGACAGCTATATCAGGCAAGCACTTCTTGGCATCCACAATAGTGTGTGAGTTTGGTGACTGTATATGGGATGAGTCCCTAGGTGGGGCAGTCTCTGGATGGCCTTTCCTATAGTCTCTGCTCTACACTTTGTCTCTGTATTTGCTCCCCTCCTTCTTCTTTATCATCAGAATTTTGCTTCTAAATTCATGTGTCACTGAAACTGCTCTTTCCCAGGTGACCAGTGGTCACCTGTTACAGTCTCCTTTAGCCTTCCCTGTTCTTATTCTCTTCATCACAGCTGACTTTAAATAAAGCTTTTTCTTCCTAGCAGTCATAAGTTATCTATCTTAGATGTCTTCCAGGACTGTGACCCTGGGTAGCATCTGCTATACACCAAAGACCCTGATTTTTTACCAGCAGTCAGGTCATGCCACCACATGGGGCTTACATCTCGATTTTTTATGCACTCTGAATTTTGTTCACTATTTCTATGCTTAAACTCCAAACTCCAAAACTATATTTAAGGATATTTTGATTTATTTGTTGATGCCAAAAATGACAATCCATATTTATAGGTCTATAGTGTGACGTCTCAATACATATATACACTGACAGTGTTCATTTAGTGTGTACACACACAGAGCCCATCTTTGTGGCTAGACACCCACCTATCACAGTTTGCATATCTGTGCTATGGATCTTTTCTTGTTGTAACATGATGTGAGATAAAACTTTCAGAGGAAAGACATCTTAGCTCACAGGATTGGGAGGTCAGTCTACATGCTGAGAGAGCATGGCAGAGCAGGGCTATCTACAGCACGGTGGCCAGGAAGCAGAGAAAGGGAGCACAGGAGGGAGTCAGGGTAAGATACAGTGCAAGGACAGGCACCAGCACCAGTGAGCTTCTTTCCCTGTTCAGCTCAGGTTTTCTACTTTTCCAGCCTCCCACAGATGTCATCCCATTATGAATCTCTTCAGGGCTTAAGTCCGTTTTTCAGATCGGAACTCCCATGCTCTGAATGGGAGTTTGTCACCCACAGGCTCACTCAGAGGTGAGCTCCACTAGTCTAGATGCTTCTCGAGTCAATTAAGATGACAAGATTAGCCATCAGAGGTCCTCCTCTCAAGCAAATCTTAAACGATGACATCATAGTCACCTTCCTATGCTATAGAACTCCAGAACCTCTTTATTTTTAATATCATAACCAAGTTATCATTTATTTATGTTTTATAGTATGCACTCATACACAGAGACACACACATAGGCATAGACACACAGTTACACATAGAGATATACATATACACACAGATACACATAGACTCACACAGACACACAGAAACACATAGACACACACAGACACACACAGACACACACTGACACACACACACACTGACATATATAGACACACAGAGTGACATAAACACACAGACACACAAACATAGATACACACAGACACACACACAGGCAACACACAAGCACACAAAGACACACAGAGACACATAAAGACAGAGACACATATAGATACACACAGACACAGGCACACACAGACACATACAGACACACAAATGTACTGTGATCATATTCTTCTTCTCACTATCCTTTCTCATCTCCATGACCCTCCTAGCTATTTCTATTTACTTAATTATCACTTGGCATCTATTGAACAATTCCACACCCCATTTCCTTCATTATTCCAAGACTTTGCTTCTCATCTTTTAGACTTCATGAAATATTAAGAATGCTTGAGTTTGCATTTAAATTTTGGGTCATTGCCCCTCTTAGTTGGCTCATATTAGGATACAATGATACAAGGCCTCTTTACTGAAAATTTAAAAATATCCAGTCAACTGAGGATATCTGGCAGTGGGTGAGCCTCAATGCCTGGAAATGCCTTCCCCTGCAGACAAGAGCAGGTGCATTCAGGGTGGGATGGCTGTCAGCCTCCTGAAATGCCTCTGTTAATAGGTAGAAAAAAAATCCAAATAAACCAACCAATGCAACACCAAACCAAACATCTTAAGCAGAAGTGAAAATGAATTATCTCACTTAATAAGAATTTCTGTGATGATATATCTCAAGGGTTTACTCTGGCTCAGTGTTATCAGTGAGAGTCTGTTCTGTCATCTTGTCAAAGGCCTTGCCCGTCATGGTCTCAAGACACTAGAGTTTTAGGTATCATTGTCACACACTGCAAAGATCACTGCAGTAGTTTTAGTAATGAAACATATGTCCTATGCAAGACTTAGCCACTGATTTGTTTTGGTCCCTGGGACTAAATTAGCCATTGTCACACATACTGGGTCAGAAGTAGCATTTGGCCAACTTAAAGTCACATAGCAGATACTCTTGTATTGTCATGAAATTTGGGAGTGGTTCAGTAGTTACAAAGGCTAGAGGGTTGGATCACACGCATATGCAACAATACAAAGTAACAGAGAGTCTTGACTCTACCAGGTAGGTTTTAGCTGCTAGAATGTTTCCCTGTGTATCCTTAGCTAGAATTGAATCCCAGGTCGGCTCCTAAAACCTTAGTGGAAGGCACTGGGATTCTGCAGAGAAATAGCCACTCTGCTGACAAAAGCAAGCTTTTGTTCTCTTCTCTCTCTATCTCTGTCTCTCATTCTTTCTCTCTCTCTCTCCCTCTTTCTCTCTTTCCTTCTCTTTCTCTCTCTCCTATTTCTCGCTCCTTTCTCTCTCTCTCTCTCTCTCTTTCTCTCTCTCTCTCTCTGTCTCTTTTGGAGAAAAACTATCAGAGAAGTGGCAACAGTATCTATCTATCTATCATCTATCATCCATCCTTTTATCTGTCTGTCTGTCCATCTGTCTGTCTGCCCGTCCATCCACCCACCCACCCACCCATCTATCATATCTATCTATCTATCTATCTATCTATCTATCTATCTATCTATCTATCTATCAATCATCTAATGGGTCTGTAATTGTCATCTGCTCTAGGTAGCTCTGAATAATTGCATATTCCTACTCTCTTTTCTCTCCTTACCCGCTGCTGTGAGAGGGATGCTGCACTGTGCAAGAACAATAAACCAACCAGAGCTTCTCTTTGCATGTTTGGAATCCTGAGTATATGGTAGCACGTGTGGGGATGGGTAGCATACAAAGTGTGATGGGGAATGTGGAGAGGCCACTGCTTTTAGGCTTGCTTATTCTCAAGAAAGGATTTCACAAATGGAGGCTGGGGGGAGAGGAAATGACTGAGACACACATGGAGATAGAGGTGGAGCCCAGAGGGAATGAAGAAAGGGAGAAGGAAGAGAGAAATCTAATTAACAATTTTCATTGTCTAGATCTTGGGACAGGCAGCTGATTGGTCGCTCCTGGCTTCATGAAACACCTCTGTAATTCCTATAGTGATTTCCTCCTTCATTTGTTTGAATTACCCTAATGAGCTTCTGTCACTCACACTAAGTATTTTAAACACTATTTTTATGAAGGGATGATCAGCCTCATTCATAATAAGGTAAATGAAAATGAAATTACATGGAAACACCATTTATCACTTATGAGGTGGGGCAATTTTGATAGGTGACTATGAAAGATTGTAGCCCCTGGAGACGGCACGTTGGCAACATGGATCACCTTTGAACATGTGCTTAGCCTCTGACCTAGCATCCATAACTCTGGGAATTTATGTTGCAGAAGTGCTGCGCAGGGGAGAAATGGTGTATGTGCAAGGTCACTGGGTGTAGCATCATTTGTGGTATCAAAAGTTAGGAAAGAACTCAAGTGTTTACCAAGAAGGACTGTTTATGGGCTAGGGAAATGGCTCAATTGCTTAAGTGCTTACCATATACACACAAGGATCTGAGTTCAATCCCCAGTTCCCATGAACAGGACATCTTGTAATCCCAGTGCTGGAGACGTGGAGACAGGAGAATCCCCTGGGCTGGTTGGCCAAGCAGTCTAACTGACAGGTGAGCTTTGGGTTCAATGAGTGTGATAGTTCAGTTTTAATTATCAACCAATCTAAATACCCCGGGAAGAGTGATTGTTAGATGAGGGGTTGCTAGATATGCTTGCCTATGCAATGTCTATGCGGGTGTCTGGATTATGTTGGTTGATGTGGGAAAACCTACCCAGTCCATTGTGAGCAGTACCACTACCTGGGTTTGGGTTCTGAATTTTAAAAGACTGGGGAAACTGAGCCAAGCAGTCAGTGTGTGTGTGTGTGTGTGTGTGTGTGTATGTGTGTGTACATGCATGCACACACACATTCACTTCTCTTTCCTTGACTGTGGATGTGATATCACAAGCTATTTTTAGTTCCTGCTGCCTTGACTTTCCTGCTGTGATGGGCTGTAACATGGTATTGTGGGAACAATAAACCCTTTCTCCCCCAAGTTGCCTTTTGTCATGTATCTTACTAATCACAGCAACAGGAGTGAAGGTAGTATAGTGAGAAACCCACATCCAAAAACAGTGTGGGAGCAAAGCTGTATCCATGAGATCTCTACGATAGGATGGCTTAAATGAAACCTGTAAAATGACACCATCAACTGAATGCCAGTGTGGATAAGGGGAATCTCACAAGGCCCCACCTTTATGTAAATAACTATTGGCAGTTAGTGGCTGCTAAGGGAGAGAACCAGGCTGTTCAGAAGTAGCCTTTCCTTCTATGGTTTATTGTTCTTGCACAGTGCAGCATCCCTCTCACAGCAGCGGGTAAGGAGAAAAAAGAGAGTAGGAAAATGCAATTATTCAGAGCTACCTAGAGCAGATGACAATTACAGACCCATTAGATGATAGATAGATAGATAGATAGATAGATAGATAGATAGATAGATAGACAGATAGATATGATAGATGGGTGGGTGGGTGGATGGATGGATGGACAGACAGACAGATGGATAGACAGACAGACGGATGGATGATAGATGATAGATATTGTTGTCACTTCTCTGATAGTTTTTCTCCAAAAGAAAGAGATAGAGATAGAGATAGATAGATAGATAGATAGAGAGAGAGAGAGAGAGAGAGAGAGAGAGGAGAGAAGTAGGAAAGAGAGAAAGAGAAGGAAAGAGAGAGAGAAGGAGGGGAGAGAGAGAAGGAAAGAGAGAGATAAAGAAAAGGAAAGAGGAAAAGAGGAGAACAAGAAGGGAAGAGAAAGAGAAAGAGAAGGAAAGAGAGAAAGAGCAAGAAAGAGAGAGAAGAGAACAAAAGCTTTCTTTTGTCAGCAGAGTAGCTATTTCTCTGCAGAATCCCAGTGCCCTCCACTTCTATGGAGCAGGACAGTGCTGCAGCGTTGGATGGAAACCTTAGTGTTTTAACGTGGAAGGAGCTCCAGTAAGAGTAAGTGAGAAAATGAAGTGCAGGGTATTGTTCATGCTGTGGAATTTTCTGCATGAAGTAGGGAGAGACAAGAAGTGTATATTCCTTTTACCTCATATGCCAATGAGTAAACTGAATCAAAGGGATACAGTGAGGTGGAGAATAAACGAATGAGCGAACAACCATATTTAATTTGCTTTTGGGACAGGGTTTCTCTGGTAGCCCTGGCTGACTTGGAACTCACTCTATTGACCTGGCTGACCTTGAACTCAGAGATACACTTACCTCTGTGCTGGGATTAAGAATGTACACCACCACCACGAGGCAACATGTTTACTTTTAAAGTGGTAGAGAGAAGGGCTGGGCTGGAAGTTACACTTCCTAATGATCTTTTAATTTCATTTTGACTTTTGAGAACGTGAACACATTAAGTGTTCTAAAAATGAAACTGGAGTGAAAAGCTGTTACTTCCACAAGAATATAGCGTTCTGTTCTGCCCTATTGTCTGAGAACCCAGGGCAGCGGGAAGAACAGATGCTATATTAATGCCTTGACACCTATTTCTTTAAAAACTTTTTAAACCTACCTGGGACTGAAACGTACTGATACATTTCCTGTGCACCCAATACTCCTCTGAGTAGCTGCTTCTGTGCCTGCACTTGGCACTATTGTTACTCGTTAGCACCCTCTCCTCTGCCAGCCACACGTCATCCGAAAGCACAGTTTTAAGCATGGACATTTGACTTGGCCAGCTAAAGATTAGACTGACTAGCCAAGAATTAAAAAAAAAAAAAAATCGTAGGGCAAAAAGAGCTGCTGTGTTAAAGATTTCCTTTTTAACCTGAAGGGATTGGGTGGCCTCTTAGGGAAATGAGCAAAATTGATTTTCTGTTCTCCATACATTCTCATTATTGCTACTCATTCATTAAAAGCAAGAGAAAATGAAGATTGCTTGGAGTGTGTGTGGGGTTGGTGGTTCTGGGGGGAGTGTCTCAAGGAAGGGATGGTGAGCTGGCTCCTCTAGCAAATGTGGATGACAGGGTAGCCCGAGAATCCCAGGCTCACTCAAGGCTCAGCGGCATGGACTTGAGAAAGATGGAAGGGTTAGACTTAATGTGTCTACTTTAGGAGTTGAGTGATCCTGTGAACACCCTAAGTCCTCTTTGCCTCACTTTTATAATTTAATACAGAAGTATAATGGTATTACCTATTATAAGATTAATAAGAATGCCAAATGAACTAAGACATGGAAGTTTATAATGATAGTAACTCTTACTACCATTTTTGCTCATTTCCTTCACCTGTTTGATTGTGTTTTCCTGTAGTTCTTTAAGGGATTTTTGTGTTTCCTCTTTAAGAGCTTCTAGCTCTTTACCTGTGTTATCCTGTATTTCTTTGAGGGTGCTATTTATGTCTTTCTTAAGGTCCTGTATCATCATCATGATAAGTGATTTTATATCTGAATCTTGTGTTTCCGGTGTGATGGTGTGGCCAGGACTTGCTATGGTAGGAGAATTGGGTTCTGATGATGGCAAGTGACCTTGGTTTGTGTTGTTTATTTTCTTACGCTTGCTCCCGGCCATCTGGATAACTCTAGTGCTACCTGCCCTTGCTAAATCTGACTGGAGCCTGTCCTTCCTGTGATCCTGTTTGTATCAGAACTCCTCAGAGTCAAGCTGTCTCTGTGATCCTGTGATTCTGGGATCCTGGGATCCTGGGCTTCTTAGATCACCTGGGAGTGTGGCTTTCTCTGTGTGTTGTGGGACTGGCTGCAGAGCTTGTGCCCAAGGTCTGCTCAGAACACTAGCCCAGACAGACCGGAAGGAACCGGAGTCAACAGGCTGGCTGAGTTCCTGTGTGCCTGGTCCCGATGGTCCCAGTTACTCCCAGTGTTGGGACAGATGTTTGTTCCTGCTTACCTCTGATCCTGGGTGTGTCAGAGCGCCTCTTACTATCATTTTTAATATTTATGTGTTATGGGTGTTTTACCTGTTGGTATGACTGTGTACCACATTCATGGTTGGTGCCCAAGGGGGCCAGATGAAGGTGTTGGATTCCCTAAGACTGGAGTTAAAAACAGTTATTGTGAGCCACCTTATAGGTTCTGGAAATGGAACCTGGGTCCTCTGGAAGAGCAGCAAGCGCTCTTAACCGCAAGTCATCTCCCCAGCTCCATAATAATAGTTGTATGATTTCAGACAAAATTGGAGGGTTGATGGGTATGAAAAAGGTTGCCTTCTCTCTCTTCCACCAACCGAGTGCAATACTGTCAAAGGAGGGAGAGAGTTCTGGATGCAGGTTTGCACCGATCTAAGACAATGAACACAATTTCAGTGGTGAGGATGTGTCAGACTGGGCAGAGCAGGAAGATAAACCAGCAAGCAAGACAGAACTACTTTTGACCTTATAGGAATCCCAGGCTGACTAGAGAGATGGAGGATGTGGTCTAAATGTGTCTCCTTGAAGTTCAACCTCCAATGTTATGATGGTCAGAGTTGAAGCACTTGATAGGCAATGAGGTGAAGACGAAGTTGACTGTGTGCCTCCTTCTCACCCCTGTGCCATGGATTAGTGTCCTTACACAAGGAGAAAGAAGGACATCAGAGCTTTCTTCTCAGTGAGAGCTGGTGGGAAGGCAGCGACCTGTTAGGGTGTATGCAGCCCTTTCCAGACTGTGATCTGTGATACTCTGATCTAAGGCTTTACAGCCCCCAGAGCTCTGAGATGTAAGCTCCTGTTATTTAAAGCCAGGAAGTCTACAGGATTTTGTTACAGCATCTCTTAAGACGATTCATAAGTGACAGAAAAACTTGGTACAGTGTGAGTACGTTACATCAGTTCAGGATGACTGAGAACGAATGTGAGGGGCTCTGGACTTGAATTCTAGGAATCGGGAAAGACTTAGAGGCAGAGATAGAACCTGGAGATCCCAAGTCTGCCCAGTGTGATAAAACAGCTCCCCGTCTCCATCTGTCTCTGTCTCTGTCGCTCTCTCCCTCTGTCCCTCTCCCTTTACCCCTTCCCATCTCTCTTCCTCTCCCTCTCCACTCCCTGTTCCTGAGCTGGCTATCCTGTAGCTCACTATGTAGATCATGCTGACCTTGAACTCAGGGATTGGCTTACTTCTACCTCCCAAGTACTGGCTACCATGTCCAACCTGTCTTTCTTACAGCAAAAGCAGCAGTAGCAGTAGGAACAGTGATAAGAGTGGTACTAGGACTATTCCTAGGGATGGTACTAGAAAAATAATGGTGATGGTGATGCAGTGATGATGACAATGGTGGCAGAGGTGATGGTGGTGGTGCTGATGCTGGTGGTGGTGACGATAATGTTGACAGTAATGGTGGGGATGATGGTGGTAATAGAGATGGGGATAGTTGGTAATGATGGTGTTTGCGGCCACAGTGTTGGTGATAGTGGTGATGACGACGTGTTCTAAATACACTGCACATGCTTGCTCACTTAGTCATAACAGTATCTCTGGGGACCCACTCTGCACTTATACGACCTGGCCTTACCTCCCTCTAACCCAGTCTCACCTAAGCCATCAGATCCTATCGTTACTTTAAAAGTTGATGTTTTCCTTCACGGATTTTTCACTTTTTTGGCAATAGTTCTGCTTTTTTAAAAATATTGCATTGAAATGTTATTTATCTTGCTTATTGATTTCTTGGCACCCTGTTAATTTTTCACTCATGGCGAGTGCTTCCTTCTCTCTGAGGAATGCCAAGTGTGGGAGGTTATGGCAGTGCTGTCTGGCCCTCACGTCTAGCTGTCTGTGCAGAAGGCATTTCTAAGTCTCTGCAGTCGGCTTCGAGGGAGGGAAGGGCAGTGGAGGGTGCTCCCCAGTCAAGCCTAGTCAGCCCTTAGGATCCTGTTTCCCAGATGAAGTCTCCGTGGTGACTTTGGTGTTGCTTTCACATGGCACCAAATCCCGCTGAGTCTCAAGAGACCTTTTCGATGACACTTGTTTGGCTCAGATGATCCTGAAAACCTGAAGGGAAAAGGCTCAGGCGGGTGCTACCATGTTCTCTGTTGTCTTAAGATCTTCCACGGAGCTACATCCACAGCTAAAGCTAGTAAATTTAATGTTCTCTGTGTTATATCACAATTTCTAAAAGTCACTAAAAATCTAATCTGCAATGACGAGAGTCAGAGCGGCTCAGTGTGGGGATGGGAAAGGTTATCCGGGTGTTTGCTTGGCAGCTAGAATTTTTCTGTATCATGACATAGTCGAAGCTGCATGGTTATATACTTATGTTAAAAACATAGTCTGCTTTATGTTTAAAATTAACTTCACCATATTGCATGTGTGCTATATGTCAACAAAAAGATTTAAAAAAAAATGTATTCCTCGTCAGTTTCATACAGGCATGGATACATTCTGGTTCTGCTCCTGCCTGCACCTTCCTTATCCTCCCTACCTTCATCAGCACCATCCACATCTTTCCTCCATCAAGTCCCAGTACACTTCCATACCTTTCTGTTTTGTTTTTGGTTTGTGACCTTGTGAAGCAATCTGTGGGAGCACGAGTAACTCACCAGTGGCTACACCATGGAAGCTGCCTGTGCTTCTTCTATCTCAGCAGCCCTTGCTCATCATTAGCTCCCCTGGGCAGGACGACGCTCCATGAGCGTCTCTCCAATCTATGAGTGCTTATTGAGTCATGTGTGTGCATGTGTGCTAGGTAGGCAACCACAGCTGTAGGGAGTTCGTGAGTGTCACACCATGTCCCATGGGTAAAACTGCATTTTCCAGCCCCTCTCCTTTCATTTGGCATGTATATTTTCTGCTCTCCTTCTGCTCTGTTCCCTGAACACTCCATAGTCAGTTCTTCCCAGTTCCTTGACCAGCTATGAATCTCTGCATTTACTGCTGCTTGCTGTAGGGAGGCGCTTCTTGCTGGGGACAACACTCTGTTAGGTAGCTGGCTATATTTTGTAGAACATCGGAGAGCATCTTTGAATGGCTAGGAGCGTTGGCTACGGACTACCGTGGTCATGAGACTACCGTGGACCCTGGAAAGATTCCTAAAGGTCTTCCTGCCTCAGTTTCCTCATTCTGTATCCAATGCAGGAATCACAAGTAGTATGACAGAGGCATGAGTGCATACAAGTGTATAGAATGGAGTCTGGCTTATCGCAAGCGGTCAGTTTATATTTATTTAATGTAATAGAAATATAATAATATGTATGCATAAAATCCCCTGTAGAAGCTATTTTAAGTGTGCTCAGTAGTCTTTTATGTTTGTGTTGTGTGGCTACCCTAGCAGTCTTCAGGACCCTTCATCTTACAAATGGAAATGTCACACCCATGAGATATCCTGACCTCCAGGCTTCAGAAAGCCCCACCTACTTTCTTTTCCTATGATTCTGACTGCTCTGAGTACCTCATGTAAGCAAAGTGTTTTTCTGCCTATGATTGGCTTACTTCACTTTCCATAATTTCCCAACAGTTGTCCTCCTCAGTGCATAGCATGTCAGAGCTTTTATTCCTTTTAAATGCTGAATAGTATCATAGTGTATGAGCACACCTCACTTGGCTCACCCACCCATTGACCGATGGATACTTGAGCTGCCTTTGCACCCTAGTGTCCGTGAACTATAGTGCTCTGGACACAGGTACAGACATCTTCTCTGGACTCTGACTTCACCATTTCCCACTTCTAATTGGTTTGCATTTTGGATGTAAAATGAGCATTGTAGACAGGATGTAGTTGGATCATATATATTTTCCAAACTCCATTCTTCCAGTATGTTGATCTGAGGGATTTACATGTGAGGTGATTGCTGGCCTGGAGGGACTTGCTTTTGTCCTTTTGTGGCTTGTTATCTATTGCATCAGTTTCTCCTGCTCCTTCCTTCATTTCTGCCCTCTTTTGTATTTAGCTGACTTATTCCTCTTGGTAGTGAAACATCTTAATCTTTTCTCATTTTCTTTTGTGTATATTCTATAATTATTTTCTTTGTGGTTACCATGGAGATTACATTTAGTGTTTTGGAGTTAGAATATTCTGACTTGAATTTATACCCGTGTAACTTCAGTAACACATAAAAACTCCACTCCTACACAGGCATTTTCACATCTTTCAGACATGGATGTCAGAAAATTACATCTTTATACATGGTGTGTCCCCAAACGTAAACTAATAATTTTTTTATAGTGCATTAGTCTTTTACATAACGTGGACAATAGAAAGTGGGGTTACAGAGCACGAAGGACTCTAGCTTTCATCACTGCCCACAGGCTTACATTTGCTGATCCTGCCATTCCTTCCTGAGGTTTCTCCCAGGGCTCCTTTGATGCTTCCTATGGGTAGGTCTCACAGTGACAAACTCTCTTAGCTAGTTCTTATCGGAGACAGTCTTACTTTCTTCTTTACTTTTGAAGGAAAGTAGTTGTGTTTTTTTTTTTTTTTTAAGATAGCTGTAGGATTTTTGGTTGCCATTATTTTTTCTTGTAACACTTTGGCTAAAGCAGTCGGTTATCTTTTCCTATTCATCATTTGTAAGGAGAAATTCTCATGTCATCTCATGGAAGGCCCTTACATGTGATGAAGTGCTTCTGGCTGTTTCTCTTTCTTTTGTGCTTTTAGGAGTTTCTCTTTACGTGTGTGTGTGTGTGTGTGTGTGTGTGTGTGTGTGTGTGTGTGCGTGTGTGTATTTTTGCAGGAGTAGAGATTGAGCCGAAGGCCTGATACATGCCAGGCACATGTTCTATGACTGAGTTACACCTTAGACTTTTGCCTGCATTTACATCTGTGCACTGTGTGTGGAATACACACAGAGGCCAGAAAAAGGTTTTGAGCAGGATGGAACTGTAGTTCCTGACTATTTATTAGTTACCATATTCGTGCTGAGAAGAGAACCTAGGTCCTCTGCAAGAACAATAAGTGCTCTTAAGCCCTGACCATCTCTGGAGCCTCGTTCTCAAATGTTTACACTTACCTCTTTCACCAAATTTGGGAAGTTTCTGGTCATTATGTTTAATGAGTTTCTTAAATATTTTCTTTTCTTTCTCTCCTTCATAGACTCCTACAAGTGTCTTGCTAGCTTGCTTGATAGCGTCACATGGGCCCCATGGATTCTGTTTCATGTAATCATTTTTCTCTTTGTCTTTCGGATGCAATAGTTTCCAACACCATATATGAAATTTATAGATTTTTCTTTTTTCCTTCTCAACTATATCTTTGAGCCTTTAAGTGAATTTTCTGTTTTAGTTGTGGTGCCTTTCTGCTCTAGAATTTCTTCTCATTCTTGACCTTAGGTTTCCTACCTCTTTATTGACACGGCCATTTTATTCATGTGTGGTTTTCTTGGCCGTATCCACATATTTCTTTCATTCTTTGAGCATTTTTAAAGCTGTTGTCTTATGGTAGCTGTTGCATATGTCTCCAGCTAATTAGCTAGCTTGCTAACTAACTAACTACATCTACTATAGTTAGTGTCTCATAAGACCACCATCTGGTCATTGTTGACTCCTCCCTCCCTCCCTTCCTTCTTCTTCCCCCTCTTCCTCCTTCAAAAGGGGAAATGCTTTATTTTTAAAGGGTTCTTTCCTTTTTATTAATGTGCAGGTGAGTGTAATGAAACATGAGTGCACTTCCCTCAGAGTCCAGAAGAGGGCATCAGATTCTCTGATGCTGGGTTAAAAATCAGCCATGGGTAAGTGACCACGGCTCTGGGAAGCAGGCTTTGGTTCTTTGGAAGAGCAGCAAGAGCTCATAATCACAGAACCATTGTCTTTCCAACCCTGGAATGGCCTTTCCTGATTTACTTCTCCTCTTTGAATTACTGCTTCTTAATACTAGTTTCCAATGTAGTTGGTAGTTTCATGGTGACCTTGAAAAGACACCTAACATTTGCAAGTTTGTTTTCAAATGAGAATTTGAGATTTATTAATTCAGTAAAAATCTACCATTCCAAATCTTCCTATGTGGCCTCTAAATTCTTTGAATCTCTTCCACTGAGAAGTAGTCTTTCCTGGAATGTGGGTTCTGTAACTGTTTGACCAACGGCTTAGATGAACGATACTGCTGTTCTGAATTCTAGGTCAGATGTCAGGAAAATGTAGCCCTCTACTTAGGGTCCTTGGGAGAACTGACTCTTGGAGTTGGCCACCATGCTGTGAAGAAGCCCAAGCAACCAATGGAGAGGCACACATGAAGGGGAGCCAACCTCCCTGTTAAAGCCCTGGGCAAGCTTGCAGTTGACAGCCAGCAGCAACTTATTGCCAAGTAAGCGGAAAGTTTGAAGTTGGATACCTCGGCTTCCTGTCAGGCAACCACTGCCGGTGCCATATGGAATAGAGGTGCTTCCAGTTTATCCATTTTAAAATTAACTTAATCCATTCTTTAGAACAGAGCTGGGCAAAGAAATATGGTGTGATCCACATATACCGTTTTACATTTTCTAGTAACCACACTGCAAAAAATAAAAGCAATCAGACTGAATTACTTCTGGAGAGAAATTTGATTATATAAAAGTACTGGAACTCATCAATATATAAAGATGTAAAATTTCAGCATGCAATGAAAATGATCATTATGAGCTATCTTACATCCATTTTCATTATACATGCTTGAAATTTAGGGTACTGACTCACCTAATCACGGTAGTTACTTGGATGACTGTTCTTAACAATCAGTTCAGACCAACCAGATTTCAAATGTGCAGCAGTCACGTGTGGCCAGTGTTGCCTGCATTGGAAAGTACAGCTCTAGAATGGAACACAGGATTCTCACACAGCTTAACAGAGAAGGAAACCAGGACACTCTGAGGGAAACTGACCTGCCTGGGTTAAGCAATTCAGTGGTTTGAATGGTGCCCACTTTCATATGCCGCTGTCACAATTCCTACAACCTATAAATGCTATCTTGTTGTTTGTGAAGCCGGCCTTTGATGCCTGAGGCATCTCTCTAGAGTAACTCACAAATGGGATCTTATTTAGAAAAAGTCTTCTTGGATATAATTAACATAGGGATGTTGGGATAAAGATATTGGGATAAAAATTCAGATTAATGGGGTGATCCTGAATTCCAATGAGCAGTGAGTGTCCTTGTAAGACACACACATGGAGGTCAGACAGAAGAGAAGAGAGACATACTAGAGAATAGGAACACGAAGGCAGAAAAAGATGTGACATGGACAGCTACCAGAAGCAGGGACAGAGAGGGAGGGTTTCCTATCTGAGTCCTCCAGAGGGAACGTGGCCCTGAGATACACTGGTTTAGAATTTAAAAATTATTTTTTTGAGAAATTTTTTTAAAAGATTGATTTCTTTTTATTTCATGTGTATGAGTGTTGTCTCTGCCTGTATGTATGTGCATGCATGTGCCTGGTGCCTGAGTAGGTCAAAGAGGTTGTAGGAATTCCTGACACTGGAGTTAGGGCATTGTGAGCCACCATGTGGGTGCTGGAACCCGCACACAGGTCTTTTACACGAAGTATGCTTACCTACCGAGCCATCTTTCCAGTCTCTGATTTAGAATTTTTAACCCTCTGTTAAATGGAACAAGCAATTCATTTCTATCTGTAGCCACTGCACTTTGTGATATCTTCTGGCTGTTGTAGAACTCAGCATTATGAATGAACTCCAGTTTGAAGAGACCTTGGCTCCATTACAATCCCAGGCAACCTGTTTTCTTGTCACATTTGGAGTCAAACGCCCAGCACTTATTCCTTAATGGGTACAGGTGACCAGAATGGGGGCCCTGGTGACCTGGACACAAGCATTAATCTTCTGCTCTCCAGCCTTGTGGAACACCATGCCATGTTGTCCTTCCTTGCTTCATCTTTTCAAAGGACCTCTCCACTGCTCTTTCTGCTTCTATTCTCCTTCTTTAAAGTCCATTTCACATGTGGTACCCAGGGGGATTTTTAAGAGGAACCTGTGTTGTATCGGGCCACGCCTCATTGTTTAACAGTTGCTGCCTCTCTTCTATCTTCCATACACAGAGACCACCTTGTTTCTTTCCAGCACGACGGGCTGGCTCCTACCCCAGATCTGTTGTCTTTGTTCTTTTGACTATTTAGAAAATTCTAGCCTCAGACAGGGCCATGGCTGCTCATCATCACTTTACTCAAGCTTTCTCTCAGGTGAACCTAATTATAAAGGGTTTCTTTGGACATTGTTTTTTTCTTCATAATTTATAATTTATGATTATATGATTTATTTTTCTTTACAGGACAGATTTTCACACCACTTGGTAGAGATTTGTTAGTTGATGAGTTATCATTCCTCAGTCTCAATAATTGGGGTTATAAGTTCCATGAAGGCAGAACCTTTTATCTGGCTTATTTTAGTGTCTGGAATAGCACATGAATTTTTGTTGAATGAATGAACAAACGAATAGATGAACTCAGAAATGCAAGCTCCATTGAATACTGTCTCCTTCCACCAGAGAGCTTATAATTTGGATATTTAGATAAAATACCATAGTGTGAACAATAAAAAGAAAGGAAGACCACTGGGCTGAGAAAACAAAACAAAACAAAATGAAACAAAACAAAACACAGTATTCAAAGGCCACAGTTTGACCTTTAACCTATAGAGATCTGGGTCCAATGGGAACCTGATTCTCCAGCCTCTCTTCACACAGCTCTTCCAGGAATGGAATGGCTTTTAGGACAGCAGCCCTTGCAACTCCAGGCCTAGACACCATGAGGTAGTTTGTTGTTACAGACCAAAGCCACTCAGAGCACTTGGTTCAAAAGACAGGATGTGGGCTGTGAGCCTCCAGTTCATCTTTCAAAGGAAATCTCCTTCAGCAGCACTGTCTCCTGGGATGTTTTCCCAAGTCTCCCTGGGAGGTGCTGGGGCCTCTCAAAAGACTAAGAATAGCCAGGGACATCCAGTTTCCCAAACATGCCAACCTTAAAAGTGAGTGCTATTTTTCCTTGTTACCTTTGCATTACTATGTAGGAGCAGGACACTATCTTATTCTTTTGCCCAGGTGTATGTATGTGTGTGTGTGTGTGTGTGTGTGTGTGAGCCCCTGGGTATGGTTCGCCAGGCAACTTTTAGATACCTCACTGTGACTCCTCACTTGATAGCTCCCAATCAGAAATATCAGAGTGGTATCTAAGTTCACTACAGAGGCCCACCCCTTTGTCACCAGTGCGGTTTTGTAGTCAGGACAGCCACCATTCCACAACCCTGAGACTTTGTGTACCCCTTAGTCACTCCCATCTAACTCAGCTTATTCAGAGAACTTACCTGATCTATACAGGTTGTTGTCGTGACCGAATGAGACGGTGCACAAGCCTCTCTGAGACTCAGCACTAATGCCATAGGTTTATTTTTTATTTTTGCATATTTACAGTTCATGGTACAGGTAACCTTCATTCATTGGGCTGGAAGGAGGTGTCAGATGATAAACTGGACACCGGGAGACATGGAGGTGTCATTGACAATGCCCGGGACATGTGGGAGAGTTCGGTCGGATGCCATTTTCCATCCCCAGGTGTAGAGCATCACAACAGAGGGAGATCTAGGTGCAGTGCCTTATATAACACCCAATGTCCTATTAGTGGAATCTTCCCATCCTTCAGGTTGCCATCGAGAGGAGAGTGGTATTGGATATTAATGTTCCTTTGAACATTAGAAATCTCTCCTAACAGATACAAGAAGGCCCCAGGTGGAGAAATCTTAACCCACATAAACCTAGGCACTTCCAACCACAGAGACGTTTGTTTTAATAGACTGCATAAGTATGACCAGAGGGACCAAAGTGAATGAAATGTAGGGAAACACTCATTTATTAAATTTGTCTCCTCTCATCATTAGCCCAGACCCATTTTGTAGTTGGGGAAACTGTCTTTTTGTGAAGAGAGTCTTCTTCTAAGGGTTCCAGTAAGCAGAGACAAGTAAGTCTTTGTGGTGGATATATGTATGTATACACACACACACACACACACACACACACACACACACACACGCTCCTCCCCTACCTCTGCGGACCATGGTGTGTGTGTGTGTGTGTGTGTGTGTGTGTGTGTGTGTGTGTGGCCACAGGCCTTTCCGGATGAGTGACAATGAAAGCCTATCCCATCCCTCCAGGAGACGCATGCAGAATGACCAATGGGATGATGGATGGAGGGTGCTGGGTACCAGTCTCTGCAGAGGCCAGGGTGAAATTGGCTGCGGTCCAGCCTGTTCAACCCTCATCACCTTGAGCCCCTCGGGCCCTTAGGCGTTTGGTCCTTGCTGGGGCACCCGAGGTGCTCATCTTAACGCACCCCAGGGCCTAGGACAGGGTGCCAGGGGCGCGGCTCAGATCTGTTCAGCGCAGTCTGCGGTCCTCGCGTCGCAGCGCTGCGGCTAAGAACACTTGGCTGGGAGGCCTGCGGGTTGCGGTGTACTTGTGTGTGTGTGTGTGTGTCTGTGTGTGTCTATGCTGGTGGGGCCGATATGTAAAGCAGCTGGCGGTTCTGGGCGGGGCCTGGGCTCCATGCAAATGAGGGAGGCGGGGTTACTCTGGGGCTCCGCCTCCCTCCCCCGCAGCTGGGGCCAGCGGTGCCTAGCACAGCTGGACCAGCGGCAGCAGCTGGGCGAGTGACAGCCCAGCTACGCGCGCGCGGCCGCCGCCAGAGCCGGCGTGAAGGGGCAGCGCGGCCCTGCGGTCCCCGGGCGGCAGCAGCGGCTGCCTAGTCCCGCGCCTCTCCGGGCTTGCAGCCCCGCGGTCCCGCCGCCCCGGGGCCGCCACCTCTCGGGGCTCCCCCCAGTCCCCGCGCGCGCAAGATGGCTGACCCGGCTGCGGGGCCGCCGCCGAGCGAGGGCGAGGAGAGCACCGTGCGCTTCGCCCGCAAAGGCGCCCTCCGGCAGAAGAACGTGCACGAGGTGAAGAACCACAAATTCACCGCCCGCTTCTTCAAGCAGCCCACCTTCTGCAGCCACTGCACCGACTTCATCTGGTGAGAGTGCGCCGCGCGGGCCACCTGCCTGGGGCCCCAGAGGACAGCGACACGCATGGGGACCCCTGTTGTTGCCCCCGGGGGGAGGAGCCGTGTGATCATCCCCATCCCGCTGGACCCTTCTGCTCTGCGCTCCCGGTTGGCCAATCCCGCAGGTGCTGGGTCCTCAGGTCCCAGACGGCTGGCCGCCAGGCGCCTCCTGCCCTCTTGCACTCTGTCGCCTGAGCGCCTAGGGACAGCGCTGCAGGCGCCTTTTTGACACCTGGCTCAGGGCGCAGTGTGGCTATCCCTCCTCGGCAGGGCAGCTCCGCGGGTGTCTTTCTCGCCTGGGGTTCCCGATCTTTCTGCCTTCTTCCGGGCTCGAGGCGGTCTCACCCTCACCCCTCCTTTCCGGGGGCAGCTCCCTGGGGTGTCCTCTACTTCCCCGGGGCGTGGAGCATCCTTTCCTTTGGGTCCCTAGAGCAGCGCCTTGGGTTATCTCTTACTTCGCCTCCAGAGTCCTGAGCCCCCCTTTCATTCCTCAGTCCTCACCCTCACGTCCCTGTAGGGCCCCTTTCTTCCCTCTACCCCTCGAGGCATGGGGCGACCTTTCCGTCCGCCCCCCTAGTCCCTCAGGAGACACCGCCGTGGAGGAGCCCCTCTCATCCTCCCTCTAGACAGGTCCTTTTCTCTTTCCTTGAGGGTACTCCCGGCATCTCCTTGGGCAGATATCCAGCCCGCCTTCCTCCCCCACCCGGACGGAAATGCACCCTCGCATCCTGCCACCTGGTGGTAGTGGTCTCCTCTGTACTGCAGGGGAGATGTGAGGTGGGGGTTACTGCCAAGCCCCTGTAGTGTACCTCCCAATCCCATCCAAGGTGGAACAGACACCTTGGAGACCGGGCTGTAGCTAGGTTGCCTCTGGGGTAGAGGGACAGTGGAAAAGGAGGGGGAAACTAGCTGGTAACTTGACCTCTCAGACTGATAATCCTCCTTGTGCTTTTGCAGGGGCTTCGGGAAGCAGGGATTCCAGTGTCAAGGTAGGCTCTGTGGCTCTGTGGATGCCGATGATGGGAAGAGAGAGTAAAACAGACTTCACAGACTGAGTTAGGCAGAGTGAAGTAATCCTGCCTGTCAGAGTGACCTCCCAGGCTAGGAATCCTTCACCACCAAAGGGTCCTTTTAAGGGGTGTGTGTTTGGGCCAATGATGCACCATCCAGGAAAGGCCCGTGGAGCTGGAAGGCCCTAAAAGTCAAAAAGTGCATCCATCCCGCTGCCATCTGAGCATTCTCCTGGGATCGCCAGCCCTGCTTAAGAAATGAAATGTCTTCAAGGACTCTTGTGTGTGGAGGGAATCTCTTCTTCCTAATTCCAGCCCTTTCCTGCCTCTTGCTCTCCCTTACCTACCAGTAGGGGTTCTGCCTCTTTCCCCTGCTTTGCAGAGGTCTCGGCAGGTGGCTGCCTCCTCTGCAGATGGCGCATCCCCCTAGAAAAGAAACTGTGGTTTCCCCTGGGCCTCCTCTCTCTTTGAAAGGGGTAGTTCCAGATGGGGTCCCTCTGGGATCCTGCCTGAGGCTGCCCTTTTTAACATCTGAGGAGGCACAAGAAGGACTCCAAGAGACTGCTTACCTGGGTTCTTGATTCTGGCTCGAGAGCCATGATTTCCAACAGGGGTGCCTCATCAAGTATCAGAGACTTGGTGGCCTCTCTTATCTCTAGGGTTTGTGCCTACAAGATGGACTGTGGACTGAGGAATGTAGCTCAGGAGAGTGCTGGCTTTGTGCCGGAGAGGCTCTGACACAAAATGGGAGGGGCAAGGTTAGGTTTTAAATTGAGTCTCTAAAGATGTGAGCTTGTTTAACCCTTAGAATGCCATAGTTTGTAAATCTCTCTCTGTCTCTCTCTCTCTCTCTGTCTCTCTCTCTCTCTCTCACTCTCTCTCTCTTTCTCTCTCTCTCACACACACACACAGAGCTTCAACTTGTTGAATACTGACTCTACTTTCATGCTGGAGCGATCATTTGGAACTGAGGGCATCTGTTTACCAGGGCATACATTTGAGGCTTTTTGCCTCTGTTCAACACTGGCCTTCTACTTCTGACCTCCTTAGCCTCTTGAATTTACTGGTTTGTTCCCCCTCCCCCTTAGGCCAGGTGTGGTTGGGTTTAGTCAGAAGAGGTTCTCTCTCTTCTCCTCAGAGCACCTCCTCCCCCTCCTACCTTTTCCTCCCTTTCCTATCTCCCCCTTCCCTGTTCTTTCTCACTTTGTGTCCAGACTGACCTTGACTTGATGTTCTTCTGTCTTCCTGTATTAGTCTCCCAGGTGTTGGGAATATAGGTATCCTCAGGGTTGAATTGGTGTCCTTCACCCTGTGAACTGGCCTCAGATCTGGAGAGGAAAGCAAATGGGTGTGGAATAGCCTGTGGTGAGACTCAGTGTCCATGGATAACTTTGCCTTTCACCATTACTCTGCATGAAAGTTAAAAAGACCCCAGCAACCACAGATGGCTTTGGGACGTGCAGAAAATGCTGTTCTCCAGTGCGTGTGCCTGGCTGCCTTAAGCTGAAGGCTTGTGCTGAGTTCTGGAGTGAGACAGGAAGTTTCCAGACTCCTCTGCTGAGATCTGGAGCCTCAGTTTTACCAGCACATGGATGGACTGCCAAGTCCCTGCTGGTGGCAACAAGTCAGGCCAGTGGCACAGTCTGGATGGTTTTCTAGAACTTGGTCTCACTCTCTCAAACACAACACTGATGGTGGCTTGGTGCTGGGTCTGTGGAATCTCTATGAGGTTGCCTTTCACCTGCATGAATTGGCTCAGCATTGGGACTGTGGAATCAATGAGGTAGGCTGCCTTTCACTTGCATGAATTGGTTTCTGTTTTTGTCTCTTGCTGAGGTCAGGGGTGATTTTTTAAACCCTGCTTCTGTGGCTCTCCTGTGCCACCTGCTCTGCTGTTATTGATGGCTGGGAAAGTCAGCTTTGGAATGTGCGGGGGATGGCACATATGGAGCAGGAGATCCTTTTATTCAAAGCCTAGGAATTTTTTTTTTTTTTTTTTTGGCACAATGAGAAACAAATCAGAGTGAAAGTTTTCAAGAAGTATGATCAACTTTAAGGATAAGACTTTTTCAGAAGCTGTCCAAGTGTTTGCCTCATGTGCTCTACTCCCAGAGTTCCAGGGAACAAAAGGAAGGGAGATAGGTATTTTAAAAATCATCTCTTTTCATTTTTCCATCCCTTAGCTCTCTGAGCATCTGGCCCTCTGTTACTGCCTTGATGGTCTACTCCACCTGACTTGGAGCGGGTAGGAGGAAGAGGGGGTGGGGCAGATTGATGGGCCCTGAACTGAGCTGCTTAGAATGGGACACAGCCTAGAAGGAGGGGAAGGAGTTTACCACTGGTACACAGTGTTGCTTGGGACTAATTCTGGAACCACAGACGAGCTCCTTTTATATGATTATTTTCAGTACCTGGTGCCTGATATCTTTCCTTAAAGTGAATTTACTTAAAATAGGACCAACATTATAATAGAAAACAGAGTTTATTCTTTTACCTAAGTCAACAGTTCAGAGGTCTGGTCCTTCAGTTTTCTATGCTGCTATCCCAGGGAGCAATAGTTACCTCACAGCTCAAGAAGATACTGGATTCTCCAGGCATCAAGTCTCCTTTTAGCTAGCTGCAACAGGAAAAGGAGGAAATAAGTCAAAAGACAGTTTCAGTGGTCCTTAGGGATGTTGCCTCAAGAGACTTTGCTATATACTCTGTATGTGTTGGCTAGAATAGAACCCAATGCCATGTCCACGTCTTGTTGCAAGTGACCCTGCAGGACAGTAGTGTTCAACTCAGGTAGCATATTCCCAGCCAACAACTGAGGGAGGGGTGTTTCCACCTCAAAGGTGGAGGAAGCAGAGATTGGCTAACCCCTCAGGAGGGTGTGGGAGGATCCCAAGACCAAGAAGCCCTTGCCACTGCTCCTATGCTCCAGTAGCTGTCATGGAAATAGGGGTGCAGGACAGAACATCAGGAACCACAGGGAAGTACAGATTTTTATAGACTTGGGAAGCTTTCTTAAGAATAGACTTCTTGCTTTTGTCCAGCTAAAGGACAAAACTCTAGGTTAACTGTCACTGACTTGCCTGCCTGTCTTTCTTTGATAATGCCTCTGCTGACAGAGGATCCCTTTTGTGAAATTGCACACAATTTTGGATTAGAAATGGGACCCGTTATACCACAGGACAGACCTTTCTCCAAGGCATTCTTTTAACAATCCTAGAACCTGCACGACCTGCATGCTGTGCTTAAATTGTAATCAACTCACTAATCACTGGGTGGAATTCAACTTTTATCCAAAGACCTTGCAGTTTGGCAGAGAGGGAACCATTTTTTTTTTTTTAAAAAAGAAGTCATTTCAGTAGAAATAGAAAAGCACTAAGATGTTCAGATCTAGATTTTTAAAGCCCATGGATGGAACCAGACAGAAGTGGACTCTGATCACTGATCTTCTATCTGCTCACTGTGTGACCTTGGAGAGTCCATCCTCACACTGTAACCTTGGTGTAAGAGGGCAGCAGTGTCTCCTTTATAGAGCTGTGGGGTGAAGTAAGAGGTAGCTAAGGAGAAATATCCACCGTGAGTAAACAACGCAAAGTAAGGCGATCATCGCTACTTGATTAGTGGTGGGAAAAATGTATCAAAACAGGGCAGAGCTGACTGGAACTTGTGAAATGACTGTGCCTGTTTCATGTGCTCAGATGGGTGTGTTTCTCTGAGACTTTGGGTAATATCAGCCAGGATATACTTCAGTATCTGGACCCAGAGCACATCGCTTCCCTCATGAGAAAGATCTGAACTTGCCTCGGACTCTCAAAAAGCCCTGTGCCACTGTTTTTCTGACTATAAAGATCTAGACTTAATGATTCTAACAAGGAAGCCCTTTTCCCTTCCCTGGGTGAATTCGAAAACATGTTTTTGCTTCTTGTTTGAATTATTTAAAAAAGAAAGAAAACAAACTTAAGTATTACATGCACCAACAGCTAAAGTCTTCCCTCAATAGATATGCTATAGAATACAAGCTTAATGTAGTTTATTGTTAACATATACAGATTAGAATATGCGATTAAAACAGCAATCAACAATTGTATGAATTGAGGCTAGAGGTGGCTCAGTGGAAGTATTGGGTTCCATCCCTCATCTTGAAAAACAAAAGGATATAAGAAAATATTAATTAAAAGATAATTTTATTTTGGCCATACCTTTCTTTGTATACTTATATTATTTCACTGAGTAGAATGGGTTGAACTGAGAATGAGCAAGGCACACCGCAAAGTGGTAAACATGGTCTGGGTGGCTCTTATCATACCCTCTGAAGCCTTATTACCGACCAGTGGAGCACCTTCCCAAGTAAATACTGAAAATATGACCTTTGGAAATATGGTTGGTGTGATATACAAGTTTAACACTAATACAAAAATATATTATCTCCAATACTAGTGACCATCCAGGATCAGATAAAGCATGTAGATAGTGCATCGGAGTCAGTGTGAAAAGCCATGAAAGGGTGACTGGTCAGAGATAGCTGAGCATTTGAAGTTAATTTATATAGGGCTGAAGAGGTGGCTTGGTGGCTCAGAGAGTGCACAGCTCCTGCAGAGGACCCAGACTCAGTTCCCATCACCCACAGCAGGTGACTTACCATGCACCTCCAAGGCTGCTTCCAGTCTCCGTAGGCACCTGCATTCACATGGATGTGCTCTGCCTCATACATGAAATTCAAGATAATAAAAAATACTCTTAAAAAACGATTTGCATCCATGTTGATATTGGAGTCTTTCCTTTCTCTGCTTCTCCCCGTTTTTCTGTCTCTGTTTCCTTCCCCACCCCACATGTGCACACACATATAAAAATAGATCCGTATGCCATAATTTTGAGATTATGCATGGTGCTCCTTTTCAGCCATAGAGAGTCAAATCATTGAGAGCCATTTCAAATTCATGTCTTGTCTTTGGATTCTTCAGACCAGTTTGTTCTTGGTAGGCAGCAGGGTCAGCTAGAAAGTTCAGTCTCCTGGGCTGATTCTTTTTCCAGATTTTTTTTTTTTTGTAATATGAAATTATTGACTTCATTCACCCCATCTCTCTAGTTGAAGTTGTGTGGTATTCCACAGATAGAATGTTAGGCCTCTTTTATGGAGACAACATCCCCAGTGTTTGCGTCTGACATTTGGAAGTGTGATGTCTGCTTGAAAGTCCTGTAGGAAATTCGTCTTTTAACTACACACACCCTTTTATCCACTTTCCCACATAATCCATTCATACGCGTGTACATGCATGCATCCATCTGTCCTTCTGCTCATTGATTCTTCTATCCATCCAAGCATCCTTTAAAAACATATCCAGTGATTAACTTCTATGTGTATGGAATGATTTCAGGTGACAGCGCCCAACAGTGAATGCTACTATGAAGATTCCTCTTGTGGTTGTGTAGGAAGGGGAGATACAACTTACCACAAATGATTTTTTTTAAAACGAAGATTTAATTTTACCTTGATGGAAATCTACCAGATGCTGCAAGAGTGTTTCCTGACACCCTAACCTATGTAATGTTTCCAGGTAGAGTTGGGGGGGTCTTTCCATCTAAGAATTAAGCAGCCCAAATTCTCATGCTCCATTCTGAGTTGTCAAGGATCCAGAGCTAACAACCTGCATTGTGATGTATGTAAAGATATGCAAGAGGCATTATCTCAGAGACATTCTTGGGGGAGCCCCCAGCTTTCTGTTTGTATGGTTAGTTATCAGGAGAGAGTCCTTGGACAAGGGACCTCAAGATGAAGTCTCAGTGTGACAGCCAGAGAGCTCCAGATCCTCATAGTAACTCAGATAATGAGCTGACTTCCTTTTTGTCTAGAGGTTACAGCTTGAGGTGGCTGTTCTAAAGCAGAGAAATCAGACAATTTCAGGGGTGGTAGATCAAGTTGAAGCTGGTAGATGAGAATGCAAATACAAAGAAAGAGTGTGCATCATAGGGATTTGTCAGCCGAAATCCAGTTTCAGGGACTTGAGGCTGCTTGCATTGCCCCAGATACTGTATGGTACCTGTCTCCCGCCTTACAGTTTCTTTCTCTTTTGGAAGTGATGTTTCTGAAGCAGTTTCACGGTTAACAGCATTGAAGCACACATAGAGAAAGATGCTATGTTGGCTCTCTTCTCATCTTTCTGATTTCATTTGGGAGAGTGTTTCACGTTGGTGCTAACATGCCTTTAACGACTACACAGACCTGTAACCCAGTAAATATCCACTGAGCGTTCTCACTGAGAGCGGGAGGGCATTTTCATTTGTTCCTGCAGAGCACCTTGGTTCTTTGATGATTCATTTGTTTTCCACAGTCACCCACCATTGAGTCACCCCTGTTCTACCCCTGCCTTTGGTTTAGTACTAGCTGCATCTCCTTGTGACCAGGCAAGGGGTGCATCAGTGATTTTCTTGGAAGTTCTCAGACATGCTGGAGGAAGCTCAGAGATCCAGTTGTCTCAGTCTTCTGCCTCCTGAGTGGTGAGATTACAGGCATGTGCCACTGATGATTCTGTCTTTCCATGACTGTTTCCTGGGGGCAGGTAAAACATAATTCTAAGAAGAAAATGCCCATCCAGCTGTCTGCCTAGTCCTGTCTCCATCCATCCCACTTATAAACTCATGCATTGGGTGCCTACCACTTATCAGGTGCTGTTCTAGGCACTGGAAGCAGAGTAAAGAACAGAGTACCTGCCTTCATGGAATTAGCATCAAAATATGAGGACAAGAATGTAGTGAGTGTAGAATGAGTGCATAGTACACAGCTACATTGCAGTAGGGACTTAAGAGAAAGAAGACACAGTTCTTGTGAAGGAAGTATATCACATGGCTGGTTAGCTCTTATATGTAATCGAAAGTGCTCTACAAAGGGTGTAAAAACACTTAGTGTGGCGTCGCTATTCCTTGGAGAGAGGTAGAGAGGATTACATAGATGAGGTGACATTTGAGAACAGTTTTGCCATAAGAGTAGGAGTTCCTAGAGTGACAAGGGGGTGGGGACAGAAGAGAGTACATGTGGAGAAATGGAAGAGAGAACAGAGTGCCTGCAGGGAACAGGAAGAAGGGTGTGTGAGGGAGGAGCTGGTGGGAGATGAAGGTCACAGAGTCATGCCTTAATGTTTGGATCTGATACAGGCAGCCTGGCCACTAGGAAGTGCTTGTTGGCATTGTCCTAAGGTGTGTGTGCATGTGTGGGAGGATCGTGAAGTGACCAAATGCTTTGGACCAGCGTGAGATGCCTTTTTAAACAATCAGCTGTGACTCAGATTCTGAAGTTCCAGGCTTTGGAGGTCAGCTGGGATGGAGGACACAGCTACTGGGGGGCGATAGGGGCACAGCAGCTGAGTGCACAGAGACCACTGCTATGTTTTGAATCCTACAGAGACATTTGGAATTTCATGTCCACCATATTGTTGACTGTTCTATTTTGAGGGGTGGTTACTAGGTTATTTTTGTGGTGCTAACAATAGGGATGCCTCTCTTCATTGCGTCCTTTGGCGCAGAGGACCATAGAAATGATTCTTCCTCTGAAAGGAATCCTCCCACTCCTCCTCTCTCTCTGTGCTGCTGCCAATCACCCTACAGCACATGCTGATGGAACACATATAGGGCAACAGTGACAGGTATGTGCTTGGGGGACAGAAAAGGTTTTGGTTGAGGGCTGGGGAACAGCGTAAGAGGGCTTGCTGTGCAGGCATGAGAGACTGAGTTTGAATGCTTGTAACCTTGGAGTTGCACAGGGTAGAGACAAGAGAATCTCTGTGGCTTGCTGACCACCAGCAGGCTGAACTTATAGCCCAGCTCCGGGTTCAGTGAGAGACTATCTCAAAGGAATAAGATGGAGAGTGATGGAACAGAACATTGGACATCCTTCTTTGCCTTCTACATACGTGTGGACATACACACCTGCATGTATGTATATGTGCATATACACATGCCCAAAGAGGTGGGGAGCTTTGGCTTAAATCTTGGTCTCTTATGATGGACCTTGACTTAGCCTCTTGGTGCTTCTCTTTCCTCATGGGTACAGGGAAGTGGGAACAGGATCAGGTTCTAGACTCTCATCAAGTGTTCCATGGGCATCTTGGTTGACACACAGAAGGACGTTCATGCATGGTGGGTGTTGCTGTTCTTGGGTGGGTCCTATCCTTTTCCTTTCTGGGTTATAGTCTTGTTGGGGCAGTGAGATAAATTCTCCCTGTCAGGAGGTGATTGGGGAGTGGATGTGGTGACTCTGTCCTGGTTGGCAGCTGACCATGGAGCTGAGAAAGCACAGCTCTGCAGGGACAAGAGAGGTGAGGTGAGAAGGGACGAGTGTCAGGTTGTCTCCGAAAGCCTTTCCTGCCTAGTGATGCGTTAATTAGTTGAGTGGAGACCCATGATTGCCCATCTGCCCACTTTTGAAAATGTATTGATTGCATTTCAATGTCAAAAAGATTTCTGATTCTTCACTTTTCCTTTCTCATTTTTCTTTTGGTGGATTGATCAGTTTCACATAGTCCAGACCAGCCTCCAGCTCTTTAAGTTGCCCAGGCTGTGTTTGAACTCCCAATCCTTCTGCTGTAAGACTCTGTCGAGCCTTAGCTTACCGGAGACCCCCTGAGTGAACCATGTGGAACCTGATAGATGCAAAAAGCAAGAGGGTTTTTATTGTTCCAATGCACTGGGGCCGTCCCAGACCCTAAGGAGAGGAAGCGACCCTGCACAGCTTGTTCAGTGAGCTTTTGTACAATTTTCAGGGCAGCTGCCATTAGACACAATGTGATTGGCAAAACAGTGTGACTTTTAAAACTAATTTCGGGGAATGAGGTAGCAAGGACTTCCCTTGTCTGAAGGTGGGCAAAGGTCCACTTTGCAAAATGTGTCCCCACCCGCAGGTTGGTTCTCACCTCGTGGTCTGAGGAATGTTAATTAGCCTTTCTGTTCCGGAGGGGTAAGAGTTCCACCACCTTCCCAAAGTTCCTGAGCTTATCTTATTAAGCTGGACAGAAATTCCTGGCCTCCCGGTGCTTTTCTGAGATGTCCCTGTTTACTTGGTTCTCACACTTCCTCCACCTCCTGAGAGCTGGGCTTTATCTCTCCTTTTCAGTGTGGGTTCTTTTACCATTTGAAGGCACTTTTTTAGTCTCTTAGGTGCTGAAGATATTGTAAAAAGCATGTAAGAGCTGGAAGTTGCAATCTGAAAGACTTTGGTTTATGATTCTTATGGCTAGTTCTTATGTTGGAAACCATCCTGTCCATTGTATTGACGGGAACCACTCGTTAGAATGCATATTCATACCACCTCTCTCCCTCTCTCCTCCCCTCTGTGTGTGTATATGTGTGTTTCAGACAAAGTCTCACTGAGTAGCCCAGGCTGGCACTGAACAGCCCAGACTATTCCTGAACTCTCCATCATCATGCTCTTAATTGCCCAACCTTCCTGAAGCCAGTCTGATTTTCTTCTCTCCAGGGTTATCTCCCCTGAGTGTCTCGCATTCTCATGCAGTGGCAGGATCCAATCCAGGATCTCTGCCTTGTGACTGTTCCTTGTTGTTGAGTTACCTCCCCTGCCTTCATAGCTCAATTTTAAGCAAGAGGATCCCTTTCAATATGACAATGGATGGCAGCCATTGAGGCACACACAAGGAATAGAAAACGTGTCTCCTCCCCACTGCTGACCTGCTACACCAGAGGGGTCATTGTCACATTGAGACTGCTAGTTTGGGTTTGAGGGTCATGACAACTGGGAGTTCATTCATGAGGAAGACTGTTGGCCTCTACTGACTAGGGCCACCTTACCTACCTTTCATACAAAGCCTTTGATCCTCCTTCTTCGGCTAGGGAGGGGCACCCAGGACCTTGTTTCTTAAGCCTTTGCATGGCTCAAGCTTTGCTTGTCTGTGCTCTCTAGGGTCTTCTCCTGTGTGATTGATTTCCAGTGCTCTCCTATCTTTCTCTCTTCAGGGTAGAGACTATACTTTGTGATCCTGATGCTGTTTATTCACCACACCACAGGAGGTAGATGCAAATTGGCCATTTTACCCAGGAAGTGCTTTTTTTTTACTTCTTGGAGACAGGATCTTGCTAGCCCAGTCTGGCCTCAGGCTTGCAATCCTCCAGCTTCAGGCACATACCAGTGACACTTGGCCAAAAGACCCAGGCTTCTAAGCTACTGAGGCTGGTCCTGAAAAATGGTAGCTGGGGCTTTTCAGCTTTGCATAGGAAAGTGACATCTTTCTGGGAGACAAGCACCTTCTGGCATCACCATTGAAGGATGGTGCTGTTTGTCTCCTTAGGGGTGACATCTGCTTCCTGTTTCAATGTTGCCTATCTGCTGCAAATGATAATAAAGAAGCCAGGGCATTCTGACAATTTTCCCACCTAATAATTTAGTTCTGTTAATGCTTGGAGAACTGGAGTTCACAAACTATATTTAGAACTTAAAAATGTAAAACTCTCTATTAGCCAAGGTATTAGTGGGAATCTCTTAAAGCTACTGTAATAGATAAGCCTCAGAGTCTCTGAGGTTTAACAGAACATTTGCATTTCATTTGCATCAGAGGCACCACACCCACCCTCCATGCCTGTGGATCCTGACCAAGCAGTCTTCCTGTGGGGCCCTAGAGTTCTCTCTCCTTGGATCAGTGATTGGGGAGAGAGCACAACCATTCTGGTCTGGAGGGGCACCTGTTACATCTGCTCACATATGTGCATCAGAACTCAGGCACAGGGCGACACTGGCTGCAGGTGGCGAGGGCAAGAAAAGGGTGGGTAGATCGGAGTGACCCGCTCTGCCTTTGCGAGTAAAGGGAAACAGGTTTTGGTGAACACAACCCTACCTCAGCCTCCAACATCGAGGTTTTCCTTCTTCCCTTTGGGACTTTGCATCCTGTGTTCTCTAGCACTTGACCAGCACTTGTGATGGGAACACTGTCCCTGTACCTTACCTGCTGCACTTTGTGGGGAAAGCAAGTTCTGTCTGCTCTTCCCTCCCCTAATTAATTTAGTTATTCACTTTATATCCTGATCAGTCTGTTTTTAAAAGTGAGGTAAGGCAGCATTCTTACTGTTTTTTAGGGGGGGGCAGTTAGAACAATCTGGTTCTTGTTAGAATTTCAGGATCTCTCAATAAACCCATTGTCAAAAATAAGATTTGTTTGTGCTTTAATTGTGTGGATATGTGTATGCGCATGTGAATGCAGGTGTCTGTGGAGGCCAGAAGAGGGCATCAAGTTACTTAAAGCTGGTGTTTAGAGGTGGTTATGAGCTACCGGATGTAGTGCTGGACCTTCCCTAAGAGTGTCTACTTGCTTGAAATGACTGAGCTGTCTTTCTAGTCCTTAAAGACTGGGATTTCTGCTTATGGGCATCCTGAACACTATGGCTGATTCAGGGCTAGGCAATGATACTTTCATTTATCATTCTTTGTATGTAAGTTTTCCTCCCAGCCCCCCAAACTAACGATTCATTATTGCATAACAAAGACTGGTAGAGTAAAATAAAATGATTTTTGCTGAGCGCTATTTCCTGGAGTCATTAAGTTGGGCTGGGCTCAACCTGGCAGTCTGTCTGTTCTTGGCTGGTCTTATCCACAGACTTGAGCCTCAGCTGGGATGTGTGGGATATGGGAGATTTTTCTTTATTATTTAGTGGGTCACTCCCACCTTGGGCACGAGGTAGTGGGTGCATTCCCCATACAAGAGTTGAGGGGACACTCAGAGGTAGTAGAGGGCCTTCTTCTCTTAGCAGAAGCAAAGTGTAAGGTCGCTCTCAAAATAAAGGAAAAAAAATAGAAGAGAGAATAGACTTCACTTTTGATGGGGGGAAGCTGTGAATAATTTGGGACGTCTTTGGAATCTAGCACACCAATTTTAATGTGTCTCTGAAACATGTTCCAGTTTAGTGCTGGTTTCCCAAAATGAACTTGAGCCTGCAGCAGGCCACAGTGTAAATGTTTACTGCTGATACCTGGTAACAATGGTCCTTACAGGGAATTGATGGAGCCAAGTTAGATGCTGTATGTTAAGAGTACAGCCAAGGCATAGGACATTGAACACTTCTACCGTTCTACTGGGTTCTATAATCAGTTACCCTCGGACACTTGGCACTGTATCTAGAATGTAAGAGTCACAGCAAGGAGCACAGGCCTCTGCTCCTGAGGAGACAGATTCAAGAAGGTGACAGACATGCAAGGGAGTTTGTGGGATACTCTCTGGCATGTGGGGCCAAAGAAGCACACAGGGATGCAGACATGGCTTTGTGCCACCCTGGTTAAGGGTGTGGGCTCAGACCTCTGCTTCTTCACTGATCATGCAGGGCCTTCCCTGGGTGTTTGACTTATTTGCAGATTTTCTTTTTTTGTCTCTGCAATGAAGATAATGCTATCGTCTGCCCTCCCCGGGTGCCATTGGATCAGATAAGATTGGGGCATACAGAGAGCATAGGACTGCTTGTTATATGTTAGTGCTGAGGAGACAGAGATGGTTTCCAACTGTCCCTGTGAAGACGTCCTAATGGGCACCAGTCTCAGCTCTCCTCCCACACCCCCTGGCTGAGATCATTGATGATGATTGCGTGAGGGTGGTTCACTGGACGAATAACTTGATGCCTGTAAGGCATTGAGGAAGTAGGAAAGGGAGGTGGTGCAGTCATAATAGGAGACAAAGCTGGTCCCATGGCTGTATTTTGTTAGAACTAAGAGTGTGTGTGTCCGGCAGGGATGACTGGGAAGGCAGTGAGTGGTAGATTATTTGCTTTGCTTAGAGTACACAAGATCCTGCATTTGATCTCCAGGAAAACAGCTCTCTATCTCTCTCTCTATCTCTCTCTCTTACACACACACACACACACACACACACACACACACAAACACACACATATGCGCTCACATACCCACATACTCATGCACACGCATGCACATGCACGCACACTCACACACTCACACATGCACACGTACACCCATGCGTGCACATAGCTCACACACATGTACACTCACATGCACACACACTCACATGCATGCACACATGCACACACACAGAGACATAGAGAGAGAGATTTACCGACTTTGGGGGCACATGTATATAACCTCAGACCTTGAGAAGGTGAATCCAAAGTTGGATGTCAGCTTTGGCTGTGTAGTGAGATTCTGCCTTAAAACTGAACAAAAGCAAATGGACGAACAAACATAGCCTCAAAGACTGTGGGCACGAGTGTATGTATGTATGTGGAAGACAAAGGCCAACCTCCTCAGGCATATTCAACTTTGGTTTCTTTTTTTGAGATAGGGTCTCTTTATCCCAGGACTCACTAATTAGGATGGGCTGCGTGGCCACTGAGCTTCGGGTCCTTCCCAGCCCCTCGGGGTCCTTCCCAGCCCCTCGGGGTCCTTCCCAGCCCCTCAGGGTCCTTCCCAGCCCCTCGGGTCCTTCCCAGTCCCTCGGGTCCTTCCTTGTGCCTCTGTTTTCCTAGTAGTGGGATTACAAGAACTCACCACCACCCAGCTTTTCTTACATGGGCTTGGAGGCTTGAACTCAGGACCCCCGCACTTGCATAATAAGCATTTTACCAACCATACCATCTCCCCAGCTCCTCTTCTACATGTGTTTTTCACTGCCATGGATTAATATTCACTGGAGGGCCACAGAATCAATTTAGTAAGTCGGGTATACTATGAAAAATCAAAATAGAAGAAAATATCAGAATGCATCAGCCTTGGGAAGGGTAAGTATGGCTTCATGAATCTTTTATTTCATGTGTTCCTATGTAGGCTTGGGTGAACTAGGTCAGACATAAATGGTGTTTCTACCGTGGGTAGACAGCATGGTTTGAAAGTCACTCTAAAGAGCTTCAAGAAGAAGCCTCGGATGCTCATGATGTTGATTGGTGGACTGTGGAGGCTTAATTTATTTTTAGGGATACAAACACTTTGTTTTGAATTCTTCATATTTAAAATTTCCCTCTCACTCTAACACACTACCCCAAGATTATTTTGGTTGCCTTCCTTGAGCATTAGCATATCGCAGACAAAGTTTTTTTTTTTTTTTTTCTCAAAGTGAATGTTAAGTATAGTGTATCACATCTTTATAAATGGAATGAGTGGTTTGGTAGAACTGCCTGGCCTGACCCGCTGCTGGGGTTAAGTGTCAGATTGCTGTGACAAGCGGTGTCCAGAGACTGTGAAGAGAAGAAACTGCTTATGGGGGTGAGTAATGTGGGCTGGGAAAGAAGTGGTTTATAAGCAGAACCTTCCCGGAGGGAGGGGAAGTGTGTAGGGTGCACAGAGCAGTGGGGAGGGGTGGTGCACACAGTGTGCCAGCATCAAGGTGGGTCAGATCCCTGTGGTGGGACTCTGCAGAGGATTGCCTCCAGCTGGAACTTGAATTCACTGTGTTTATATTCTCTGCTGTCCCTGGGTAGGTGGCAGCCCAAATGACAGCTGGCCTCATTCTCTTTCCCTTCTGGCTTTCTTTGATTTGGGGCCCAAGGGCCATAGGGGGCCAGCATGCTGCAGATGGGACAAAAAGTCAAGTCCAAGAAAAAAAATTAAATCAGGGTTACGGAGGGGGTGATGAAAGAGAGTGAGGGAGGGAGAGAGCAGAAAGAGAGAATGGAGGGGGGCGAGAGGAGAGGAGGAGGGAGAGACAGAGGGAGGAATAGAGAGAGGAAGAGAGAAAGAGAGAGAGATTGATTCTGCAGTCCCTAGAAGGGCCTAATTTGTTGGACAGATGAGTCAAGGGAATTTTCCATTTCCTGGACATCTTCAAGTAAGATTCCTACTGCCGCTGACTCAAGCTGACATTTACAGAGTGCTCACTATGTGCCTGGCACTGTTCTACGTACTTTACATATATTAACTTATTTAATCAGTACATCAGCCCCGTGCAGCAGTCTCTGCTACTGTTCTTGGATCATGCTGAGAAAAATGGAAACACAAAGACTTGAGAGATTTTCCAAGCTTATACACAGTTATAATCCAAATACAGACAGAGTTTCAGGATTGTTTAAAAAGAAAGGTAGTGTTCTGGAACTGAAGAGGCAACAATGATGGTAATAGTAACTATGGTGATGATGCTGATGATGGTCTTGATGATGATGAAGGTGTTGTTGATGGCTGTTGATGGCGATGGTGGTGGTGGTGGTGATGATGGTGATGGTGGTGGTGTTGATGGGTGTTGATGGTGATGATGGCTGTTAATGGTGATGGTGGTGTTGATGGCTGTTGATGGTGATGGTGGTGTTGATGGCTGTTGATGGTGATGGTGGTGTTGATGGCTGTTGATGGTGATGGTGATGTTGATGGTGATGGTGGTGGTGATGACGATGATGACAATGATGGTGAAGCTCCTAATGTTTGAATCCTTTCAATGAGCTGATCATTTCATAAATTTTATCCCTTTGAGTGTTCACTTTCCACTAAGATCTATCAGCAATATTATCCTCATTTACACGTGAGAGGACTGGCTCAGAGAAGAGAAGCATTTCTTACAGAACTGCAGAGCCCAGACTGAATTCAAGGCTCCTTGAATTAGAGTCTTAGTTGCCAGCCACTAAAGTGAAGGGCACAGGACAGCCCTGGAAGGACGAGAAAGGACTGTCTAGGCAGATTGCAGCAGCCATTGTGAGGGAAACAGGTAACACTGGAGAGGAAGTGGAAGGTGTCTGGTGGGGATTTTGGTTTCCCCCTGCTGAGGCAGCTTGAACCTCAGTAGATTTTAGTCTTAGTATATGTAAGGAGTTTAGAAAGCTGTTTTCAAGTTTCTCAATATTCTATGACTACAGTCAGCTGAGTTCTTCAGACCTAAGTTTTCTGCTAGGAGGGTATCTTGAGTGCTATGCAAGTTCCTGAGTCCTTTGGAAGGAAAGGGGTTGCACACAGTAGGTGTTTTAGTGGGACCTAATACTTCCCTGCAGAGCTGAGCTGAACTGGATGCTTCACACATCTTGTTGGAGGCTCACAGCATTGTAGGAGGCAAATCCATTAGTAATTTTGCAAGGCAGCCGGGGTCGAGAGGTGTTCAGTGGCCTGCCCAAGATCTCAAAGCTAGGAAGGACAGATGTTTATTTGGCTTATGAACAGGTTACATCTCATCAACCCCACTGTGAATTGTAAATACTTTGAAGTTGAAAGTCAAGGCCATTAACCTATGGAACACACAATTTAACAATCAGCACACTGCCTTGAGTATTACCTCCGCATCGTATGAACCTACATGTTCTGGCCAAAGATCCCAGTTCAAAATTCAAACTGTGGTTTTAGTGAATACTCTTTTGCTTTTGTACCAACATAAAGTAGAGTAATGCCTTCCATAAATTGAGCCACCATATATCGGGGCTGTCTCTATATATGAACAGAGTGACCAACCAAGGCAGCCAGATTTCCTAGACACACAGATTCGCTAGTAGCAGTCTTTGGCCAGGGTGTGGGAGGAAGCATAGCAGGATGTGGGATCAGATGTGGGAAGTCCGAGATCTTTCCCCAGTCCCACTCATAATAACAGGGACTGGTGGCACAGCATGGTCTCTCTGGCATGTTCACCCACTCAGTGTAGTATAGGGGAGCAAGAGACAGTACAGACCTCTGCCCTCAAGCAGGATGGTGGACAGACGCATAAACCAGGGTCTACGGCACACTCACAATAGCTAGGAGGGCAGGGGCAGAGGAGAGGGCACAGCTCATTTCTTGACATTTCAGGGAGGCTAATACAGAGTCCAAGTTGGCGTCTGAGGTTTGAGGAAGAGGAGGCAGAGAGAGAGAGAGAGGGAGGGGGAAAGGAAGGGGGAGGGAGGAAGAAGAAGAAGGAGGAGGAGGAGAAGAAGAAGAAGAGGGAGAAGAAGGAGGAGGAGGAGGAGAAGGAGAAGAAGAAGAAGAAGAGGGAGAAGAAGGAGGAGGAAGAGGAGGAGGAGGAAGAGGAAGAGGAGGAAGAGGAAAGGGAGGTGAAATGTGGGCAAGGTGGGAGGAGGAGCAATGGGGACGAGGCTCTGGTGGAAAGAAGGTGGTGAGGATCCTGGGGAAGGCTGACTTGGAGAGGAGATTTTGAAGGGTAGGGAGAAAGCAAGGAGCTCTGACAAAGATGAGCTCAGCTTTTCCCAAGGTTAGAGACTGGCATCTTTTTTATTAATACTCATATTTGTATTATTCTTATTACTACTACTATTGGGGTGTGTGTGCACATGCACGCGTGTGCCATGTCAGGCATGTGGAGGTCAGAAGAGAACTTTGTGAGGGTTGTTCTCTCCTTCTACCATGTGGGACTCAAGGATCTAACTCAGGACATCAGGCTTGGCAGCAAGCACCTTTACCCACTGAGCCATCTTGCTGGCCCAGACTGAGTTTTAAGTCAAGTGAGAGGTGAAAACTAGAGAAACTGGGCTTGAGGATGGGCTTGAGGGAGGCAAAGGAGAAAGCGCAGGTAGAAATGTGTCTGCAGAGAGAGAGGGGTAGAGCTCAGGTGATGGCGCTTGCCTGATGAGCCCCTGCTTCCCTGAAGTAGGATTGAATAGAAAATGAATGTGAATTCAAGTCTGTGGCCTTCTGCAGACATTCTGCCCTCAGCTTCTGTCTTCTTCTGTTCGAATGACCAGGATAGGATGGACTGTGCAGAGTGGTTGCAACCAAATTCTAAGGCAGCCACCCTGAGGTAGGGTGTCCTGGAGAGGAGGATTCCCTCCGCCTCAGGGCTGAGCTGGAGGAGGACACTTCTTTCTATACTGACTATGTTAAGTTTGAGACATCCATGGTATACCTGGGTCGTATGTATCCAGAGGTGACTGGGAATACAGACAAGTCAGGAAGCCACAATCCAGGAGTTAAAATACAAGTTACGGTTTCCTGTGTTAGCAATGATGAACTGAAGTGCTCGGAAATGGTGAGCGCAAATAACTTTGTTCTCTTGTGCTGTTTCTGTATGTGACAGTGGAGATGCAGGTGGGGAAGCAACTAATACACCAAAAAGTATTTAGAAGTATCTAAGTCATATTCCTGGGGGTACCCGAGGGTTCTAATGAAATATGACATTAAACGACATGAGATTACAGAGTATTTAATTAAAAACTATTCTTCTAGTTAGTAAGGGGACTATCGGAATTTGGAGTTAGTATATTTTTAAACTCCCTCCTGCTTCTCTTCTTCTCCCTCTCCCTCTCTTATTCTCCTCCCCCCCCCATTTGTCTTTTTGAGACAAGGACTCACTATGAACAGCTTAGAGTAGCTTGGAATTCACAACCCTCCTGTCCTTGAGTGTCCAGAGTCAGAGGCCACCACACTCCTGGTGGAAACTTTAATTACCACTTTCATTATATTTTTTCATGCTTATGTTCTATTTATATGAAATGTTACTAGTTCTCCAATTTTAGTGTTTTTAAAAAAATTTATTTATGGGGCTGGAGAGATGGCTCAGCAGTTAAGAGTATTGACTGCTGTTCCAAAGGTCTCGAGTTCAATTCCCAGCAACTACATGATGGTTCACAACCATTTATAATGGGATCTGATGCCCTCTTCTGTCATGTGGGCATACATGCAAATACAGCACTCATATAAATAAATGCTTTAAACATTTTTCATTTATTTAAGGATTCTTTGGCTGTTAATAATGAACATTTTAATAAGCGTTAGGAGCTAAGTTGTTCCTTCCAGAGTGGAGGTAATCAGGTACTTAACGGGTTCATCAAAGACTCAGGATCTTCCCAAAGTTTTTCTTCTTCACTGGTGTCTCCTTTCTTGGGCCTTCAAAAGCTCATGCTCACGTACACACACACACACACACACACACACACACACACACACACACGAACCATATTGTTAGAGGATGATGTACAAAGGAGAAAAAGAGGAGAACATGGGCTCAAGGATTTGCTTTAAGAACTTCGTGTGGTACCTACATTATGCATAGAGCTGTGGCAAGTGTCTGTTGTCAGAGGGACAGGGTTGGTGTGCTGAGCAGAAGTGAGAAAAGGTGGAGAGAAATTCTCAAGTTTTGTTTGTTAGAGAATTACTTTTCTTACTGCTTGAGTCATTTCAAGATAAGTCATTTCTGTTACTTGCAGCTGAATGCAATACCTCTCCTGAAATTTCAGGTGGCTGCCACAATATAATAGGAGTGGTTTCTCCTCTCCCCATGCATCGCTTGAGTAATTGTCCCTTGGAGTTGAGTTATCTCTCCGTAGATATTTTTACATGTCAATGGACATTGTGAGTATTATGCTGTGGGAACTCTGGATTTTGTTGTGTTTCAGTGAAGAGGATTTTGTTTGTTTGTTTGTTGTTCTTTTTAAATAAGTCACATTATTGGCTTGGCTAGTTTGTCATCTGTGGAGCATCAGCTCAGATGCCAGCTCTGTTCTGGGTTTCATCCTTGTCTTCTTCTAGGCTGCCTTAGTGCACGAACAGTTCTTGAGTTCATTGGACTCTTGGGTAGGATTGCACACAGACTGTGATTGTAACCCTGTTCTCTTGGTGTCACTTTTGAAGTAGTTATTAGTTATCTCTTAGTTATCTACTAGTTATTTATTAGCTCTCTAGTAACCATCTAGCAGCTATTGGTGACCTAGAATCTGTCTTTTTGATATGCACTCCATAACTAAAAAAAAAAATGTGTGTTTGTGCAGTGTGTGCATGTGTGTGTATTATGTACGTATGTATGTATGTATGTATGTATGTATGTATGTATGTATGTATGTATGTCTGTGCATGTGTATGTGTGTGTGCACATGTGTGGATGCCAGAGGATAACATCAGGTTTCATTTCTCAGGTGATGTAGACTTTGTTTTTAGAGACAGAGTCTTTCACTGGCTTGGAACTTTCCAAGTAGTCTAAGTTGGCTGGCCGGTGAGCCCAGGACCTGCCTCCTCCGGGCTGAGCTAACAAGTAAACACCATCAAGCCTGGCTTTTACGTGAGTGTGGAGATCAAGCTCCTCCGTCCTCACGCCTGTGTGCTACACACAGTGAACCGTCTCCTCTGCCTAGTTTTTTTTGTTGTTGTTGTTTTATTTTTATCTTTTAAATTTGGAGCTTTAGCTGCTGACTGCAGTCTGTTTTCAGGGTAAAAACTGTAAAACTGTCACTCCTTCCTTTCAAGTTTCTGGGTCTCCACCAGAATCTGCTTTCTTTTGCTTTCACTTAAAAAAAAATGCCCACAGTTTATGTTTGTTCTTCACAGAGAGACTGGATCTGGTGGGATCTTGACTGTACAAGAAATAAGCTCTTTCTTGGGGAAATTGATGCCCAGGTGGTTATGTTGTTCCCCACACCACGAAGCTAGTAAATGGAGCCTTTGCTCAGGCTCTCTTGACAGCAGACGCATGCTTGAGAATTGAGGGTTGGTTGGGCTCAGTCTCATTTGGGAAATGCCACTTTAGTGAATAGTAGCCGCCCAAGGCCCAGCTGGGTGGCTTCTCGGTGGACCTGAGCCAAGTTTGACTTCTTTCCAGTGAGAACTGCTGGTCAGGTTCCTTTACTGAATAAAAGTTGCATTCAGTAAGCAATATTCCAGAAAGAAATTGGATATAGAAACCTGCTGTCAGCACCAATCAGGAGACTGGTTATTATTATCTGATAGCGTTTTTACCAAAAGTAAAAGTCAGTAGTAAGCTGTGGTTATTAGCAGGAGGAAGTGCAGAGTTCACCCCCCCCCAGCTTTTTTAAAATAAAAGAGGAAGTTACAGGACTTAATTTTTGTCTCAGACAGTTACTAATAGAGAGTATTGCCACAGCTAAGGTCAAGTGCAGGGTAAAAGTGTCCTTTCCCACTGAAGGACCACAGTCATGGGAATTATAACTTGTAAGGAACCCAACAAAGTCACAGCAAAGAATCCTGGTAAAATCTTAAGCTTGTATGCCCACTGGGAACAGGAGTGGCTGCTCTAAGATGGCCATTTCTCGTCCCCTCTCCTCATCACCATCTCTGTCACTAAGCTGCGCCTCCTGCCAGGTGCTCTGTCAGGCTTCTTGTGCTATTTTGGGAGGTGTTCTCATTTTCCAGGTTATAAAATACTCATGGAGCCTCACTAGAAAAGCACCTACTGTGTGCCAGATCCCAGAGCCACTTCAGTGAGTAAATGATGTAAAAGTCCAGGTCTCTCAGGGAACTTACATTCTAATTGAGATGAGACAGCGAATGTACAAGCAACCACCAATGAAACTCACAAAACCATCACTGTAGATCGTGAGAAGTTCAGGGGAAGAAAAGGCCTTTTAAGCAGACCTTGTATTTCTGGAGACAATGAGAAAACAGGAAACACTAAGGCAGAGTTCTCTCTAGTCCTCCATCTCTAAGTGGGGAGTGGGGCATGTCTTATGACTTGTGTCTCTGAGATTCCTTCGTGTAAGAAACAGCGTATGGCTTAGAATAGCCTTTGGGGTAGGGGTGGCATTTTGCTATATAGCTCACCTGGTTTTGAACCTCCCTTTCTCCTCCCCCCATCCCTCTCTCCTACCTCCTGGAGGTGTGCTGCACTACACTCAGCCCAGCTCAGAATGGGGTCTTGGTGGCATGCTTATTTTTTCATCTGGTGCTTGTCAGTGGTCAGTTGCTCCCCTCTATGGACATAAGTAGGTCTGATTCTACCCACGTGGACACAGAGTCTAGAAGGAGCTGAGTGAAGGTCCTGGAAGGGCAGTTTAAGCTTTGAGTGAAGAAGAAACTGACTTGTCACACTGGCATCTGTTCTAAACATTGTGTCAGCCTCCCCCTCCCATTCTTTCTGAGTTCCTTGTGTTTGTGTTAGAGCCTGGAGCTCCCTCTTCCTCCATCCCTAAGGCCTTTGCCTCTGTTCATCCCCCATTGAAAGTGGGTAAGAACAGCAGTTAATGTCGGTGACTGTAAATCACCTACATTAAAAATGTTAATAATCACCTCGGGGGGGAAAGGGCTTAACCTCTCTAGGCCATTAGAACAGCCTCAAGCCAGATGTGGTACACAGTTTTCTTGGAGGAGAGAGAAATCACCTAGGGGTTCATGGGGTCTGTAGGGAGTGGGACCTGTCTCAGGCCTGTGTCTGTAATCATGGCCACATTCATTCCTGATACTAGAGTTAGCTGGGCTTTGTGACCAACCATGAGTGAACTGTCTTGCTGTAGTTTGTGAAAGATGCAAAAGTGTAAGCTAATTAAAATAAATTTCACACCATGGCTAAGAAGAAAGACCTTTTTACTGGCTCTTCTGATGCCCCCTCTACTGCCAGAAGCCATATGTGGGTAAACCATCTCTGTGGAGTTCTGCAGAGTGGCTCTCTCCAGCATACGGCCCCTCTTGGTGCAGGCACATTTATGGTCCTTTCTGGAATTACACATATGTCTCACACATATGTAAGTGTTTTTCTAGTTCCTGAAAATGATTTGGCCATGGGCTATCGTGATTCAGCTTTTAATAGATTTTTGCCAAATGTTCTTCATAGTGGTTGGGCCGCTGTCCCCTCACACCAGCAGCACGTGCACGCTCCTGTGTCACTGTGCCTTTCCAAGATTCTGACATTATCAGACTTTCATAGTTCTGCCAATATAAAGGAAAAGGGTGGTGGGGGGGGGGCATGGCATTTAATGTTAGAGAGCAGTTGCCTTGACTGGCAATGAGCTTGAGCCTCCGCCTCTCCCTGCAGTTTCTTCTTGTTCTCCCAGCAGGTTTTGATATCTGAGAGGCAAGGACTCTGCTGCTGGGCTACACCCCAGTCCTCCCTGTAGCTTATTTGTGTTTGTCCTGGTTGATTTTCACCAGCTCCAGTGTTTGGGGTGACAGAGTCCCTTCCTGTTGGCTTAGCTTTGGAAGGTTCCCAAAGTGTCGGTCCCACTTTCAAGGTGAGAAAATGGAGGCTCAGCAGGATTACACATTCCACCTTGTGCTGTCAAGGGTTGACTCTGAAAGCCTGAGGAGACATAGCCACATAGCAGACTGCTCCAAAACACAGAGTGACTGCCACTGTTAGCCTTTCACTGGGAGCCAGACACTCAGCTCTCTAGAGAGCAGTCTGTTTAATTATTCATCCCATTTCCAAGTAATTGATGAATCGCCCTCCAGCAGGACGGTGGACTGAACTTGATTGCTAAAAACACGCTCCACATGTAAAATGGGGATGCATCTTGAAAAGGGTCCCTCCCCTCTGGACTTGCCTTCTGAGGGTCTCCTTGTACGTGGACAGAGACTTTTGCTGGAATATCCTGTGGTCCAAGAGTCAGGGAAGCCAACATCTCTGTGATCCACACACATTTATCATTTTTAGAAATTGCTATGTAGCTACACGTCCTTGGGCTTCCAGAGTCACCCTCTGACTGCACAAGGTGGAATGCTTAATCCCACTGAGCTTCTGTTTTCTCACCTTGAAAGTGGGGCTGATAGACCAACACTCTGTGAACCTTCCAAAGCTAGACCAACAGGAAGGGACTGTCACTCCAGGCACTGGAACAGCACAAGACTGATGAAAACAAACCAGGACAAACACGAATACTCAACAGGGAGGGCTGGCGGTGTATGTAGCTCAATGGTACACTGCTTGCCTCTTCACCCTGTATTTCTATGGGTCCTTAGAAGAGAATTGCAAATTCTTCACAGACAGAGCTAGGAGAGATGAACTCTACAGCTTCCCCAGAGTAAAACACTAACCCATATCCCCACATGGAGACCAAAAATGAAATGCAAGACTTCCACAGGAGGCATGAGTTATATAGCCTCTGGCATTGGGGCAAGTGTTGCTTTGAAACACATGATCTTCTGTTCTCTGGAGCCTGTTCTGGCATTAGTAAGAGTTTCTAATTACTGAGCACTTATTTGGGCCCAGGGTTAGACTGAGCAAGTGCATTTCTCCACTTAGTTACATAGTCTATTGCCTCTGCTTGGTAGATAGATAATGCCAGGATCAGAAATTTAACTCGCTTACCTGTGGTGGAGCCGTGACTTAAACTCAAGGGTGTGTGTCCTCAGTGGCTGTGTTACTGTTGTTTGACTCACAGGACCTTCCTCCAGGCTTCTCCCTTTGGTGCCAGAACTGAGAAGCCCCTGTGCAGTACCATTTCCTTAAGTGGTGACAGGTGGCCAGGTCCTGAGGATGCTCACCTTATGTCCACCTGGGTTTGCTTTGGGGATGGGAGACCATCTTCATAACCCAGGGTAAGTGGCAGGAAGGTAGGATAAGGCTAATGCAGTTGTGGCTAATGTAAGGCAGCGTGCACTGCTCAAACAGGGAGAACGAAACTTGGCCACAGTGGTCAAGGGCCAGCACAGCCGACAGAGTGGGCTATGACTGTCCTTTGCTTCAGTCTAATAGCACCTCTGTATTAGCCCTGTAGAATTGACTGTCCCCATCATGTATCTGGCACTATAGCAGCCCGAATTCTCATGGAAGGACTAAGAGGGGAGTAAACTTTTTCCCATAACCTCCCACCCCAACTCATTTGGAAATTCCCCTACTTTTCCCCTGCCTGGGTTTTGAATGATCCTCCCCTTCATTAAGCTTGGCCACGAGATGCTGCGTGAATCTGGAAGATGCAAGTCATTCTGAAAACACCTGTTTTCAGCCAGCGTCTCTCCTTAGGCCTTATTCTCCCATCTCTGAATTCTTTCTCTGGTGCTTATGACCCGGGAACACTGTGTAGGATGCCATCTCTCACCAAGTCTCCTCTCTGTAGCTCTCACCCCCGAACTTCTGAGCACTGTTGATCTCCTGAGGTCTTAGTTTTAAGTTTGTTTTTAGATAACAGTGGATCTCAATGGGTGAGATAGGACAGAGAACTAGTTATTGAACTTGACTCTGAAGTAGTATGCCCATTTCCTAGATGGAAAAACAAAGGTGAACTGGTTTGTCCAATGTCAGTGGCGTGAATTGTCTATTGTTACAGTTACTTGCTTAATCTCATACCCATTACTCTGTGACTTATAGTGTCCTCTTGCAAGAGGGATGTGGTTTCTTGTTATACTGATGTGGAGCTTGGCCACAGGGCATGCCTTAGACAGTGGTCTAATGGGGCATACTCTATATTGACTTGGAAGCTTTAAGAGCCATTGGTTGGTATGGGTATTGTTCTT
>NW_022196904.1:111375402-111407078 GCF_008632895.1 Mastomys coucha
TTTCTTTGCCATAAGACTAAGAAAAGGGATGGAAAAGACATTTGGAACACAGCCATAGGAAATTGCTATGACATGTAGTGTTAGCAAGAACTAAGCATTGAAGATGCTTGGGGCTACTTGTTATTGCAGCTTTACATAGCAAAAGCTGACTAATACATAATGATACTAGTTATTATGCCTACTAATTAGTCATAAAACTAATAAGTCACTTGGCTAATCTGGAATTTGCCCATTTCTTCCATAGATTTCAGTCTTCCCTAATATTCTGCTGTTCAATGATGATCTTGTCATGGACTATTTGTCTGTGTTGGTTAGTTTTCTGTTGCTATGGTAACATCAAGACCACAGCAACTTTCTGGGCTTCACAGTTCTAGAAGATTAGATGATAGAACAAAGACACCCGGAGCATAAAGATGGGGCTACACACCTTGGACCACAAGCAGGAAGCAGAGAGGGCAGGCTAGAAATGGTTCCTCCGGCTGAAAAGTCCCAAAGCTGGCCTCTAATGACATCCTTCCTTTATTAATGCCATACCCCCTGAGCCTCCACAAACAGCGCCATTAACTGGGACCAAGACTTCAAATGCTGAGACCTGAGGGGACCTTTCCTCCAAGCCACCATACTGTCTTCTCTCAGAAGAGAAATCCTTTTGATAAATGGTTTAAGGCGTTACCATTCTAAAATATTTCTGAAGAAATATTCTATTACCCCATGGAAGGAAAAACAGTATCATCATGAATAATTAGTCACAAAAGGATGTCTACAGCCATGTTATGAAATAATTAGTCACTATAGAAGTGATTGTTTATAGCCATATCAAGAAAGTCTGGTTAGATGATTTTAGTGCAAAGATCTGAGTTTGCTCCTTCCTCCTTCCCTCCTCCCTCCCTCCCTCCTTCATTCCCTCCCTCTTTTCTTCCTTCCTTCCTTTTTCCTTCTTCCTATCATCTTTCTTTCCTTCCTTCCTGTTGCTTTTTTTTTTTTTTTTTTTTTTTTTTTTTTTGGAGACAAAGTGTTGGCATGTAGCCTTGGCTGACCTGCCATAGAGATCCACCTGCCCTGCCTCCTCAGTGCTGGGACAGAGTTTGCCAAAGCCACGTTTGTCACCTGACATGCTTTTCCTTCCCTAGCCTCTGAGGCCCTTGGGGTAGAGGGCTAACTTGTGTCTGTCTTTCTGTGCATGTGCCTGCCACACAAAGGTGTTCAAGTAGACATAGAGGATCTATGATCTGTGTTGCAGCCTCTCTGCCTGGTATCTAGTGAGTTCACCAAGCTTGGTTTGCTGCTCAGTGTCATTATGAATGCCAGAGGGCACACATCGCACTGTGTGTCCTCCCCTCTGTGGTGCCACTCACTGGCTCCTTCTTATCATTTCTTTCAGCAGAAGGTGTCACTTCCCCAAGCTTTCCCTAGCTACCCTTCCAGAGCGTCTTAATTTCCTCACTTTCTCTTGCGATACCTGTGCTCGAATGGTCAAGCGCGTCTCCCTCTTCTAGCATGTACCTCTATCATATTCTCTATTTTTCTCTTCTGAGATGGTGGCTGTCACACAGTGGGTGTTCAACACTTGCACATTATTCAAGAGATACTGAAAAAGGCCCACCATGGTTCTTGTTGTCCTGAGCCCTGATACCGTAGCCACCCCTGTTCCAGGAAACGGTCCCTCGCTGACTAGATTAGCAGGAACTGGTAATGTCCCCATGATAGCATTTTCATGGCAGCTGCCTTCCCCCAAGTCCATGAGGGCTTTCTGTGTCTCAAAGGAGACATTCGCATTCACAAGTGATAGAAACAAATTTTGGCCAGCTTAACTTCTGGGAAGTGGCTACCTTCTTGTGCCTCAGTTTTCTTTCCTACAAAAAGAGGAGGGAGCATAATAAATATTAGTTGCCTCCTGGGGTTTTCAGGAAAAGTAGATGATTTTGCACATGTATCACACTTACCACTGAGCAGATAGGAAATGTCTCTGAAGTGACGCTTGCTCCTGTTGTTATTGGTGCTCAGGACAGGTGCTGCTACTGAAGAACAGCAAGGTCCTCCAGGTTTCATGGATAGAGCCAGCCAACCATCAAGGAGATTTTCTGTTCTCTGTCATGGCATTAAGCTGCTTTGGCTCCTACAGGCCTCTGTTATTCTTCTTTCTGGGCTTGTCATTCTGTAAACACTGCTGTTTCTGGCCACATCCTTCATTCACACTTCCCTCCCAAGTGGCATACATATCTGCTCTTGGGTTTAATTCTAAGGTTCTGGGATAAATCAGTGAGCCTTCCCCAGGTCACAGGCCTGTCCCTGGAACAGTCAGTTATGGCTGGGGCCTTTTGTCATGGAAGGCACTCTAGATGAGATTCCTTCTTGTAGGCAAGAGGGGAATTCTGCCAGGAGTGGACAGAGATGCGAAGCATGACAACTGGAGGTGGCTACAGGTTTTCTGCTCCAAGGTCTTGCCTTCCTATTCTGTCCCATCTCCTTTCTTCTTATCTCTCCTCCCCCATTCCCTAACCTTCTCTTCCTCTTTGCTTTTTAACCCTGTTCTTCCTTCCTTTCCTCCTCCTTCTCTTCCTGTCTCCTTATATCTCCCAGGCTGACCATGAAGCTCTATCTTAGCTTGCTATCTCATGCCGGCCTGCCTGGCTCACATTGCCTGCTTTTTAATTCTGTCCAACACACACACCCACACGGTCTCACCAATATTATTGTTTTTAAATACTCCCTGGTGCGTTTACCCCTAATTGCTCTAGCTTCTTGCTTTCTGCTTCTGTAAACCACTTGGCTGTTTCCTGATCTTATATTTGGCTGTTGTGAATGTAGAAACTCCACAGAACCCTAGACTTTCCAAGTTGGAAGAGAAAACTGATCTTCTATGCTTGCAACAAACAAACAAACACCTACAGCCATCCCTTCCCATAGTCACTGGAATCATATTAGGCTTAACATTCAGTTCCACATCTTTCTGATGTCATCAACAGTGTCTGACTTCCATGTTGGAACATATAAACATTTCAAGAAATGGCTATATAGAATCCCATTACATGATGTACCAAGAGTTCAAGTCACTCTCAGTGTCCCACCCTGTCCATTCTTATGAGTTGAGTGTAAATGTCCCTCAGACTCACACATTTGAATAATTTGTCTGGGACTGGTGGTGCTATTTTGGGAGATTGTGGTACTTTTTGGAGGTGGAACCTCATTAGAGGAAGTGGGTCTCAGGGGGTGGGACTTGTGGTTGATAGCCATGTCCCACTTCCTGTCCTGGTTTTGCCTCCTAACTTGTCCAGATGTGAGCAAGTTCCCACTGCCACAGCCACCACCTACTGCAACTGCTTTGCCTTTTCTGCTAGGTTGGGATGAGCCCCTTAAACTGTGAATGAACCCCCATCCTGAGTAGCTTCTTGTCAAGTATTTGGTCACAGCAAGGAAAAAAGCCACTATTCGTGGTTGTAAACAACAGGTTCTGAAGCCCCATGTAGTACACCAGCTAGATCCCACCTCTAATAGAGATTGCCCACCACATCCCATTGTCTAGATTAAGTGTTCAAATCCTTATTCCTCCAGGAGCCGGACAGCTATCTTAAACTGGTATAAGAAATACATGAAAACAAACCTTAAGAATGTTCTCCATTTACATGAAAAAATAGAGAGTTCACTGATCCACATCCATGCAGACTACAGCCTTATCTCTTCCATTGAGATATGGTTTGTTTTCTTTTTACTCTACTATGGGGAAAACATCAGTACAAGTATGATATAGTTTAGCAATGATAATTAGTCTTGGTTATATAGAGGCATCAGGGAGTAGTGGAGACACTGGCAAAGTCCAGGGAATGTACCTGACTTGATAGAATGACCATGGTTGAGTTCAGGCTAGTGGTTGCCAGTATGGTAATACTGGTCCAGTACTGTCGTACTGTCTTCCTTCCCTCCCTTCCTTTCTTTTCCAAGAGAGACACAAATTAAAATATTGATGGGAAATTTCCTAATTTCATAGTGTTGTGTTGATATATATATATTATATATATATATATATATATATATATATATATATATATTAAAAAAACCAAACTAAAAACAGCAAACAAACAAAACAAAATGTTGGATTGGCCAAATACAATGTGGACAATTTGTTATCACTGACACAGATACAAAGTTTCCGTTCATCTGAAATCATTTACTGTTGTTTAGCCTCTTCCTCTGATCACTCCATGAGCTTTGGCCTAAAGAAACCCTCCAGGGATCCATAGAAACCTGAAAAGTCCTTAAACCCACAGTGCCCTGAGCTGGGTATGTGCTCCTAGGCCTCAGGCTTGCTTTGGTTAGGCCCATTCTGTTACTTGAAGGGATAGACAGTTTTTTCTTCTGCAACCTAGCCTGCCCTGACACCCACTGACCTCCTGCCTCAGCTTCTAAAGGTTGGATTAGAAGTGTGCTCCATCAGACCCATCTGGGCACTCTTTTGCTGCCTGACTCATTTGTTTGTTTTCTCCAAGTGTTCTGATAGAAATATTCCAGGTAAGACAGGCTGGGGGGCTGAGCTCAGTAGTGAGTGTTCAAGGATCAAATCTTTCTGAGATGCAACTGAAGCAAGTTAAAATGATTTCAAAACTTGTATTTAATAATGAGAGACTGTCACGCTAGAAACCTGTATTTAGGTACCTTTTCTTTCACTTGTTTGTATATTTATGTTTATTTGTGGATGCTAGGGGTATGTGTTTTTGTGTTCATATGTATGGGGTGCACCATGTGTGTGCATGGGCATACGAGTGTGAGGATGGGCAGGCATGTGGGATGTGTGTGCAGGCCAGGCAGGACTGGGTATCCATGCCTCTTCACCTTGAATGCTATATCTGTTTCTGGCCTGAGTGCTCTGCTCACCAAGTTGAGGCCAGGAGCCTTTGCGTTCCTAGTGCCCGAGCTCTTCCGTGCCTTTCTTGACATGATAAATGAAATCCCTCAGAATCAAGAGCCAAAACGAATCTTACCTTCCTTATCCTACCCCATGAGAAAAATAGCCAAGTACTTGGTATGGCATTATACACAAACTAATTTAAGAGCCGGGTATTTCGCAGCTGTGTTTCTCCTTCTGAGTCCCCTATGAGACCATCCCAGAGAACAGCATTTCTGTTGGGGAAAGTGGGTACTGTTGCAATTCCTCCTCCCCCACTCCTCCCTCCTTCCCCCACCTCCAACTCTCCCGACTCCAGGCCCTGACAGTCTTAAAGTGGCAGGATGGGTAATGAAAAAAAGTTCCTCTAAAAATTCCTCCAGGTTAAGATTCTTGATTTGCTTGAACAAGAGGGACTGGAGTAGTAGAGAGCTACGTGAGGCGAGACACGAACACAAAGGCTGTCTAAAGCAGTGGAGCCAGAAGAAGGTCCAGGAATCTAGGAAACACGAACTAACCGTTCAGTCTTTCAAGACACCATTAAGCAGGATGGCTAACAGTTTAAGATATGAGCTCTAGGCAGGGAGCTTCTGATTGGCTATCTCGAGTCACGTGACTAGCACAGCCCTCCATCAAGAACCCATGTGGTGCTTTCCAAGGAAAACGAAGAAAGAAGAAGAAAGAATGCAAGGGAATATAGATAGATCCTGGGGCCCGAGGATGTTCCCTGAAATCTCCCCCAGCCTAAGCCAGTGTTAAACCTGAGCTTGTCAGTGATGTTCACACCACAGTGTCAAAGCTGTTTCTACAGCATTTCACAGGCTGGCTCAATTGCCCTGCCCCCTCAAGAAAGTGGGTCTCCATGGGACTTGAGTTCTCTGTGATAGCTCCTCAGCTTCCCAGCGAAGAATCTGTATAAATGCTGATGAGAAATGCCCAGTATGCTTCAAAGCACCATCGCTGCCGCGCCTTCATGGTATCAGTTACTGTAACACTCCTAGCAACTTGAGCTGTGATCAGTTCTCAGTACCAGCAGGAGTTAGGAGCTATAAAGTCATTACAAACTGCAAGCGGTTCTGAATACAGAACCATTGTGCCAGGGGAACACACAGCTGGGTTCCAGGAACTCTCTGGCCACATTTTCTTCAATGAATAAGCCCATAACCTTGTTTAACTCTTATTTCCTTAGAGACACTTCATTTAACATACATTATTGACACTAAGCTCTCAGACAACAGCAGCACGCTCATGTCTTGCCTAATACATTTTCGACATGCCACCCCTGCCTTCTTGCTCTCAGAACACTAGACAATATTTTAATACTACCCCTGGGGGCATTTTGCAGAAAAATCATCAATAATGCAAATGAAAGTGTGAAAGACATGGTGGTAGCATAATACAAAAGGAACATTTCCTTAAAGCATGGGAGAAGCTCAAGTAGAAGACAGAACGTTGCTCTGTTGACCCTTAGCAGAGAACAGGTGGGGTGGGTGATCCTAACAGTTCTCTCCTCTGCACAGGCCTGCAAGTGACCATGGAAGCAAGGTGAGTTCTGATTGGGGGTTACAGTGAACATTAGCAAGGGGGTTAGTTGGGAGATGGGATCTCTGAGAAATGGCCGCTGACTATAAATGCTATTATCAGCCTTACGTTATAGATGGGAGATGGGCGTGTGGAGAGAATGTTGGTGTTGGAATGGTTCAAGCAGTCAGCCCATGCGGGGCAGTGCTGCCTATCCTTTTGGCTTTAGAGTTTGTTAACTTATGAGGCAGGGTAGTGAATTGGTTGTAGTGGTTGGATAAAGTGTGGTTCCCATTGATAGCCCATTTCCATATTTTTGAAATAGTAGACTGAGCACCACAGGCCACAGAGAGAGTAGCCCGCCTGGCTTGTGATGAGGGGCAGCCCCAGGCTTTCCTGCAGCTTCTTGAGATGACTCGTGTCAAGAGAAGTCATGCTAGTCTGGGAAACAGCCCAGTGGGTTAGCTGTTAGATTTTCAAGGGAGTGAGTAGTGATCCAGGGCACGGACGCTGGAGTCCCAGCTTCTTGAGGTCAAATCTTGGCTCTGCCATTTATGACTTTAGACAACCTGCTTCTCAGACTTCAAGTCTCAGATTGAAAATAACTTAAAAATTAACTTATTTTTATATCTGCGTTATTTTTGTCTGCATGTGTCTGTGTACCACATGCATATAGTGCCCAAAGAGGCCAGAAGAGGGCATGGGATCCTCTGGGACTGGAGTTACAGACATTTATTAGGGCCTTATGGGTGCTGGGAATTGAACCTGGGTCCTCTGCAAGAACAGCCAGTGCTCCAGCCCCTAACCTCTCAGATTTCTTTTAATATGTAAACCAGAGACAATGATGATGATGATGATGAGATGAAGTCCTTCATTATGGAATGGTCGTAATGATTAGATTGGGGTGTGTATGTATGTATGTATGTGTATGTCTATAACACACGTGCACAAACATGTGAAAACACACACATCTTTCTGTTACATGTGTATAGATATTTTTACTGTGGTCTTAGCTACCTGTAGTGAGCTATGAGATATCGTCTGAAAGTGGTATACACAAGCATTCACATGTTCTTAGTAGCATGACAGAAATCTCATGCCATCCTGCTCCGTCTTGTGTAGGACACGACTGAATCTCTTTCTCTAGGGTAACCATGCTGCATATATGACTTGCCTAGAAGAGGCTTAGCTATCTGTCTTGAATATCAGATTGATAGTCTCAGTATCTCACCCCTTACATTGGGATTAGGCACATTGATGGTTTCAAGCGTCCACTGGGGGAGGGAGAGTCTCAGAGCACATCCCTGATAAAGCAGGTTACGACAAGGCATTTAGAACAGTCTGACATCTAAGACGTGCTCCGCCAGTGCTTACTATTACTGTCACTTGTCCCTTGTCTTGAAGGAGTCACATGGTACATGAGTATGTGTCTCTCACCCCAGTTTAGGCTTCACTATGGAAGCTAGGTCAGGCAGCAGGCCCCTGGGTCTTTACATCTCTCTGCCAACGGAGCTGCCTGACTCACCTCTTAGGCTTACAGAGTTGACAGCTAAATATAAGAGCTCCTTCCTTTTGGTATTAGCTTAATTATAGGGGCTCCCTAACAGGCGAGGTGGGGAATGAGCCTTGAGGACTCCCCCACTTCCCTGCTGCAAGGCCTGTGCTGGTATCGGAGAGGCGGAATGTTCCCTCTTGCCTGCTGTCTTGAACGCTTTTTGTCTCTGTGATTTTACATGCTTAATCTTTCATCTCCCAGTGGGTTCCATTGCATTGTGTGTGTGTGTGTGTGAGTGTGTGTGTGTGTGTGTGTGTTTTCTCTGCCCTGGTTTAAGTTCCAAGAGATCTGTTTGGGTCTCTGTGGGTGGCTGGCAGCCTCTGCAGGTCATTCTGAGTTACATAACTGAAGTTCTGTATTTTCTGTTCCTAACTGGGGGTTCTGCCTGTGCTATAATTTTTACTCTTAGTCAAAGAAACAGGGTACTACAATTTTCTCCGGGATCCCTTAGGGTTTCCTTATAAACATTTTTTTTCCTGATGTATTTTCTTCTTTAAGATTTTTTTTCATTGTAGAAACAAAACATATGATTATAGAACACCATCAGATGTCCCCATAAAGACACGAAGCCACGGTGTGCACATTTGCCGTCTCTCTTCATTACACAGGTGGGGTTATTATGCCACCAGAAGCCTCTTGTTTTTCAGTTCAGATATCATTGCTTTCTGTGCCATGTGATGGTATCTCTACCTCTTGTCTTAGCAGCCTTTACTTAAGCATTCCCCTGTGGATGGCCATCAAGAGGAGCTTTCTGTTTCTCATGATAAGCAGTGCTCTGATTGCTGTAATTTGGGTCTTAGGTGTCCTTGAATGGCTCATGAGTTAAAGGCTTGGTCCCCAGTATGGAACTACTGGGAAGCTGTGGAAGCCTTGGGAGGTAGGGCTTATTAGGATGTTTGTGTCTTGTTTGAGGGAGATTTGGGGTCTGGTCACACCCTCTCTTCTTGTGCTCTGGCTTTGCCATTGCTCCCATGTGATAAATTGTCTTACCACAGACCCACACTACAGCCCACTCAGACTGAAAGCTCCAAAACTATAATCTGAGATAAGCTTTTAGTTCTTATCAGTTAATTATCTCAAGTGTTTTCTTCTAGTAACACAAAGCTGGCCAGCATACTGATAACACCCTTTGTCTGAATGCCAAGTTGTGTTCTCAGGACAGATTTATAGAGAAGGTTTTAGTAGGAACATGGCTGGCAGTGTTGGTATTTTTACCTGACTGCTCCATGATACTCATGGGTTCAGACGCACAGATCTGTGTTCGTATTCTCAAAGTGAAGCTCGAAGAATGAATGATGTCAAAACAGCCCTCCATAGACTCCTTGGCTCTTTCAACAATTCTAAAATGTCCCTGTTTTTCTTTTAACTGGTTTAGCTATTGCTTTTTCACTGTGTTCTTTGGCGGTAGGTGGAAATTTTATTTTATTTTATTTTTAAAATATTGAAATTATCATGGACGCAGGAAAGGGCTCACAAGGCCCCATTTCTACTTAAGAAGCTACAGCAGCCGATGGCTGTTGGAGGAGAGACATTAAGTTTCCTTCAGAACTTCTCTGTGATAGGTTGTTTATGCCTAAGTGGTCAGTCTTACAGCCACATTCACAGACAATGCTGTCTAGACTCAGTAGGCTCTATACCTATATACAAAACAGTAACAATTATAGAAAATTTGAATTTGAGAGGGGACCTGTGGGACATGAAGCAGTTTGGGGAGGAAGAAAAGGGTTGAGATGATAAAAAGTGATTAATACTCATGTATGAGATTCTCATAACATATAAAATTAAAAATTAAAAAAAACCCCACAGTGTGAGATTTATTGTGTAAACCAGTATAAGTGGAGACAGCATAGTGATTTTAAATATAGTTACATGGGCTTAACAGAGCTTTCAAAGTGGATGGACTGCTTATTGGTAATAATTTCCCATCCCCCTCATTAGAATCTCCACTAATTATTGCTGACTTTGTGTTTCCAAGAGTTTGAGCATTATTAGACATGTCATAGAAGAGGGATGATAGAAGTCTGTCACTTGGCAACTGACTTCTTAGCACCATATCCTTAGCACCTATGTTGGAAATAGTGTGTGTCAGAGCCGTGTTCCTTTGAAAGACCAGATTGCATTCTGTTGTATGATCAACCCACATCTTCTTGCCTATTCATCTGTTGACAGACATATGTCTTGCATCCACTTCGGCCACTGTGAGCCTCCTCCTGTGAGCAGGGCTGCACAAATACCTTTTGTGATCCCAGTTTCAAGTCTATTTTTGTTGTTGCTTTATTGACTTTTTAATTTTTCTAAAAAATTGAGATTATAATATAATTACATAATTCACCCTTTTCTTAAAGTTCCCCATATAGTCCTCTTTACCCTCTTTCAATTTATGACCTCTTTTTCATTTATTGTTGTTACGTACATATATGCCCATGTATACCCATACCCATACCCATACCCATATATATACACATATATACATATATGTGTATATGTATGTATGTATGTGTGTATATATACATATATATGTATATATATGTATATGTGTGTATATATATATATATATGTATTTAATACAACCTTCTCAGTCTGCATAAAGTCTGCAGGTTTTCAGGGCTGACCATTTGGTATTGGATAACCAATTGGTGTGCTCTTCCCTGGAGAAGAACTCACAGTGTTCCTTAGTTGCCTGTGGTTCTTTGGAGGACTGAAGCCTCATGACCTTTCCCCTGTCCACTTTAGTATGTCTGCTGTTGTCCTTATTCGGCTCAGGTTTGTGTAGGCACATTCTGAGACTTTATGGGTGTGGCTTCTGACATTACTAGAAGACACAGTCTCTCAGCAAGTCTTTTCAGCTCCCTCTTCTACAGTGTTCCCTGAGCCTTAGGTGTGGCAGCTGTTTTGGGCTCCATAGCTGCATTTTGATTGGTTGTGGATTCTGTAATGGTCTCTATCTGTTGCAAAGACAGGTTTCCTTGATGAGGGGTGACAACCACACTTCTCTGCAGGTTTAAGGGCAAACATTTTGAGTGTAGTTAGAGATCACATTGGGTTAGTAAAGTGGTGGTTGTAGGTTCTCCTCCAAGATCCCCGAGTTCACTAGTCCTGGGTAGCTGGCTAGGTTTCCGTTCTTTTGGCGGTTTATCCAGATGTAGGACTTGGGTAGGGTATCACTCCACAGTTGCAACTGACACACACACTCATTTCACTGGGCACTGGCCATGCAGCCATCAAGCTAGGCTTGTAGGAATAGATTGCTTGGAAAGCTCCCTGCATTATAGTGCTGATCTTCTTCCAAGAAGACAGACAACACATCAGTTTAAAAAATACTGGAGGAAAAAAAAAGAGTTGTCATGGAGAAACTAAATGAAAAAAAAAAAAACCAGCAACAAGATAATGTTGATTACTTCAGATAAGAAAGGCCTTGCCAACAGCATGGTGTATGATTTGAGAATACAAGATGAGAACAAGCCAGCTATGCAGAATTTTGAAAACTACCCTTCTGGGCTCTGGGATGAGTGACATGAAGGTCCTAAGGAGAAGCACTAATGTGACATGATCAGTGTGGTTAAGGTGGGTGGGTGTGGAAGGGTGAAGCAGGTGAGAGGTGGGCAGGGGTCAAATGATCTAGGCAGCCATATTGCTTTAGGCAGCCATATTGTTGTGGTATCATGTGTGTAGGTTCTCTGTCATTAAGATCCAGTCTCACGGTGGTTTTTCCAGTCCTCTGGCTCTCACAGTCTCTTCACCCCCTCTTCCACAATGTTTCCTGAGCAGTAGGTGCAGGAGTTGCGTTATAGAGATGTAGCTGTTGAGCCTTGCTACCCCACTCTTTGATGGCCTCAAACTGCTACAAATAGAAGATTCTTGGATGAGGACAAGAGCTATACTTCTCTGTAGGTATAAGGGTAAGTTCTAAGACTCACGATCTCACTAGCCCTGTGTAGTTGGGCAGGTTTCCAGTCAGGCATGTTGAGGAACATACCCCGGGTTGGTTGTTTGCTTGCTTGTTTGTTTTAAAGTATGGGTTCTGAGAGTCAAATTCAGGTCCTCATACTTTAAGCACTTGACTTACTGTAATTTATAAGCTCCAACAGTATTTAGCAAGTCAAAAAAATAAATGAAATTAATTGTGATGATATGTTTAACTCAGTGGATGCCAAGTATTATCCAAAGACATGTAGCCATCCTAAAATTATTATTATTTTTAGGATCTTAAATATTTATTAACCATTTGTATTTTTACCTTTAAAAACAGTCTCGTAAATTCCTTTAGTGATTAGATGGCTTAGTATTTTTTAGAGTAATGGTTTAAAAATTAATTAACTCATTTACTTTACATTCCTACCTCAGTTTTCCCTCCCTTTACTCCTCTCAGTCTTTACCCCCACCCTCACCTTATCTACTCTTCCTCCTTTTCTATTCAGAAAAAGGGAGGCCTCCCATGGTTATCAGCTAGCCTTGGAATATCGAGTTGCAGTAAGACTAGGTACATCTCTTATTGGGGCTAAATGAGGCAGACCAGTAGGGGAAAAGGATCCAATGGCAGGCAACAGAGTCAGAGACAGCCCCTGCTCCTGCTGTTAGGAGTCCTACATGAAGAAGACCAAACTATATAATGATGACATATGTGTTGAGGGCCTAGGTCAGTCCCATGCACGCTCTCTGGTTGGTAGTTCAGTCTCTGTGAGCCTCTACAGGGCCCAGGCTAGTTGATTCTGTCAGTTTTCTTGTGGTGTCCTTGACCCCTCTGGCTCTTACAATCTTTCCTTCTTCTCTTCCAAAGAATTCCCCAGGTTCTGCCTAATGTCTGTCTGTGGGCTTCAGCATCTGTTTCCATCAGTTGCTGGGTGAAGTCTCTTTGATGACAGTTATGCTAAGCTTCTGCCTGCAAGTATAGCAGAGTATTATTAACAGTGTTAGGAGTAGGCTTCCTCTCATGGCATAGATCTCAAGTTGGACCAGTCATTGGTTGGCCATTCCCTCAATTTCTGCTTCATCTTTACCCATGTACATCTTGTGGGCAGGACATATTGTAGGTTGAAGGTTTTGTGGCTGGATTGGTGTCCCAGTCCCTTCATTGGAAGTCTTGCCTGGTTACAAGAGATGGCTGGTCAGGCTCCACATCCCCAACTAGCTAGGATCACCCTCATAGAGTCCTGGGAGTTTCTACTGTCTTAGGTTCTCTAGTTTGTTCCAGAGATGCCCTTCTTCAATTCCATTTCTCTCTCCCAGCACTCTCTCCTTCTGTCCTACTCCCACCTGATCCCTTCTCTTCTCATCCCCGGTGTTTGCCTACATGTATATAGTATACCATGTGTGTACTTGCTGTATGCATTGGGCAGAAGAGGGCACTGGGTCTCCTGGATTGGAAGTTACAAGACAGTAGTGAGTTGTCATGTGGGTGCTAAGAATGAAATCTAGGTTCTCTGCAAGAGCAGCAAATGTTTATAAAACCAATGAGCCATCTCTTTGGTCCTCATTTTAAAATAACTAGGCATTTTCCAACACCAAGTATTCAAAACTTACTGTCTGTTTCATATTTACAGCTCATCTCAAGTCCAGCTAGCCAAATTTCATATACTTAGTAGCTACACATGGCTACTAGCCACCATTTTGGCAGAACTGCTGCAGATGAGAAGGCAGAGACTCAGAGTGTATAAGTTACAGACATAGGTTCCAGAAGGGATTTGAATCCTAATCTGACTCAGATATTAGGTCATTCTCAAGACACAGCCTCCATGTCCCATACTCAGGTCATCTCTATATAAGCAAATCTCATGGGAAATCCCATGGATTCCCCCACAACATGGGCATGTGAATATTCAACTAGTATTTTCATAGATTTACATTTTTGTTTCTAAAACAGATCAGAATTCCTCCCAGTTGCTCTCTTTAAATTCCCCTTTGTGAACACTAATACTTCATCTTATAGAAAGCAAATGTTCCCTTTGTTTTCTCTCTCAGGATCTTTGTGTAGTCGCTACATCTGGAGGAGCCTGGGCACTTGTCTGTCTTTGTTCTTGTGAGGTATCCTAGCAGCCCTCTGTCCATGGCACCATTCATTTCTTCAGCAAATATTAATAACTGATTGTCTGTAATGGATTAAGGATTAGGTACAGGGGCCTTTGTGGTTGGACAGGCTTGGATTTGAATTTCAGGACCATAGATAGATGACCTTGGATAAGTCATTCAGTTTATCTAGATTCAAGCAGGAAATCAAAGAGAACATCTATGTTTCAGGACTTATTGTGAAGATCATGTGAAGTATGACTCCATAGAGCCAATAATAAAACTAATAATAAAACAATAAAATAAATAAATAAATAAATAAATAAATAATAATAAAACAATAATAAAACTAAAAACAAAACAACAAGTGATTCTTTCACTAGACCTACTGTGTGCCAGGCAGTAACCAAATGATGTCATTTCCTTCACCTTTCCTCACACTATTTTTTTCTCTTCTCTTTTCTCTTCCCTCTGTTCCTCCCTCCAGCCCTCTCTCTCTTCCTTGGTAGCCTCCTCCTAGTCTCAGATTCTCCATTGTCCTGACTCAGCCTCCCAGGCACTCCAGGACAGATGCTCATTTCTTTAGGAATGGAATTCACTGATTGTTATCAACATTACTCACGTAACCCATTATGCAGTTGGGAGATGGTCTCTTTGTCCCCTCTGCCGCCCTCCTCTGGCCCACAGTTCCCATCCAATCCAGTCCTGCTCGTGTGATGACAGATGCGTTGGATGTGCTGTTAATGGGAATGCATGCTGAGAAATATACAGATATATGACACCAGGGGAAAGAATTGCTTTTTGTTGAGACTTGACATGAGTCTCAGCAATCATACAGGACCCAGGGTGTTCATCTAAGGCTCCATGTCTCGTGAAGGTCTAGCTTTCTCAATGAGCATCTCTCAGTCCTACACTTGACTACAGTCTTCTTCTGGCTTGCTCCATTCTCTTCTCTTTTTTCCCTTTAGGCTGTTTCTCTTCCTGTCACCATGTCCCAGCCTGACTATGGCAAAGCATAGCTAAAGAAGGCCATGTATCCTTATCAATGAATTAATACTTTTTCTGGATTGAGCCAGTCTTCTGGGACAGGTCCTGTGTCAGAGTGGTTTTTTTAGGTGTGAGGTCACAGGGGTACTTGATGAAGCAGTGTACAGCCTGGCTTTGGCTGAAGGAAGTTCTATGAACCCTCTTCCAGTGTCTCTGTGAGTTGGGAGATAGATGTCTTCTGGGAGACGGGTTTCCCTTGAGCCAGAGCAGGGCCAGGCTGCGGGGACTGGCTGTACAGGGTAGAGTACTCAGGGTCTCTTCCCTTGCTTCCTTTCTGTGTGCTCTTTATCCAGGAAGCTGAATATGTTGATAGTCAGATAATGGCTCTGTGACCATTTCCCACTTTAAGCATGAGCTGGTGCCAAGGAAGAGGAAACCCTCAAAGCCAGCTGCCTCTGACTCAGACACCATTGGCTTTTGCCATAACCACCACGTGGCTGCCTTCCTCCAGCCATGGTCTGATTTTTCTCTACCACAACCTGTCTGGACTGTCCTGAGCTGGCTTGGGTTTGATTGTTTTTGTCAAGATGGAGTTACTTTTTGCCACCTCAAGAAGGGGTTTCTTTGGTGGAGAGAAACTGAGATTATTAGGTATCTGGAAGGGACTTACTAGAAAACATGCTTCATGTCTGATGAAGGACCCTGGCCTTGTACTCAGAACGTTGTGACAGCTTTTCTATACCAGGGCCTGTGGAGGCTCTCAAAGGCTGGTGGGTGAATGTGATCTCTGTAAGTGTGTGAGCCCCTTCTACCCCAGAGCATGCGTCTAACTCTGGTTTCCTACTCAGTGCCTTCCTTGCCACCCAAGATGGCTGGCTGTGCATCCACATATCTTTCCTTCCTTCCTCCCTTCCTTCCTTCCTCCCTTCCTTCCTCCCTCCCTTCCTTCCGTTCTCCCACCCACCACATTTAACACATAAGTATGAGGGACATAGACTCATGCATTGGTGTGAATCCTGCCTCAGTGTGAATCCCAGCTCTACCTCTCACTAGAGTATATAGTCTTGGTTAAGTTTATAACCCTTTCCTTGCCTTAGCTGTAAATAAGATGTTGGGAAATAGTAACAGAGCATGTTTTATAGAAGTATGTGTTCCATGTTCTCCAGTTCTTTTCCTGTTGAATGTGTGTTAATAAATATTATCTTTAGAAATAATAAAATATATAAACAAAAGACAGGGGCCCCTCTGGGCATTTTCCAAGGGACTCTACCCCATTTCCCTATGTTCAGCAAATCTGAAGGTGGTGGTGTCAGGCTTTGTCAGGGGTCATTGTGTTTATGATGGTGATTTCTGAGACACAGTCATACTATATAACCTGAGGTGACCTTGAATTTGAGGTCTTCCTGCTACGATCTTCTAAGTATTACAAGGTCACATGTGTATCACCACATCCAGCTATGATTATTAAAACAATCTCTGTGGACTGGAGAGATAGTTCAGTGTTGAAGGGCACTGGCTGCCCCTCCAGAGGATCTGGGTTCAATCCCCAGCACCTGCATGTGGATTATTTCTGTAACTCCAGCTCCAAAAACAAAACAAAAACAAAAAAAATGTCCAATACCCTTTCTGGCTTCTATAGACACAAGGCACATGTGTGGTATCCATATGTACACACAAGCAGAACACTCATGTACATAATTATTTTTTTTCTAGTTCAACAAAGAAAGACAAAGCAAGAGCTTTTAATGGAGAGACTCAGGGGTGGAAACTATGGCTCAGTGGTTAAGAGCACTGGCTGCCCTTCCAGAGGACGTGGGTTCAATTCCTAGCACCCATGTGGTGGCTCACAGCTGTTCATAATTGCAGTTTCTGGGGGATCTGATGCTTTCTTCCAGCCTTCATGGGTATGAGGCACACAAGTGATACAAAGATATATGTGTAGGTTAAATATCCATACACATAAAATAAAATGTAAAAGATGTGGATACATGGGACACACACACACACACACACACACACACACACACAGACAGAAAGACAGAGAGAGACAGAGACATAGAGACACAGAAACACAGAGAGACAGAGACAGACAAGAGAGATAGAGACAGAGAGAGTCAGCTTTAGTGATTTCAACACTAAATCACATGCCTAGTTTTCTAGGGGCCGTGTTGCTAAGCATTTCATGAGGCTATTGGTAGAAGATGCCATGTGTCTGCCTATCTCAGTGACCCAGGGAGGAGCCTTTTACTGAAGACAGAAGTAGAGTTTGCAAGGAAATTTGTTAGTGTTTAGCTTGGCTGGCAGCCCACAACCCACCTTCTCATGTAGTCAGAAGTCTTCCCAGTGTAATGTGTGAAAACCCATAGCCCCCTGCCCACGGCCTCCCAGAGCTGTATCCACCAACAGCTCAGAAGTGTGTACAAATTGGGAGACGACTGCATCCCACATCTCCCTGTGACATTTGCTGAAACAAATGCCTGTTAATAAATGGCATGAGTCCCTTGGTCTCAGTGATAAAGATGTACCTGTTACTGGGAGCCCTTGAGAGGAGACCTTTGTTGAAGGCCTTAGCACTCATTTTAATTGGTGCTAGACAGATGTGTTGGGAAAGCTCACCCCCCCTACACACACACCATTCATCTCAATAAGTGTGTTGTGAAATAACACCCCTTGCCCTTCTGTGCCTGGACTTTAAGGACTGATGACATGGTTGGTTTAAAGCTCTGTTGCTTCAGGATGCGATGTCAGCTGATGTGGATTAAATCGTTTTAAGGTCATGAGCTTTAACTCTTGCTTCAGTGATTCTTAAACCTCACTGTGCAAAAGCCCCAGAGCTTTTATCTCCAGGGGTTGAGCATGTTATTTCCAAGATGACATTATTTCTATTTCATATTAATCAGAAGGCAGAATGCACCGTGAAAAGTTAAATGACTTGCTTTCCCACTTCATGGGAAGTGAGGAGGCCATCACTGTTACTGCTTGGTTCCACATGTATTTACTGGATGCCCAAGGGTCTTGAGCAGAAGAGAAAAAGGTTAGCTCTTGTGGGTGCACAACACAGTCTAGGGGGAAGTGTGGGGCACATTTTGTTGAGGAAGAAATGGTGCTTGAGAGAGATGGAGCTGATCTTGTAGTTTGACATCATGTTACCTCCAGCACTAGACTCATCCATGTGCTCTGATCTCAGCCAGATGTGTTATCTCAGTTCAAAGCTTTATGTGGTGACTGACTGGAGTCAGCTTGATAACTCAAGGATGCATCAGTCAGGATCCTTTTAGCAGGATTTTGAATCTGCATTCTTTGCTCACTCAGCCCAGAGGGTGAACTCGGAAAGGCTCCTTGCCTATTTTTGTAACACAGGGATCGTCTGGTGGCGTGTGGTGTGCTGGGCATTGAATGCTGTTTATCTTTGCATACTAACTTCTCTCTCCAACCTGAATCTTTCCTCCTCTCCCCCCTCATGCTGCCATGGACCACATGCATCTTGTTTTAACAGGATGATGCTAGGAGGATTTTCTAACATCCTTTGTTAGATCATCCTTTCTAATTTCTGATCAGCGGTCTCCAGACCATTGATCAGAATGTTCCAAGCTCTACTTCCTAAGCAATTCTGTAACTGTGATCTCTAACCCAGGATCAATGCAGAAAATTGGAAAAGCATAGACGTGAAACAAAAGGAAAAATGTTACAGTGTAACCTCATAATAATGCTTTATAGCCTTCTTTTTATAGTAAGTACCACATCATAAACATTGTTTCTCATAGAAAATCCTTTTTAAGATTCTATGTATCTCTGTGTGGGTAGTGTAAGCATGTGTATGAACATGTGTGTACAGGTTACTTGATTTGTGTAGCATGTGTGGAGGGCAGAAACACTGTGGTGTCTGTCTCTATTGATTAATTTTTCAGTAAGGGTTTCTCACTGAACATGGATCTGGCTAGCTAGTTCCAGGGATCTCTGCCTGTCTCCACTTCCAGCTCTGGGATTATAGGTATAAACCAGCATGCTTAACTTTCATGTGGGTACTGGGAATCTGAGTTTACATCCTCACCCTTGTGTAGCAAACATTTTTCCCCCACTAAACAATCTCCCCAGCCCTCTTTTAGAAATTTAATAGCTATATAGGCTTTTACAGGATGCTTATACCAAAATTCACTCAAGCAATTCCCTTGTAAAATGCAAGTTAGCCATTTGTCTGTATCTTATGGGCACCTCTTTTGAATATTTCTTAAGGATCCCTTCAGATATTAGTTAGTGTTTGCTGTGTAGGAAACGCCTACAACTCAATTCAACCCATGACCATTCTTTGTTCAGCTCTGTAGGTTTGCATTGTGGGTGAGGCTGTTCTTCCAGGCAGGCCTGCTTATGCATTTGCAGTTGGCTGGTGGATTGCCCACAGGGTGTCAAAGCACACAGACAGACTAGCCCTGAGGCATGAGCTTTGCCTATTTTGATTCACATTAGATTTTCTGCTTGTCCATACTCCATAGCAACTGACTGCATCAGGCACACAGCCCGGTTGAGAGGCTATCACTAAAGAGCCTGGTCAGTGGGGACATTAATAGAATGAGACCAATTATTGTAGTGAACACACTAAAGTTGCCTATATTGGAATTGGGTCAGAGGGTATGCTTCTTGCTAAGTTCTGTCTAATGCCTGGGGAAACTGTTCACCAGAGGAGTTGGGACTCATTTATGTATACTCAGCTAGAGTAGAAATGCCATCTCCTTTTAGGTTCTTGCTATGCAGCCCAGTCTGAAACTCACTAAACTGCTCAGGTGGGACACAAACTTGCTAGAATTGCAAATGTGCTCCTCCACACTTGGTTCTAACTTATTTCCGTCACTGGGTAAAACAATTGCATTAATCCCTCCCAGAAAAGAATTCCATTGCTTTTGAAACAATACATGCATTTTGTGAGGAAAAGCCATGTTAGATGCTCCATCTTGGGTAAAAGCACCTGCAGACGTGAACCTGTCTCCCAAGAAGAGCAGAGGAGTTGTCTGGCTGGGCTCAGCCAACTCACATGACTGAGAAAAATGTATGATTGTTAAAAAAAACAAACAGAAAACAAATGGGGGGGCAGGGGAGATGGGCGTCAGTAACACTCCTGCTGCACAATCATACCGACCTGAATTTAGATCTCAGCACTGACACAGAAGAGACAGGCATGGCTGTGCAGCCTGAAGTACAGGGTGGTGGTGGAGATATGCAGGCCCCCAACTCATTAGGTGGCTTTTCCACCCAGTCACTGAGGGCTGGGTTCAGTGAAAGACCCTGTCTCCAATGTAAGGTGACAATCGATTGAGTAAGACACCAAATGTTAACCTCTGGCTTCTATCTGCATGTATGCATGCACAGAAACACACGCACCCCACACCTATACCCTACACACACACACACACACACACACACACACACACACACACACACACACACACACACACACACACACACACACGCAAACACACACACACACACACACACACACACACACACTCACATACCTCCCCCCTCCCTGTAAAATCAAATATGCTCGTTATAAAAACCTGAACAGTAAATGCCCTTTCTCCTCTATGTTTCCCTTAGTTCATGGTAGCATTGTGTATAGAGTCATTGGGCCCCATGCACTAAGCATACACTCTACCACTGAATGACACCCCAGCCACCAACATGCAGTATGTTTTGGGGTTAAATTTACTTATATCATATTTAGAATCTTTAAGTTATAATTATTCGTGAAATTTGCCTTGAGTTTCCGTTTTTTTGTTGTTACTGTGCTCTCTCTATGACACGTTTTTGCGATTTTCATCAACACATCTGGGGACACAGCTATCTTTCATCAACACATCTGGGGACACAGCTATCGTTCTTTGTTTTTTAGTGCTTAGGAAGTCTAAATAGCAAGGGATGTAGAACATATTTTTAAAGTTGGAGTATGTCTTAGTTAGGGTTTTACTGCTGCGAGCAGACACCATGACCAAGGCAACTCTTATAAAGGACAACATTTAATTGGGGCTGGCTTACAGTTTCAGAGGTTCAGTCCATTATCATCAAGGTGGGAGCATGGAAGCAACTAGGCAGGCATGGTGCAGGAGAAGCTGAGAGTTCTACATCTTGTTCTAAAGGCAAACAGGAGAAGACTGGCTCAAGGCAGCTAGGATGAGGATCTTAATTAAAGCCCATGCCCACAATCATACACTTCCTCCAATGAGGGCATACCTACTTCAACAAAGCCATACCTCCAAATATCACCCTGGACCAAGCATATTCCAACCACCACAGAGTAAATTTCCCATAACCCCCAAATAAACCAACTGTTTGGACCCAGGCCTTTCTCACATGACGCCTTTTCAAGGATTAGTTATTTGGCAGATTTTCCAGTGTACCCATGACCATTGTTGGGATGTCCCCCTGAGACTACTTACTTAGCTGAGTTTTTAGTTTATTAGTACAGGATTGTACAAGATTCTGCGGAGATTGGAAAGCCGCTTTGCCATCTGCGGGTCTGTCTCTTTTCTCATTCTTAGTGAGAAGTTTCTATTTTTATTTTTGAATTTGTCCTTGATCGGCTTTGCCAGAGTGTTGCTGTTTAAGCCACCACCCCAAACAATGCACCCTCCTGTACTGTTCTTCCTTGTGGATGGCTTATTCTGCATCCTAGTGTCTTCAGCCAAATGCCCTTGGATTCATTTTTTATTATCTCCACTGATTGATCAAAGACTAGGCAGTTCACTGGCCTCCTACAATGGTTGCAATTTTAAAAACAAACCTTGCTCTATGTATGTTGAACACATTTTAAAATTGTATTATTTATTTATTTTTTTCATTGTGTGTGTGTGTGCTCACCTACATGCATGCCAGAGTGTGTTCCAGTGCCGTAGTGCACATGTGTAAGTCAGAGGACAACTTATAGGAATCAGTTCTTCTTTCTACTATGTGAGTCCCAGGGACTGAACTCAGGTCACCAGGCTTGGAGGCGAGTACCTTTACCTGCTAAGTCATGCCACCAGCCCTGATTTTTAGTGGTTTTTTTTTTTTTTTTTTTTAATGCCATAAGGGTTTAAGCTTCACTATTTGTCAGTCTTCATTGTGAAACCAGACAGCCATGGGCTCCACTCCCTGCTGCTTAGCAAACTATGAACCAGTTTTAGCTTCTCCTACATGCATTCTTAAATGCTCCTTTTTTGATATTTAAAGCAATGATATAATCAATGTGAAGTGCTTCACAAAGTGCCAGGCATGTGGATTGCAAGTCATAACTGGCTTTGTTATAATATTATTAGTGGGGCTTTTGTGAGTACAAAACACTTGTTTTGTCCCATGTAATATGTTTACACATTAATTATGGTGTGATGCCGATATCTCCATGTACAGTAGCCTTTCTCATTTATTCTTATTTATTTTCTGTCTTTTATTCTCAGTAAGGCTCTGTGAGCACTATATATTTGAATTTTGATTTTTTCCCCAATTCATGAATCATTGTCTTTTAATGGGATAATTTGATCCATTTGCATTGTTTTACAAGGCATGACATTTGGCAAGGTCCTCCTTCTCTTCTCCCAAACAATTCTTCCAACTTTCTTCCATAAATCTTGGCCCTAAAATTTATAAAAAAATTAACATGTTTGTTTGCTCATAAATTGCTATTGTACATGCATGTTTTCTATGTCTTCAAGACACTTTGAGATGTGACTCCTGAGACTTACTGATTCTATTATTCTCCTGTCTTCTGACACATTTATCAGAAATGAACATATATTATATAAGGGAACACATACTGTATATTTTGTGTTGGGTAAAGTCTGGGAGAGAGCTTGACTTGTGCCATCACTGAACCTACATTGAGAGAATGAGAGAAATATACAAGATTAAGATGAGTATAAAGTAAAACAAATATATAAGGAAAACAAGAAGGGTCTGGGAGAAAAAATAACATGAGTGTGTCCACTTGACTCCAACAGGAGCCTCCTATGAAGGTGACATTTCTGTTCCTACCTTAAAAACAAGAAGGCATTAGCTGTGTGAGGAGAAGAGGGCCCTTCCAGGCAGAAAGGCCAGCATGTGCAATGTCCCAGGGGAGGAAACAGTCCTGTTCTAGTGTCATTTACATGTAAATTGTTTTGCTGTATTCAGCAATTAGTTTTGAATTAAGAGAACGCATGGAAATACAGTATGTCTCTTGAAGTAAAATAAAATGAAGCATTGAAAAATGCTTGTGAAGGCAACTGGGCAACTCTTTATACCTTTATTTATCCACCCACAGACCTATCTATCCATTAACCCTGCCTCCTTCTTCCATCCACCCCACTATTCATCCATTTATTTATACATCTTTCCCTCTTTTCCTTCTTCCATCTGTCTACTCCTCACCTACCCACTCATTTATATATCTACTCATCTATCCATCTATCTGTCCATTCATCTGTCCTTCCATCCACCTATCTATTTATCCATCAATCAACCCATCTTTCCATCTATCCATCCACCCATCTGTCCATCTGTGCATTTGTCCTTCCTTTCTTCCTTCCACCTATCCATCTGCCCACTCCCCTACTCATTCATCATTCATTTGTCCATCCATCCCATCAACAATTTAAAATTCCTACTATGTGCCAGCCCCTATACCAAGTGGTGATGACAAAATAATACTGCAATTTCGGAGTATAGAGCATAGTGTCTAGAGGCTGAAGGGCTCTTGGGGATAAAGCTTGTTGCCTGTATTGGAGTGGGATGCACCCGGGAGTGGAGGAGGCACGTGTGATGGACTTTGCTGAGCCCTGAGCAGGGAGGGGGTGGCTGGAAAGAGCTGAGAGCAACTCCTGCCAGATGGCTCCATTCTTCCCTCTGAAGGAAGTGAGGAGTTCATGCTGTGATGCTACACAAGAACAGTGTTTCCTGAGGGCTCGCAAGGGCATTTGGAATCTAAAGACTACAACTCTGTTGATGTGTGTTGGGGGAAAAAAAAAGCTTTTTTTCCTTTCCTTTTTCAGATGTTGTGAAGGGATAATCAGACCAGTTTTATAGGCCCAGAAAGTAAAATTGACAGTGGCTGGAGCCCTAACCAGGTGCTAAGCAGACACTGATGGCTTATGCAGCTGTCACCTGGAAGCCAGAGTCCTTCTGTTTCTGGACTTACTAAGCTTTTGAAGCTAATTATGTTCTGATAGTGAATCTAGTCTGATGTGCCTCTAATCTTCAGGAACCTTACTGTATTCAGAATGAGGAGAGGGCCAGAGCTTATATGCCTTTAAAATGTGATTGTTTGCACAGAGGCCCTTCCTCTCCTTCCTTTTCATTCATGGATGTATGCATACATGCATCCAACCATTTATCCATTCAATATTTGAATGTCTGCTGTGTGCTCATCTAATGACCAACAAATTAGAAGCAGTCTCTACCATATAGAGTTCTCCCAGTAGGGAAGAAAAACAAGCAGATGATTGTGTAGATGATTATATAATTACAGTGTGTCAAAGACTATGCCTGAAAAGAATGTAGTATGTAAGAACGTATATTAAAGGGCCAGAGAAACGACTCAGCAGTTAAGAATACCAGTTGCTCAAGAAGAAGGAAGACCAAAGATGGACATTTCATTCCTTCTTAAAAGGGGGAACCAAGTACCCATGGAAGGAGTGACAGAGATTAACTATGGAGCAGAGACTGAAGGAAAGACAAGCCAGCCTAAATATAGTTAGTTATCTCCTGAGAGGCTCTGACAGTACCTGACTAATACAGATGTAGAGGCTCACAGCTATCTATTGAACTGAGTACAGGGTCCCCAGTGAAGGAGTTAGAGAAAGGACCAGTGGAGCTGAGGGGTTTGCAGCCCCTTAGGACGAACAACAATATGAACTCACTAGTACCCTCAGAGCTCCCAGAGTCTCAACCACCAACCAAGGTCTGCACATGGTGGGACTGATTGTTCTGGCAGCGTGTGTATAGTGGAGGATTGCAAATTTGATCATCAATGGGTGGAGAGGACCTCAGTCCTGTGAAGGTTCTGTGCCCCAGTGTGGGGGAATGCCAGGGCCAATAAGCAGGAGAGGGTGGGGTGGCAGGCATGGGGAGTGGGGAGGCAGCTGGAGTTTGTTTTTGTTTGTTTCTTTGTTTTTTAGAGGGGAAACTGGGAAGGGAGAAATTTACATGTAAATAAAGAAAATATCTAATAAAAAAATAAAATAAAACTTAAAAAAAAATGGAATACCAGTTGCCTTTCCAGAGGCACAGGGTTCAATTCCCAATACCCACATGATGACACACAAAGCTGTACTACCAGTCCCGAGGGATCTGGCCCTCTTTGGGTCTTCACTGGCACTAGGTATACAAGTGGTTCATAAATGTACATTCAGACAAAACACCCATACACATAAAAGAAGGCATCTTAAGGCAAACTGTCTTAGATTGAAGATGAGAGAAGTCAGTCCTGACAAACTGAGACTTAAGCAAAATAGGAGATTAACAAAAAGCATTTCAGGCAGAGAACCTGGAATATGAAGGAGCCTGGCAATGTCAAGGTGGGACAATGCATAATAAAACATTATTATACTCACTTAGCGAGGACCTGCTGTCTATTAGGCACTGTGCAGCCCTAAGCTGTGTGGTCTTGACAGAATCATTTAACTACTGTGCACCTTAATCTGAACACCTGTCATGTCAGAGGACAATGATTTGATTGGCTTCATTGGTTTCTTTTAGAATCAGCGTTGTTCATGGCATGATGCTTGGGGCCTGCTGAGTGTTCAGAAGATGGAAACATGGCATTTCTGTGAATGGCATTGGGCGAGGAGGAGCTCTTTCTAGGGTTCCTTGCTTGTCTTTGATTGTGTTGCTGGTTTCTTTGTGGGGTTACTTAGAGTGTCTCCTGCAATGGAAGTCTGCCACTGAGTGTGGTCAACCTTGCAAAACAACTGTTTCTCCATCTGCTTCCATGGGAACAGGGAGTAGAGATGCCAGCCACAGCATGGCCTTCAAGCAGCAGGATCCCTGAGCATTGGCTCTTGGGCTTTGTAGCATTGGTTGTCATGGAAGGACAGGGTAGTAATTACTAAAGTTCAGATTAGGGGAAACAAGACATCACATTTCTTATGTGTTAATAAGACTAATACACCTTCTGTTCTTTGACTGTTAGGGAGGCTTCTCTCCTAACTGTACTGAGAATGGAACAGTTTTTCTACTATAGATCCCGAATGGCAACTTATTTGAGTAGACAAAATTATGAATACGAAAGTCACCTTTTTTTTCAATGCTGTGACAAAGCACCTGAGAGAACTCAAGGGAGAAAGGTTTATTTCAGCTCACGGTTCAGTCTGTAATCACCGGGCTCTATTGTTTCTGGGCTTCAATGAGATGGAACATCGTGGTGGGCAGCATGTGATACAGAGGCAGATCATGGCAGTCAGGAAGTTGAAAGAGAGATACAGAGGAAGAAGCTGAAGACCTTTCAGAGGTTTGCTGTCCAATGACACACTTTGCTCAATCAGGCTCCATCTTCCGCAGTTTCTACCACCCCCAATATTACATTATGAATCCACCAGTAGATTCATTATTATTCACTTCCCAAGAGCCCATCAGCTAAATAACCAAGTCTTCCCCATGTTAACATTTTGAGGACACTCTATACCTAAACCATAATGATGAACATGCCTTGCTAGTATCCAAAAAGCCATCATTTGTAATCAGGCATTTTCATATTAGTAAATATGGAGAGAAAAGGAATAAAGAAGGCATGTTTATTATTGTTCAGGACTGACAATCTAACTCAGATGATTTGCAATACCAGAGACACTTGGTTTGTGATCAATTGAGGGGGTGGGGATTGCTCCCAGAGTCTAGAGGGTAGAGAAACTGCTAAACACAGATAAGTGTCTAGGGCATCTTTACAACAAGGAATTGTTGATTCCTAGTGCTATGAATGAAAAGTCTCTGAACTAACTGTGTAGAACTACTCTAGTAAATTAGTAGTGGAAGAGTTGGGTAGAAGTATCCATTTTTAGGTTTTTTGTTTTTTTTTTTTTGTTTTTTTGTTTTTGTTTTTGTGTGTGTGTGTGTGTATGTATGTGTTTGCATGATGTTGGGTAGAAGTATCCATTCTTAGGTTTTGTGTGTGTGTGTGTGTGTGTGTGTGTGTGTGTGTATGTATGTGTTTGCATGATGTTGGGTGCCCTTGCATGATGTTGGTTGTCTTGCTCAGTCACTCTTGGCCTTATACCCTGAAATATATTGAAAGTCTCTCACTAGACTTTCAATCAGCAAACCCCAGAGATACTTCTGTCTCTGCACCTACAGTGTATGGGTTACAGGTGTGCACGTGATTACCTGCAGACGTTTACATATGTGCTAGGGATTTGGATTCAGGTCTTCACACTTGTACAGCAAGCCCTCTTACCTACTGGGCTCCCCCTTTTGCCTGATCATGATAGGGAATTCTGTATGTGTATCCATGGATTGATCTAAATTGACATAGCCTCTTATATTATCTTTTCCAAGACATTTAAATAATTTATTAATGATTCAAATAATAATCTATTAATTGTCAATTCAAATAGTTTGCTTTCAAATACTTACAAAGTTTGAAGTCCTACAGGTATGGGAGGCAAATGTTCTAGACATTCCTCTGTCCTCCAGCCAATAGCTGCTTAGGTATTCTCTCATTCTGGTCTTAGGTTCTCAGCAGTATCTCATCCATCTCTTCCCTTACTTGACGATATGTCTTAGAGGTATTTTCAGTGCATGTCTTACAGAGATGTCTCCTCAGTCTTACAGAGCTGTCTCTTCAGTTTTAACGGTAGCCCCAAGCTCCTTCATGCGGATGTCCTGTTGATAAGCATTGGGTTATCTCCTGTCTTGTGCTACAACAAATGATAATGCAGTGACTCTCCTTGTATGTAACCATGGACACCATCTGCACATGATCCATAGTGCAAAGTCCTGTTGGTGGAAATGTGTTCAACAGGCATGTCCAGGCCTGGGGTGAAGCTCAGTGAGTAAAGGGCTTCTTGCCTTGTAAGTATAAGAACCTGAGTTTGGTCTCCAGAGCCCACATGAAGAAATGAACCAACCAATCAACCAACCACCACCACAACAGAAACCCAAGCATGGAAGTGAATGCTTGTAACCTCAGGGCTGGGGAGTTAGACAGGTGTTGTAACTGGTGTTCCCTGGTAAGCCAGCCTAGCCTTATTAATGAGTTTCAGGCCAGCGAGAGACCCTGTCTCAAAAGGCAGGTGAAAGGTACCAATGAATAACACCGAGGATGACCTCTGCTTCTCACAAGTGTGCATGCACACACATGTGCACACACACACAGGGATGGCCCCACATAGCTGTACATACCCAGTTACACACATACACATACACACACACACACACACACACACACACACACACACACATGTACACAAGTACACCTACCCACACTGGATCTACTCACTGTGCATTCCTTATCTGCCCCATTTTTAGTCCTTGTGGACACTCCTCCTTTCCCCGTGAGTCACCTGCACTGAAAGAGTCACCTATTTCTTCCCCATATCGCAACTGCTTTCTTTAATCTACAGGATTAATTTCTTTCCTAATCAAAACATAATTCCTAAGGGTAGTATGAAAATATTAATTGCGTCTATTATCCCAAGGCTCTGAGGGTTTGCAGTATCATTCTCCCAAACTGCTCACGTTTCATAGAGGGCCTCTCTCTGCCACCGATCTTTCATAATGGGCCGCACCCACCATCTTTCCCAGTGGGTTTTCTCCTGAGATTAAGTAGAAGGCATGAGTTCTCTTGCTTAGAAAAACTCATTAACTCCACGGGGGCACCTGCTGCTTGATTGGGAGATTATCAGCGTTTGGAGCATGCTGGCTGCAATCGTTATGCAGACTGGAAGTTGTGGGGTGTTTTTGTCGGCAGGAAGTAGCGCTGAGAGTGGAAGAGGAGGGAGAATAGATGGAGAGAAGAGGGAATTAGAAGAGGAGGAAGCCGTGGGAGAGGAACGGGCAGGGCAGGCCAGATTTCTGCTGCCTGTGCCTTGGGGATGCCAAGGGAAATTTGAGTTGCTTCCTGGAGCCACAGACAGTTGCCTGAGCTTGCGAGGATCCTTTCCCTCAAGTCTCTTGTGGGAACAGATTGGTCACAGCATATTTTCCAGGCCCATCAGAAGGTTTCACTCCTGAGAGTTTTGTTTGAATTCAGTTATTTGATAAGCAGCTGTTCATAGTAGAGAAAGGTCTAGTTGGAGGAAGCAGGGTGCATGGCCTCACTTCCCTGGGTTCTGCTCCATAATAATAATCTGTATTTTCTGAAATTTGGATTGGAGCAATGAGAAAGTGTCCACTCTTTCCTTGGAAAGTTAATCTTTTAATCTGGACCCACCCAGCTGCTGCTAACCACAGCATCTTTTGCCCCGGACATTTGATCACATTATTCTAAATCCTTTGAGAGTGCTCCAGTGGCTTCAGTTCGAGTAGTGACCCTTCTTGTTTCTGTGATGGAATGCCCGACCGAACAGCCCAAGGGAGAGGAGGTTTATCTTGGTGTGCAGGGTCACACCAAGGGCTCGGTCCCTCATGGTGCAGAGGTCAGAGCAGAGCAGCTGCCAGCAAGGCGGTGGGGAAGCAGAGGAAAGGATGCCTGGGAAAGGGTGAAGGCAGGGTATGGCTTCAGACCCAGGTCCTTCCACCCCTTAGCAGCTCCCGATAATGCCACCAGGGTCTAATCCATTGATTAGGTCAGAGCCTTGGGAAACCCTCCCAGAGATGCAACCAGGCGTGTGCTTCCCAAGTCTCCTAGCCATTTCTTACTGTCTTCCAGACAGCAGTAAAGATTAATTCTCCCCCCATCTCAACACCATCTCCTACCACCCCCATCGCTGCCAGTACCTCCATGTCCGTCACCGCCCCCCATCACCACCACTACCATCATCACAATGACAAAGCATCAGACAGAGATCGAACTCAAGGTTAGGCTAGCACGTTCTCCATGTCAAGTGCAGTCTTAGGTTCTTTTTCTACAATAACCCATTTGTCCCTTTCAGCACCCTGTGAATTCCAGATACTGTTTTAAACAATTCCCATTTTACAGATGAGCAAGGTGAGGTAGAGAGCTTACTTCACCACTAGCTGGCATTTAAAACCTGAACTGTTTGGCTCCAGATTCTTACTATTATTATTATTATTATTATTATTATTATTATTATTATTATTATTAATTTATTTTTAAAAGATCATACTGTCATCTCTTGCTGGCTGTATGTACAAGATAAAGTTTTATGAACATTATCTACAAACTTCTCTTGACTCCGAGTTGTGGCTTGGTAGTTAAGAGCACTTGCTGCTCTTGCAGAGGACTAGGGTTTGATAGCCAGCATCCCATGATGGCTCACAAACATCTGGTACCAAGGGCACCAGGCATACGTGCAGTGCATGGACATATATAAAGGCAAAACATCTGTACATATTTTTTTTAAAAAGTCACCGGTTTTGTTGCCCTCGCCCCGTGTATACAAGCGGTAGGCTGTCCTGGGTGCTGCCTTTTTTCTCTGTGTATTTGGGTAGGCCTGCTGTGTGCATCCGGGTGTCGGTATCATCACCCACTTCTCCCTCAACAGCAAAGATTCTTAGGGTGAGTTCAGACCGTGAACAATCAGGAGTACTTTAATATTGGGAATCGTAAAAAATAATACTTCCACTGGGCAACTTGCATGTGGCCGGGGACTAGAGGAAACTGTTTTCTACCATGGATCCCGCAGAAAGCTGGTAGAAAAGTCACGTGAGAGACACGTTTTGAACTGTGAGTTTGGGATCTGGATGGGGGGAGAATGTTGGGCCAATCACGCTCTGGAAGGGATCTGGGGATGGGGTAGACTGGCACTCACTTCCCACCTATGCTCTGGAAGGGATCTGGGGATGGGGTAGACTGGCGCTCACTTCCCACCCAGGGTCTTTGCAGGTCTCCCTTTCTCTCCATGCAGAGCGTTTGGAGGGGCCTCAGCTGCATCTCTCCTAAATGCCTTGCTGGGTGTTAGTAGAACTGTACCTGCTGTGAGATTGGGACTGCCTGTTCAGTTGGAGGAGTCCTTTGATGCCCGGATGGTGCTAGGCCCTTATTCAACATTTGTTAGGTAAACGGCTGATACTTGATTTCAGTCTCTATTCGTGTCTGTCCAGAACTCAGCACCTCTGCTATTACCCTGCCAGTTTCCTTGAGAGTTCCTTATAAAACTATAATCCCAGCAGGGGTGGATGGTGCGTCTGTCTTGTTCTCCTCCTTGGGCCCAGAGCAGACTTCGAATGTGATGAAGAGGGTAGGCTCTGGGGATCCCAGGTCTTCTAACTCACCAGCTGTGTGATGACTGCTACTTGCTGGGCTACTCTGTGCCTTGGTTTCCACATGTACACAAAGAGAAGAGTGTCTATCTCACGAGGTCATTAAAACTGGAGCCAACACTTGGTTAAGATGTTTAGAAGAGTGCCTCACGTATAATAAGCACCTCGTAAATGTCAGTTAGTGTTAGCGTTCCAAAATATTTGGAAGTTAAAGGTTTGAGGATCTTTATATAAAATGTGCCTTTCCTGTTTGTGTGGTAAAATCTCCCCTGAGTGAGAGACAGGACAGACTGTTTGAAGGACAGAGGGATCCTGAGATCCAGGCTGCTCTAATCTCTCCATCTTTTTTTTTTCCTTTTGGAAAAGGCCGGATCCCAGCATGCCCAGCCTTTTACATTTCTCTCCTCTTTAGCC
>NW_022196904.1:111407432-111438143 GCF_008632895.1 Mastomys coucha
CTCACACACACACTCACACACACACACACACTCACTCACACACACACACACACACACACACACACACGGCTGGGAATCTTGCTTGCTGAGATCCACTGCTTCCATTTAGAGAAGCAGCCTCCCCTGGTATGCGGCTGCAGGGTTGCCAGCTGACGCTGAAGCTGGGGTGGCCAAGAATGCACTGTGCAGCTTCCTCTGAGTTGGCCTGAAGGTCTGTGGAATGAATGCCTTCTCTCTCCTTCCTCACCCGTGTGAGTTTAAAACAGAGAACAAGCTATGTGCATTCCTGATTCAAGTTCTACACGGAGCAATGGACACAACCCATTGCTGGACACAGTCGCTGGCAGAAACCCCATTCCTATGGTATGCCCGAGTCCTCCCAGTCCAGACCACCACTCTACCCACTATAGCTGATAAGCTAAGAGGAGGAATTTTGCATAAACAAGGAAAAGCTCTCAAATCTGACTCCATTATCATGTGAAGCAGGCTTATACTAAGCTATAACTTGATATTTTTGTGAAATTTAGATTCAACTAAGGTATCTTGTAGTTTCGTTTGAAAAAATCTGACAATCCTAGAACTTCTCCCATGACCAGTTTGCTTTATTTTCTTCTAATAATTTTCTAAGTGTGTGTAACCCACAGGTATCTTGATGGCTATACTCTTGGTAGACTTCCTAACACCTGGAGCCGTGCTGAACACACCGTAGGTACTTGGTAAGTGAGTGGAGCCATGCTGAACACACCGTAGGTACTTAGTAAGTGAGTGGAGCCGTGCTGAACACACCGTAGGTACTTAGTAAGTGAGTGGAGCGAACCATTGTCTGTGAGTGCATTCCATTTTTCTACAAACACTTGGAAACATAGTCTATCATTTTTTTAACCTGGTTTTTTCTTTTGACATCTTATGAACATTGATACACAGTAGTGCTGATTTGTTTTTAAAGGTTTTGTAGTATTTCTTTTTATGAATACTTGGTACGATATTTAACCAGTCCCCTCATGGTAGACATTGGGAATGTAAAGAACCTTTTGCTACTACAAACAACACTAAAAGGAACATTCCCATGTTCATTTTAATTGCATACATGGGTTTGAACACTCAAACAAGCTTTAGAATCACTGGACTAGTGTTCACTGTGAGGGACGGATCCACATTGCCAAGCTGCTCTCCGCAGAGCCTGGCCACACTCCTGTTAAATGTCCTCACCAACTTACATTTTAGCTTTTAAGTTGACCAACACCATCAAGGAAAACATCATATCTTTACTGTCACCTTAATTTGTTTTGCTTTTTAGCTTTTTTTCCCCCTCTATGAGCTATAGTCATGCCTTTTGCTCATTTTCCCTATTTCTTTTAGATGTTAATGGTTTTTATTTATGTAAGGGTGTGGTAGTATATACCCAAATTTTGGGAGGCTGAGACAAGAGAATCCTGAGTTGGTGGTCAGTCTGAGCAATGTATCAAGTCTCCAATTCATAAAACCACAAATAAAAAATCAGCTGAGCATGTATTTGTTTTAATTAATTTTTTTTTTTTTTAGTGAAGCAGGGTATAATGTTGGTTTAGGCTAGAACAATATTGGCTTATTAGGACTTTGGCTCTATAGACGCATAACAGTTCTCAAACCATCAGATGGAATCTTTCACATGTTTTTCTCCTGTGTCTTGCTGGAGGCTTCCTCCTCAGAGAGGCGATGTGGCAGCAACCCTCTTGTCTTCCTGCGGCTTTAACTTTTCTCTTTCTGCATTTGAGTCTCTAATCCATCTGGAATTTATTTTGATTTTCGGAGGGAGGTGACGCTCTAGCTTTGCTTTTTAGCAGATGGCCAGCCAGTTGTCCCAATACCATTTATTGAATAATCCATCGCTTCCCACAGAATTGAAACACTGCCTTCATCATATATTAAAATGTGGAGGAGGATTTTTGTACTCATTTCCTGGGAGTCTCCAGAGCCTGCTATCAGCAGAGGGTCTCAGCTGATGGGAGACAGACATTCTGGCCTGGGAGGCAGGCACAGTCATCCAGCTGGAAAGACCCTGTGTAGGGCCAGTGGGCTTTCTGGGAATGTTACAGAGGGCTGGGATTAGTGGAAGACTTCACAGCCTTAGTACCAGTGACATTTTGGGGTGGCTGAATCCTCCCTAGATTGCCCTGTGTTTTGCAGGAAATCCTTGGCCTCTGCTTAGTGGATTTGAGCATCACCCACACTCCTTGTGATAATAAAATACGGTTCCAGATATTGCACAATGTCTCCCGAGAGGCACAGTTACCCTCTGCTGACAACTGCTGCTTTATCAGGCAGGCCTGGGCTGGACAGAACTTTGATTAGAAGCACACTAGGCCTTTGTTGTCCTGAGATTCTGCTGTGGCAGTATCTGGGAGCCAGAAAGGGAGATAGTTTTCTGTTTCAGAGACAGGACCTCCTAGGTTTGAAGGGGGTGTGGTATCTGTGGAAGGAAGGGTGGGGTCCACATAAGCTGACTCCCAAAGGGAAGGGGTTCCCTCAGATCCCACAGGAGAAATCTAAAAACCATTGGGGTCCCAGGGTGAACCATCCTCCATCACCCACACAGCCAGGGAAAGGAGGTTTGCTTGGTTATGGATTACTGGAACAATGACTGGGAGAATGTGCTATAGCTGAAGTTTTGCTGTTTGACAGTAAGCAGCTTTATTACTCTTGGGCGAAAGCATCTTCCAGCTTATCTTTCTGAGCAGCAGGAAGTACATATATTCTAGAGATTGGAGGTGGTGGGTGGAGAGATTCCATATAGAATAGGTGGGTGTGGGGGTGAGGTAGAAGAGAAAAGAGAAGTAGGAGAATCCCTGGGGTCCTTGGGAAGGAGAAGGCACAGCAGGGATCTGGCTGAGGGCTGAGCATGGCTCTGGAGATTTAACTGCTGAGAGCTGGGGGCTGGGATTCTTCCTGACAACCATAGAGAGGGGAGCTTGTTCTGTATGGGGTGCAGGCGGGAGAGCGATTTGAGGACATGATTGGCTTCAAGGTACCTTGCTGGGTACATTACAATCTTATAGAGTAAGCAGGGTGTGTGTGTGTGATGTGGTATGTATGTGAGTATGTGTATAGGTGTGTGTGGTGTGTGTGGTATGTGTGTGTGTGTGTGTGTGTGTGTGGTATATGTGGTATATATGTGTGGTGTGCATGTTTATGTATGTGTGTGTGTGTGTGTGTGTGTGGTGTATATATGTGTGTGTGGTGTATATGTGTTTGTGTGTGTGACATGTATAGGTGTGTGGTGTGTGTATATGTTTGTTGTGTGTATGTGTCCACCAGCCACCTCCATAGTCACTTTTCACTTTGTCAATAGATTCTCCGAGTTCTTCTGTCACTCCTGTTGGGACCTATAGCCCTGAAGGTGAGGTTTGTTTTGCCTTGTTCTCAGCACCTGGCACACAGCACTACTTAAGAACTAGTGTGGGATGGGCAAAGCCATTCTGCAAGCTTGGCACTCACTTGCTCTGGGTCCAGATCCCTGACAGGTGAACCAGCTTTCACAGTACGATTCCACATGATTGCTTCTTCTTTGTTCTTGTTGCCTTGTATATGTGGAGGTTGGAAAGCGGTTTGCAGGAGTTGCTTCTCTCCTTCCACCACGTGAGTTCTGGGGATTGAACAAAGCTCATCAGGCTTAGTACCAAGTGCCCTTATCCATTAAGCCATCTCTTTACCCTTTATGGTATTTCTTATGACTAGAAACTATTTCACTATAAACAGGTTGACATGTGCAAGGCAATACATGACATTGGTTTTTCTTAGAGCCAAGTTCTCCAATGTGCCAGGTAGGCCTAGGTGGGCTCAGTGGTGGGTGGAGCCAAAGGCACTGACTAGCTTTTGCACAGTGTGGGGAACATCTGATGGGTCTCAGGAGAAAGCCTCAGCTTGTCCTTGAAGCTTTAATACTCTGGCATGCTCAAGTCCCATGTTATCTGACAGAACAGTGAACTGCCTCATTGTCTCTCTGCTGTTTTCCTTCATAGTAAACCTCTAGCTATTTCCTAAGATACTGATTTTCCTCTTCCTCCTCTTCCTCCTCTTCTTCCTCTTCCTCCTCCTCCTCTTCCTCCTCCTCTTCCTCCTCTTTCTCTTCCTCTTCTTCCTCCTCCTCTTTCTCTTTCTCCTCTTTTTCCTCCTCTTCCTCATCCTCTTTCTCCTCTTCTTCCTCCTCTTCCTCCTCCTCCTCTTCCTCCTCTCTTTTCTCCTCTTCCTGTCTCCTTCCTCTTCTTCTTTCTCTTCCTCCTTCCCCTCTCCACTTCTTTAGATTTGGGTAGGATAGAATCCACTTTAAACAGGTAATTTGAAGGTCTTTAATATATTTTACAATATTGTGCAACTATGACTACTTTCTAATTCCAGAACATTCTCATTGCCCCCTTTCCCCAAAGAAACAGAAGCCTTTAGCAGTCGCAACTCTTCCCCTCAGTCACTCTTAACTCCAGTCACCTTCCTGTCTTTCTCTCTCAATTGTCCTGTTCTGCACACTTGTGAAAGTGGAGTGCAACAGCGCATGGCCCTTTGTGAATGGCTTCTTTTCCTTCATGGTGTTTGCAAAGGCTCATCTGTGTGGCAAGGTGCATTGGTGAGGCACTGTTCTGAGACTGAATAACTTTCCACACATGGAATCATTATACTGCTTATTCACCATCCACTGACACTGTCTTCTTCCAACCCCTTGGCTGTTGTAAATAGTTATGAACACACATGCCATTGAAAACACATAATTGTTATTTCTTACCCGTTCATATTTGTATATATACCTTGCATTTTGACCACACTCACCTTCTGCTTCCCTTCCAATCCCTCCACCCACTGAGGTAACCCCAGGGCCACCTGTGTTACTGTGGGTTTGGAACTATTCATTGGGACCTGATGGGCTTTGCAGTGGGACCACAGACCAAACATAGTGGCTCCTCCCCTTCCAGAATCTACCAGTCGCCAGTGGCTCAGAGGTAAAGAGCAGGCCCTTTAGCCCTTCTCCTTCCTAGACTGTTTGTGGATAAAGCTGGTCTTGTGTGGGCCTAGTACAAAAAAACTACAATTGATGTGAGTTCATTACGGCAATGGTTGTGTTGAGAGTGGCATTTCATAGTCCGTTACCCTCCCTTCTGGCTCTTCTCTGAAGAAGGCAATTCATTGTGATGTCTGTTTAGTTCATTATAAGGAGAGCACTTCCTATCTGAGCACACTGCTTCCCAGTCAGGCTGACAGAACCAGGCCTTGATTCCCTTTCCCTCACAGAATGGGTCTTGAAAGCAGTCAGTGCAGCTGGTTCTCCTAGCTCCTGACTGTCAAGCCTCTTTTACATGTGCAGATTTTGTATGAACATATATTTTCAGTGCTCTTGGGCATCTTCCTACGAGTAGAATTTCTGGGTCACACGGTAGCTAGCTCTGTGTTTAACATTTTAAAAGGCCACTTCCTTTTTGAAGAACACCTTAAATTAAAAAAGAACTTCAATTTAAGGAAAACCATGAGTAGTGTTGGAGGTGGTGTGAGGACTGTGAGGACGGGGCAGACAGCGGGAAGGGAAGGTCATTTGTAAAGACAGATGAATGGAGCGCAGCTTGAACATGTCCCACCCCCCAGCCCATCTATGGTTCCCACCTGTCTCTCCAGCCTGTGTCCTTCTGAATTCTGGAGCCACCATGCATCTAAGTTGGCTTCTTCAGTCTATTCCAGGCGGGCCCCTTTTCAAAGATGCTGTCCTATGCCATAGCCTGGGATCTTTTGCACCTCATGCATACTCTGTGCCCCAGGAACTCTTCTCGGGATACATCTTTGCACAGGATCACAGTTTCACATGCATTGCATTTCTTTCATGTCCCTCATTATGGTGTGATTGCTGAATCTCATCCTTGCTGCTTGATGAGAGGGACTGTAGTTGAGGGGTCCATTGCTCCCTTTGCAGTGCAGCCTCTAGTGACAGATGGTTGAAGACACTTGCTGAATCAACCTTCTTTGAAAGCTGCCCTCCTTCAGTCTGGAGCCAGTCCAGTGTCCTGCTTGTTGCCTGGTTTGCCATTACTTTTGGGGCTATAGTTTTTTTGTTTTTAAAGTTATTTCTAGTTGCTAGGATGCATTAGTCAGAGGTCTTCATGTCCTGGAGGATGAGAGTGGGTATGTGTTAGTAAAGCTTTTTTGATTGCAAGTAACAGAACCTGCTTTGAGTCAGCTGAGACTGGAAGGAAGAAACAGTGTTAGTAGGCAGACATTTCTTGTTCTCAGTCAGAAGGCCAGGCTGGCAGAAGAGGAAAGAAGAGGGAATTGGGAGACTGTCCATTTCCCACCTCTCAGCTCGGCTTCCCTTTGTTCACATTTAATTATTCTCACTGTCGGACCACCTGCCCCCGTACTCTACACTGTATGGAAGGTGGCCTCCTATCATTGCCTGGTTGATGTCTTTAACATCAAACTTCTTTAGCTCCAGCTTAGGTCTAATGACGAACAAACTGGAATGAGGGGCAGCATTATGTGGTGCAAATACTCGGTTGGAGGGTGCAGCAGTCGAGGTAGGATCTCATTGACCTGGTTTAGTGTGATGAACTGAAGCAAGGGGTGGGTTCACTGAGACACATACTATGGGTGATGGATGCAGTCACTATAGAGATGGCTGGAATCTGCGCCTTTCAGTGATGCCCAATGCTGGATGACGAGGCAGATCACTGAGCTGAGAATTTCATCTTCCTCTCTTTCTCAAGGCCATAAAAGAGGAGACAAGCCAGTCAGCTGAGAGTGTGACAGAGAGTGAAGTGACAGAAGCAGTTTCATATCGGACTCACTAACCTTGAAAGTGCTAAATAGTGATATGTCCAGAATGACATGAGCAGAGCACGAAGCTGCTCCATTTCTGGGAGGGAAGAAGCTCTTTGGAGGACTTACCTGGTTTGGTTGGGGAAGGCTTGGAACATCTCTTTGACCTTCTCGTTTCCCTTTGTTCCTTGTCTCAGAATTCCTGTTCAGATAACACTTGGTTTCATGCCCTGCAAAGGAAAAAAAATCCCTCACTGATTCTTGGGCTGTGGCTATTCTTTTAGGTTTTGTTAGCTTAAGCTAAGCTTAGATGTGGCCAGACACCTGTTTGGGGGAACAGGAAAGCCTCTCTCTGTTTCTGTCATAAGGGTTGAGAATCCTCTCAAGTGTGTGAGGCTTTTAAGCTTCCGTTACTTAAATGTGTGTTGGGGGGTGGGGAGGCTGTGTATGTGTGCACAATGTGTATGGAGGTCAGAGGTCAACTGTGGATGTCAGTCCTCAGGTACCTTCCATCTTTTGTTTGAAACATCATCCTTCATTAGCCTGAAATTTCACATGGTCCATGAGCTTCGGATCCTCGTGTCCCCTTCGTTTTGCCATCTCTTGAGTTATGGGTGCACAGCAGCCTGTCTGGCTTTTCATGTCAGTACTGGGGATTTGAACTCAGGGTCTCATGCTTGCCAGCCTAGCACTTTACCAGCTGAGCCATCTTCTCAGCCTCCAGTTACTTAATGTAAAGAATGGTGCTGATTAGAGCTTTGATGCCTTGTTTTCAATGGAGACAGCAAGAGGATCCACTTTGCAGGTGATTGGGGGCTCTAAATTAAGGTATGTGCAGCTCTTTGGATACTAAACGCCACAACTTCTCCATCTTGGTTTTACTCAGGGAGGTGGTTCTGGGTTTTAGGGGAAGGTGAAAGAGCTTGCCTGTCACTTTTTTTTGGCTCAGAGATCCAGCTAGTCTCTGCAGTAGAACACATTGGAGATACCCATCCAGCCCCAGCTTGTGAGCATGCGTTATCCTTGAGAACCATTTAGCAGGGGAGGGTGGGGCCAACCCACACTGAGCCATGTGTCTGGGGTCTTGGGTGCGTGTCTTTTCTCAGTTACTGCTTATCTTTGACAAGACTGATGAAAGCCAAGGAACCCCGCGAGTTGGCTCCTTTATGGCTATGCCATCCTCTAGAAACCGTATTTGGTCTTCTCACATTGTGTCAGCAATAGCAGGTGCAGCTGGTGGCCCCTGCCCCACCCCCGTCAGCCTGATCTCTGGGGACTCCTTAGACTAATGCAGTTTTAATGAATACACATTACTGTTTACATGGCTGAAATGAGGCCTGGTTGCTTATTTTATGCCGAGATTTTACAGCTCTGTCTTTTGAAATCCTGTCTCTCTTGCTGCACTTCTGGCCACAGGGATGCTTTCTTGGCGGCCTTTCTGCTGTCCCTCCAAATAAGGTCTCCCTGAGAAGTACTGTGGTAGTTTCCAAGCCACCGCCTTGCAGGGGAAGGAGTAAATTGCACAGAGCCAAAGCAAAAGACGGGTTCTTCTTTCTTTTTAATTAATAAAATTTAAAATTCTTATTATTAAACGGCACTTATAAAATGAAAACAGAGAAGAAAACAAAATCACCCTTGCACATTTTAATAAGTACATATAGGCATTCCAATTTTGAATTATTTTGAGACAGGGTTTCTTTATGTTCTTGTACATTTTAGTAAGTACATATACACATTTCAATTTTTAATTATTTCAAGACAGGGTGTCTTTGTGCAGCCTAGGCTGGCCTCACACCCATGGCTCTTCTGCCTCAGCCCCAAGTGGTATGGTGACAGGGTGGTACCGCCATACCCAATCCTGGCTGTAAACACATTATTCCTGACATCTGTTTTTTGTTCCCCACAATTAGCACAATAAACCGCTTTCCATGCCAAGCAATGAAAATCTGCAGTGTTTTCCCCCAGCATCGCTTATCCTGTCCTTGTTTATAGAAGGCTTTAATTGCATTTGTTTTTTGAAGAGTTACCTACAATCTCACTGACTCAGGATTTCTCTCTGCTGTTTTGGGCTTAGGTATTCAGTTTGTCTACTTAAAGGCAATAAATACCACTAGTTTCTTACAGATTTGCCCCCCTGGAAATAGATTATAATAGATAAGGAAATATAATTTATTTTTCATTTTTAAAAATAATTGTTTTTCTCTTCTCCAATCACACCCATTAAACTTCTAGCTTAACATTTCTGTTTCTCAGCAGAGTGTTTTGGGCAGAGTGTGGTGGCAGATATCCATACTCTCAGGACTCTAAAGGCTGAGGCAAGGGGATTGATCACAAGTTTGAAGGTAGCCTGGGCAGGGTAGTAAGTCTCAGGTCAGCCTGGGTTACATAGTAAACTCCCACTTTAAAACAAAACAAAACAATCAAGCAAAAAACAAAAAGAAAAACCCCATAAAAAACCAGAAACCCAACAGTGTATCTTGGTATTTGTTCTACTTTAGTTAATACAGGGCATCTTTGCTCTAGGTTCAACTCTGGGTCCAGGACGTGGTGGAAATAGTCACTCTGACGCCTTTCCTATGGTCTGCCCAAACTTCATATTCAACGATGCAGCTAGGGATAGTTAGAGAAAAGACAACCAGGAGCTCAGGGTACTACAGGTCCAGATTATGAATAGTATTGGCTTCCAAAGGTCTGATGCCAAAAACAAAGCTGGTAAGCCACATGCCAGGTGGCAGTCACTGGCAAAAGGCCATTTTCAGCTTCTGTGTAGTTCTTCAGATGGGCCATGTCTAAGACACCGAAACTGCCCTTCATTTCAGTTGGCTGAGAAAAGGCTCCCTCATAGGCTTGGAGAGAAACTCAGCTGTTTCTTCTCTTTTCCTTTCTTTTCTTTTCTTTTTTTCTGGCAGGATGGATGAAAGGTAAGCAATCCAAAACTGACCCAGCTCAGGACAGGGACCTGGTCTAGATTGTACATTTATCTCTACATTGAAGGCAGGTGACAGGGCTAACAAAGAGGTCTCACAGTTTACTTTCTGACCTGTCTTCCTGGTTTTCATTCACCAGACCAGTAGGTTTTAAGTATGTTGAGCTGATACCTCAAGTTAAATGAATGAGAGAAAAATATGGGGTGTCATGAAATTGGGTGCTTCAGGGAGAAGAGCAGAGGCCTCTCAGAGCCAAGTGGGGATCACTTTGTGTTAGCAAATGAGAGCCAAAGAAGGGTCAGGTTAGCTGGGAAAAGGGTCATCTTCTGATACATGGAGGGATAGAAAGGGAAGGTTGTGATGGAGGTCTATGAGGATGCTCCTGGGAAGATGTAGGAAGTAATCATCTGTCCTTGATGGGCTGGGTGAGGCTCCCTGAAACCAAGTTAGCCTTTCCCACAGGCTCTCATCAACTTAACCTGGCACGTTTGCATCCTTGGGTAGCGTGAGGTCAGGAGGAGAGACCCACCCTTTCCTCCATCGTAGGGTTACCTATTTTATGAAGGATGAAGTCAAATTACTGTCCACCCAAACCTGTTCACCAAACAATTTTGAAATGCTATCTGAAATAAGAATTGAACAAATAGGATTGAATACTCTCATTGCAGAGGGTGTCAATAAAGACTGCACTGTAAAAAAAAAAAGCCTCAAGTTAAGAATACAGTGCTTTATATAAAAGCAAGAGCAGCCAAGTCTATGCTTAGAGATGAGTTCAGAGCTGTGGTCTCATCACTGAAGGTTCTGCGATGCTTTACTCTGAGCGTGGTCGGGCTCTCCTTTATTCTAACAAATGGAACTCATCACAGCACCAAAAAATATGTCTGGTATCCAATTTAGGAACTTCATCCTTAGCGATGCAATTTAGGAACTTCATCCTTAGCCGGTTTATCTCTCAAACAGGTCTTGGAGCTGTGATCACAGTGTGAGGTAAGGGACCCAGTTGTTGAGGGAATCTTTTCTGGAGGTAACTATAGATTTCTTTCCACTAGTATGTTTCCTAGAATGTGTCCAATCAAATCAAATTAAACTACATTGCAAAACATGCTCGAGGAGGTATCATGGGGAGGTGCTTTGAATCCGGAGGTTCTTGTGAGCACAGTATCATGGGAGGAGCTCATTCGGAGCAGCATTTACTCTAAACACCTTTGCCTTCAGCCACCCCTCAATCAAGTCCTAAATTCCTTAGAGTATTGAAGTTCCTCTTAGGTTCTACTCTGAGTTGTGACATTTTTTATCAGAGGAAAGAATGAATCCGTGTGAACTGATGAGATGACTCAGCATGGTGTGTGTGCACTCACGTGTGTGTGTGTGTGTATGCATGCGCGCAAATACACACACTCACAGTATTTTTAAAAACGAAAATATATCCTCATATTCATGATTTTTAGAAGGGTGGTAAGATACATGTAACATAATTTACCTTCCTGGCCCCCTTTAAGTGCATAGTCCTGTTGTTTTTAAGCACATTCACATACGTGTGCAAAAGATCTGTAGACTTTTGTTTCTTTTGAAAAAGTTCAACCCTGTCCCCATTAAACAATCCTCCACTTGCCACTTCCTCCAGTTCTACCAACCACCCTCTGTCAGAGTTTGACCACTCCAGATACTTCATGCAAGTGAAATTACATAGTATTTTTCTTTCTGTAATTGGCTTATTTTACTTATTCATCCATGCTGGATGATGTGCCAGAATTTTCTTTCTTTTTAAAGCTAAATAATACTCCACTGTACGCACAGATGGCAAGTGACTTATCTATTCACCTGCCAGTGGACACTTGAGTCTCTTCTACTTCTTGGCTACTGTGATTATTTTTTTAATTTTTTATTTTATTATTTTATTTTACTTTTTTGAGACAGGGTTTCTCTGGGTAGCCCTGTTTGTCCTGGAACTCACTCTGTAGACCAGGCTGGCCTCGAACTCAGAACTCTGCCTGCTTCTGCCTCCCAAGTGCTGAGGTTAAAGGTGTGCGCCACCACCGCCTGGAGGCTACTGTGGTACTTAAGCTTCAGCAAGAGTGGCTACAAAGTCTGCTTTCGTTTTCAGTTTTTTTTTTTTTTTTGGATGCCGAATTGCTGGGTCACACAGTAACTTTTAGTTTTCTGATGAAGCAACATACTATTTTCCATAGCAGCTGTGCCGTTTTTTCTTTTACCCCATCAGCATTGCAATTTCCCTGTAACTTCATGGACACTAGTTATTTTCTTCCTTTCGGTTGTTGTTGTCAGCCCTCTAAAGGGTATGAGGTAACCCTCCTAGCTTTAGTGTGCGTTTCTCTAATGCGCGAGGATAAGCATCTTTACAGGTTCCTATTGACCACTTGCATATCTTCTTGGGCAAAGTTTTTATTCAAGTTAACTTTCTTGACTCTGTATTATCGCATCTGTATTGATTCTAGCTAGCACAACCGGAGCAAACGCTGGCATTTAGACTGATTTTGTGGCTCATTACAAATAAAATCTGCCCCTGAGTAACCTCCAGTTGCTGGAAGCAGCACGAGTACAGTTCCCAGATAATTTTCTTTTAAAAGGGAAATTTGTGAAAGTATCATGCATCTTCCCTTTTTGACACTAATGGGACAATTTAATGTAATTTCAGAGGGAGGTAGGAGCCGCTTCCAAGGCTCCTGTGATGAACGAGGGTTACCCGGTTCCTTGTCACATGGCGTGTGGGGGAAGCTGGGTAGTGCTCTGTGCAGGCTCCCGGGGAGAGGAGTGGGGGAAGCAGCTGATTCCTGGCTGCCTGGGGCTCTCGGAAGAGCAAGGAGGGGAGGCCTGGGAGAGTGGAAGTTAGGGGAATCAGTGTGTTCAGGAGGCATCATGTGCAGGAAAAGTACCCTGGGGCTGTAAGTCTTCTCAGGCTTTAGTTTCTTCATATTTAAGGTGGAGATATGAGTGGAGGTCAATGACAGTGCGGCTTAAGGAGGAGAAGGAAGCTGGGCTTCCTCCATTTAAAAGATACATTAAGGTGCTGAGGACTTTGTTGTGTGTGTGTGTGTATGTGAATGACATGTGTATGGGCACATACCTGTGTGTGTGTGTGTGTGTGTGTGTGTGAGTGTGTGTGTATGTGAATGACTTGTGTGTGTGGGCACATGCCTGTGTGTGTGTATGAATGACATGTGTGTGGGGGCACATGCCTGCATGTGTGTGTGAGTGTATGTGTGAATGACATATGTGTGTGGGCACATGCCTGTGTGTGTGTGTGTATGAATGACATGTATGTGGGGGCACATGCCTGCATATGTGTGTGTGGGGGGAGCACATGCCTGCATGTGTGTGTGAATGTGTGTGTGAGTGTGTGTGAGTGTATGTGTGAATGACATATGTGTGTGGGCACATGCCTGCATGGGTGTATGTGTGAGTGTGTGTGTGTGTGTGTGTGAATGACATGTTTGTGGGCACATGACTGCATGTGTGTGTGTGTGTGTGTGTGAATGATATTTGTATGTGGGCACATGCCTGCGTGTGTGTGCACATGCCTGCATGTGTGTGTATGTGTGAATGGCATATGTGTCCTGCATGTGTGTGTGTGTTAGTGTGTGTGTGTGTTAGTGTGTGTGTGTGTGTGTGTGTGTGAGTGTGTGTGTGTGAATGATATTTGTATGTGGGCACATGCCTGTGTGTGTGTGTGTGTGCACATGCCTGCATGCGTGTGTACGTGTGAATGGCATATGTGTGTGGGCACATGCCTGCATGTGTGTGTGAGTGTGTGTGTGAATGACATTTGTATGTGGGCACATGCCTGCGTGTGTGTGTGTGTGTGCACATGCCTGCGTGTGTGTGTATGTGTGAATGGCATATATGTGTGGGCACATGCCTGCATGTGTGTGTGTGTGTGTGTGTGTATGTGTGTGTGTGTGTAGGCCCAAGGTTGGACCATCCTCACTTACTATTCTGCTTGACTCTCTGTTATGGCTAGCTGGCTTGCTCTGGTTTCTGAGACAGGAATTAAAGGCAGTTCCCATGTCCGCCTAGTACTTACATGGGCTTCTGGGATCTGAACTCTGCTCAGCAATCACTTTCACCCCTTACCCAGCTCTCGAGCCGCTTTGGTCCTTATTCTAGAGGCGCTGTTGGTGTCATGAAGAGTTAGCTTTGTCCTTACACAAATGAGAAGGAATCAAGGCTCAGACACAGTGTGCTCCTGTGTTACGAGAATGCTAGGAAATGTATTAACTCTGAAGCATAAGCCTTGGATGGGCATCCAGATGGGTATATAAGAGGCCATCTGAGCAGAGTCTTACAGCTGACTGGAGTTGTAAAGCAGCAAGATTTGGGGGAAGAACAGGCTGGCAAGGGAACAGTATGAGCAAAGGCTTGGTGGAAAGCCAGTCTGTGGTCAGTTGTTGACCTGAATGTTTGATTTTTTTTGGTACATGGGACACCAAGGCAGGATAATGAAAATGCAGTGTTCAAAAGACTTTGGGTGATTAAGACAACATGTGAATATTTATCTGTGGGTGAACATGTCAGCGTAAAAGGCTGAAAATTAAAACCCTACAAGGGCTGCACAGGAGACCTACGTGAACAGAGTGGGTGAACCAGTGAACCACCTGAGGTTCAGTGGTGTCTTGTCAGATGAGACTCCTAGCAATAGAGGATATGGAGCATGAAACAGTAACCTCCTGTAACCAGGCAAGACTTCCAATGGGGGCAGGGGGACACCAACTCATCTACAAAAGCCTCAACCCATAATATTTCCTGCCTATAAGAGGTGCAGGGATAAAGAGCGAGCAGAAAGTGAGGGAATGGTCAGCTTGAGTCCCATGCCATGACAGAGAGCCCACCCTTGACACTATTAACGACATTCTGCTATCCTTTCAGACAGGAGGCTAGCCTAGCAGTCATCTGAGTGGCTTCGCCCAGCAGCTGATAGAAACAGATGTAGAGAGCAGCTACCAAACCTTAGGCAGAGCTCAGGGAATCTTGTGGGAGAAGGGCCAGAGGGAAACCTACAAAATCAATTAACTTGGGCCCAAAGGGGCTCTCAGAGACTGAACCACCAATCAGGGAGCACACATGGGATGGACCTAGGCTCCCTACACATATGTAATAGATGTGTAGCTTGGTTCTCATGTGGGACCTCTAACAGCAGTATCAGAGGCTCTCTGTGACTCTGTTGTCTGCCTCTGTTGTCTGTCCCTAACTGGACAGCCTTGTCTACCCTCAGTAGATGAAGATGCACCCAGTTCTATTACAGCTTGATATACCAAGGTGGGCTGATATCCATGGGAGGCCTCCCTTCTTTGAGGAGAAAGGGAGGGGGTATGGGGGGAAGTGAGGGACTCAGAGAGGGGAGGGAGGGGGAGCTCTAATCAGGATGTAAAATAAATAAATAAATAAATTAATTAATTAATTAATGAAAAAAGAAAAGAAAAGAAAAGAAAAGAAAAGAAAGGGCCTCTGATTAGTGGCTTCTGTCTGTTGAAGCATGATGGTAAAGCTTCCAGCCCTTCTATCTTTTCAAAAGAAATGAGGAATCCGGATCTTATGCAAATTTTAATTTTTAGGAACAAAGACATGGTGGCATTGGCAAATGAAAGATGTCCTTAGGCTACCCCCCATAACCTTTCGCCTTTTTTTAATTTTTAAAAAGACCATATATAATTCTTATCTGGCAGGCCGGTGTATGTGGACTTCCAATGTGAGGATGAGGTGTGAGGCACTGTGGCACACTGTGTGAGCTCATCTGGGAGACACACACCATGGAGGTCACCACAGTGCCACCTTTGCAGAAATTTCAGCTGTATGGTTTCTATGAGATGAGAGCCTTGCTTTTAAAGTTTGTTACTTTATTATACTTTACTTCTAGGACAGGGTCTCTCTCTTTAGAGTCTTGGCTGGCCTCAAACTTGTAATTCTCCTGCTTCAGCTTCCTGAGTGCTAGGGTTCTAGCCTGGAGTCACCCTACCTTGCAGATATTATTGGCAACACATTTAAACAAAAGAAAAAAAAAAGGAAGAAAGCAATGTCCTACCCTTTGTCCAGGCCCAAGACCTCTCATCTCAGCACTTGAGCCAGTGCTGTGCTGTTTTGAAGGTTTGCAATGAGATTTTTCTGACACTGTTGTCACATGGGTGGAGTGGTGGCTAGTGTCCACATGAGCTAATTCATTGGCTGAAAGCCATGACAATCCAGACTTCGTGAACTTGACTTACGCTCGCTCACAAGGTCCTCTCGATCTTTAGGAAGGCCGCTTTTCCTTCTAGCAAAACATCCCTTCTAATGCTAAAGGTAGTGGCTAATGCTGAAGCTTAAAAGTCGTAGAGTTGGAAGAATCCTTAAAATACATTTGTTCCAGCATCCCTCTTTGTGAGGCAGGAATCTTGCTCACAGGTGATAGAAAACTCAAAGTAGCTTAGTTTAGAAGGAAGGTCGTTGCTTCATAAGACAAAACAACTCAAGGGGAGCTGCTTTCCCGTGAGACCTGACCGGGGCTTGTTTTACCTCCAGGACAGTATTTCTCTCATTCAGTCTCTGCTTCTTCTGAGTTGGCTCCATGCTCAAGCTGTAGCTCCCAGCTCCTGTTCACACTTACCCACATATCCTTTAGATTCAAGTTCATGCAGGGGAGGGCACTTTCTCCTTTCTCTTCACATCTCACTGGCTCTGGATGAACTGTCAGAGCCAATGAGGAGGCAATAGTCTGAGTAGCATTTTCTCCTCTTGGAGTTTGGGGTGTTAACTACCATGGCAGTTAACATTACCTGAACTCTAGGGGTCAAGGGCAGGAAAGGGACAGTTACTCACAAGGATATTCAGTATTGCTATTGCTTCTGCCACTGTCAAGAATGCATCATAAACACAGGGAGAAGGGTTTATTTTGGCTCCTGGTTTTAGAGGGCTCACCTACCACAGCAGGATGGGTCTGGCAGAGCAGAGTAATTTTCGTAATGATATACAGGGAGCAAGCGGAGAGAGTGCGAGTGTTAACCACATTTCTCCTCCTTCCCTTTACCCTTTCCAATCCCTAGCCTACAAGATAAGGCTGCCTACCTTGAATGCCTCTCCCTTGTTAAATGCCATCTGAAATTCCTTCATAGAAACACTGAGTGGTGTGGACCTCTCAATCCTATCAAATTGACAATCAAGACTTACTTAAGTATATCGGTTCTGTTTTTCCGTTGTGATAAAACACCATGACCAAGGCAACTTTTAGAAGGAAATGTTTATTGGGCTTCCTGGGTCCAGGGGGATAAAAGTCCACCATGGCAGGAGGCACAGCAGCAGGAGCAGAGAGCTAAGAGCTCGTATCTTAAACCACGATGCAGAGAGAGAAAGCTGGAGGTGGTACAAGGCTCTCCCCTCAAAGCCCCCCATCCTCAGTGGCATACTTCCTTCAACATGGCTGCACCATCTCAACCTCTCCAAACAGAGCCTCTAACTGAGAACCAGGTCTTCAAATACTGGAGGCTAAAGGGGACATTTCTCATTCAGACCACCACCCTAACTATGATGGAAGCCAAGGGACTCTGTTGTCCTGTCTAAAGATTCCTTTCTAACACGGCCCTGCCAACAGTTCAACTGCAATTACTAGCATCTGTTCTCAGGTGGTGTGCTGCATCTCATATGAGCAGGTGTTGATAGTATATCTATGTATCACTTCTGTGATTAACATGGTTTGGTGAGGGTGAGAACGCGGTCAGGAAGAATTCACTGTGGTCATGAAAGTGATCTGGTCAAAAGAAGCATCAACTGAAAGCCTGCTTTCTCAGCCACGGAGAGAGGAAAGGGGCTCCCGAGAGCCATAAACTACCTCTTCAAGCTCCTTTACAAGTAGCTCTCACTACCAAGCATGTGTTATTGGCCAAAGCAAGTCAATGGCAATGTTGGTTTTCCAAAAAGGTTGGGTAGATGGCTGTGTACTCAGGAGGAAGGCAGGGTCAATATTTGACCAAGTGATCACTTCATATGTATTTCTGTGTTCCTCTTGTTAACCCATTATTCTGTCTTCACACACACACACACACACACACACACACACACACACACACAATTTTTGAGACTCAAACACAAGCTAAAATAATTACCTTTTAAACATTTTTCTTATATTCATTTGCTATTATTATTATTGTTATTATTACTATTTGTGGGTGATGGAGATGGGCTGCATATACCATGACATGTCCATGGAACTAGAGGACAGCCTGTGGGCATCACTTTTCTCCTTCTACCGTGTGTGTTTCAGGGATAAAACTCAGGTTGTCAGACTTGGCTGCAAATGCCACCTGCTGAGCTATCTCAGTGGTCTCAAATTTATCTTTTTAAGTTATTTATTTATTTATTTATTTATTTATTTTTGTTTTTTCGAGACAGGGTTTCTCTATGTAGCCCTGGATGTCCTGGAACTCACTCTGGTAGATCAGGCTGGCCTCGAACTCAGAAATTCACCTGCCTCTGCCTCCTAAGTGCTGGGATTAAAGGCGTGCGCCTTAATTGGCCAAAATATCTCTAGATGCTAGTTGTAAAATTCAAGGCCTTCCTATGTATCCCTATGCTTATGGATCATAATAATGTATCAGATACTTGAAAATTACTTGTGAGACCTTATTTTACTGTGTTCTTATCACAAAAAAGGTATGTATGGTGATGAATATGTCTTGATTTCGGTACTCCATGATTTACACAAATATCAACCCTTTACTGTATAGCAAAAACATATGCACATAAAAATCTGTCAGGTAACAATAACAATACCCTGGTACTCAAGTCTGTGTTATAATCTGAGTCCTCCATAGGCTCCTGTGTTTGAACACTTGGTCTCTAGTTCATGGGATTGTTTTGAGAGTCTGTGGGTTCTTTGGGGACATGGGGCCAGCTGTTGGAAATAGATCACAAATGATGGGCCTTGATGTTGTTATCTGTCTCTGATTCCAGTCTGTGTCCTATGCTTCAATTGGCCATGACTGAGGGAGCATCTGCCACAGGCTCCCAACACCATGTCTGTCCTACCCTGATGGACTGGGACCACTGACACCACCAGCCAAAATAAATCTTTCCTCCTACAAGTTGTTTCTGGCAGTTACTTTGTAACAGGCACAAGAAAAATTAGGCTCACCTAAAACCTGCTGCTCATCTACGTAACAAGCAGACTCACAGAGCTTCATTGTGGATGTGTAGGAAACTGTTTAATAGGCTGGGATCAAAGAGGAGGACCCTGATGTAATCTACTAAGTAGGACTTCAATGGAGGCATGAGCAGATTGAAGGACTGTAATAATTTGAATAAGTATGACCCCCATAGACTCATGTGTTTGAATGCTTGGCTCATAGGGAGTGGCACTCACCATTAGGAGGTGTGACCTTGTCGGAGTAGGTGTGGTCTTGTTGGAAGAAGTGTGTCATTGTGGAGGCAGGCTTTGCAGCTAAAGTCTGTCTAATGACAGTTTCTTACCTGCTGCCTTCAAATCAAGATGTAGAACTCTCAGCTTCTCCAGCACCATATTTGTCTGCATGCTACCATGCTTCCTGCCATTAAGATAATGAACTAAACCTCTGAAACTGTAAGCCCGACCCAATTAAATGTTTTTCTTTATAAGAGTTGCCTTGGTTGTGGTGTCTCTTCACAGCAATAAAACCCTAACTAACTAAGACAGGGACCAAAGTCCATTTGTCATGGTTGTAACAGAATATCTGTGTGTTTTATCCCTACAGGATAGGAATATAGCTAGAATTGAGATCAGAGAAAAAGAAAGCAAGAACGGGCTTCATAAGGCCTCAGCAGTTGTAGAAGCATTAGACTTTATTCTGAGAGGTCAGAGTCTTTTCTTTTTCCCTCAAAGCATTACACAATTGCATTTACCTTTTGGAGAAACTGTGAAGCTGAAATGAGTATCAGGTGGTGAGGTTGGAGGAGGAACTTGAATTAAAAAGCAGTTGTGGTGATTCAGATAGAAGCTGAGGGTGCTGAGCAACTGTGATGAATCGGACAGAGGATGAAGGATTTGGAAGATCTGTGGGAAAATTGGTGATGGGTTTGTTGGAGAGAAGAAGGAAGGGAAAGAGAGAGGGAGGGAAGAAGAGGGGCAAGCACTCTTAAGTTGGATATCAGGTGGGTCGATGTTGGTGCCTTTTGTTAGAGCCAGGACAGTGGAGGCAGATGTGTTTTTCCTCTCCTAAGCACCTGGTCAATGTGCAGACTGCATGAGGCTCTCTAGACTTGGTGCTGTGCACATGAACAGACACATGGAATTGGCTTTCTACTGGGGTCACTGTAATTGTGGAGTATGATGTAGTTTTCCCCAACAGCTCAAAAGGTCTCGATGGAGAGTAAAAGTGAGCTCCGTGCTGGGAATGTAGACTTGGAAATGTTGAAACCTTGTAGAAATGAAAGAACATACCAAGGCTTTTCAGGATATGTCTGTTGAATGTGAGATTGCACTAGATGGTATGGTATCCACATAGGGGATTCTCTGGTGAGTGAAATGTAGGCATCACTCAAGAGGGTGGAGCATCCATCTCTGCATATAACATTAGAGACAGTGATGGGAGCGAGGCAAAGAAAGGAGGGCAGTAATGGTGTGAGCTGACACTTGTGCCTCTTATAGAGAACTGGAAGGCTCCTTGGAGAAGGTGGCTTTTCTATCTAGAGTGTAAATGTGACAATCTGTTGGGTGCAGGTGGGGTTTCAGAAAGTGGGAGTGGGCATTCTGGCTTCCAAGGGATGACCTACCCAGAAAAGCAAGAGAAAGGGGGTCAGGTAGGGCAGAAGTTTATTTTCACTCTGTTGCTTGGATATAATACTCCTTCCAAAAGTAGCTCAGGGGGAAGAAGGGCTTTGTGTTTTCTTACAGGATCTAGTCTGTCATTGAGTGAAGTCAGAGCAAGAACTCAAGCAGGAACTTGGGAGTAGAAACCATGGAGGAACATGGCTTGCTGACTGGCTCACACTCATGCCCACTTGCCTTTCTTATACAGCTCAGGACCACCCAGGGAATGGTGCCATTCACAGTGTGCTGGCCCTTCTACAGAAATTAACAATAGAGACAATTCCGCACAGTCATGGCCACGGCCTGATCTGATCTGGGCAAGCCCTCCTTGGGACTCCTTTTCAGGTGACCCTAGGTGGTGTTGAGTTGACATTTATAAGCAATCTAGCCACTAGAGAATGGCCTGGGAAAAAAGGGTGTGAGGAAAAAGTGGGGGGGGGGTGCGAGAGGAGGGGCAGGAAGCTGTGGAATCGAAACATACTAGGAAATAGCAGTGGCTGTTCAGCAATGTGCTCCAGGGCTCAGGTTCACTAACAGAGACAGTAGTGGATTATTAGGGAATTATTGAGCAGTTAGAAAGCAGCACGTCAGGCAAGAGAGATGGCTCAGTGGTTAGGAATATTCATAGATTTTTGCAAGGGACTGGGGTTCAGTTCCCAGGATTCGCACGACAGCTCACAACTATCTATAACTCCAGTTCTAGAAGTTCTAACACTTTCTTCTGGTCTTGGAGACCAGCTGTGAATGTGATGTGTATACAGACATGCAGACAAATATTCATATGCATTAAAATAAAAATAAATTAGTTTTGCAAAAAGGAAGCAGAACCTGATGTGGTCCCCAGCGCACACTGACCTAGATAGAGTCTTTGATGAGAGCGACCCATTTCCCAGTTGAGTTGCTGTTGCCTGGCTATGTAGTCTTGGGCAGGATATTAGCCTGTGTGAGCCTCAGTTTTCCCATCTGTAGAGTAGGAATACAATATTTGATAGACGAAGGATGAAATAAAATAGAGTGTAGAGAAAGCAGTGTGGTCTCTGGAATATGGCAGAGCCCCAGTGCATGCCAGCATAACGACACCCAATGTGTAATTATACCAACAACAACCAATAACCAGAGCACTTTAGCTATACGTCCTGCATCCTCAAATCAAATCTTGGGTGGTGTGCTGCATGGACTCAACATGTTTCCTCAGTTAAATGGGGAATTGTACTAGTTTCTCTTTTGGAAGGGACATGTCCTCTTATTGAGAGTAGGAAATATTTCAGTTTATAATCTCTCTCCACTCCCTCCCCCACCCCGCCCTGCCCCCAGGAAGAGGCAGTGAGAAGAGATGAGGTGATGGGAGTGAGCTGAGACACAACTCCCCTGCAGGATGCCCTAAAATCATCAGTAATATGTTCAGCGGTATTCGCCATCTGCTGGAGTTGAAATGGGATTTACAGAGATGCATGTGATATCTCCCTGCTGACCACTCTGCTGCCATGGAAAGGCGGCTGGGTTCCTGACGGCTGGGTTTTGAACGTGGGCAGCTTTGATCTGGGGAAGACAATTCCTTGAGAGACCGTGTCAGGTGGGGAGGAGGGCATTGGCAACCTCATCCCTCTAATGCTCTGTGGCAGCCATACTTGCTTGGATTAGCTCAAGGGAGGTTGGTTTCTCTCTGTGTTTAGGGAGCTGCTCATTTGAATGTCATTTCAAGGACTTTTTAGATTCTACAAAAAACATTAAATTCAGCTTTTAGAATATACGTTTCTTTCTCCCAATTTATTTTTGTTGAAATCTCCAAATGAAATGTTGAGTTTTTATTAGGAGCATCATTGATTATTGTGAATGAGTACATATAAAGCTCTTAGTGTGCAACTTGACAGATAGAGTGCATCTCATGTTATCAGTGCCATCACCAGCACCACCATACCAACACACCACCCTACCACTACACCATCATCACCACCACCACCACCACCATGCCAACTCACTAGCACCACCTTACCCAACACACTACCATATCACCACCACACCACCACTACCATGAGCATATCAATATACCACACTACCATTATACCATCATATGACCTTCATTACACCACCACTACCATCACCACACCACCACCACCACTACCACCATACTACTGCCACCATAGTACCTCCATTACACACCACCACCATCATCACCACACCACACTAACACCACCACCCCCACTAGCACCATACCAATACCACAGCCCACCACAGCCCACCACCACCCCATCAGAGCTGCCAGCACCAGTTGACACTGAGTGTGTAGTGCTGAGTAAACAAATACCCTCACTATCTCACTGTCACATACAGAGTTTAAAGCAGACAGAGGTTGATGACTTGCTTAGGATCACTCAGAAAGCAGACAGAGGAGCTAGTTGCCATGGTAGCAACTTTACAAGCATTGCTTCTCCAAGATGGACCCAATCTGGCATTGGCTGGTTCTTGGAACACTGGGAATCTGGACAGAGAAGCAAAGGAAGCGGTTCATTCTCGAATGTGTCCAGTTATGGGTAGGGATCAACAAAGATGCTCTTCCAGACTCTTTGATTATTTTTGATTATCTCAAGAGCTGAGAACCTCATCAAGTCAAGGCATCTTCCATATGAACGTCAGGAAGTCAGCCATGTTTGTCCCAAGGTTCTGGGTTTCATGGCAGGACTGGAACCAGACTTCAGTTTCTCTCTTTCCAAATTCAGTTCTATTCTATCAGAAGACCACGAGCCCTCCCCACAAGACAGATGGCAGACAGATCCAGGAGTTTAAAATAGACTGAGCTCAGTTCAGGGGTAGACATGTGCATGGTGTGAGCTGGAAGACGGGGACCCCTGTGTGGGAAAACATTTTGGCAAAGTGGATCTCAGTGCAGAGGTTTGATGTTGGGGTGAGTGTAGTCAGGTGGGTGTGAGGATGTGAGAAGGGCTCTGGGCAGCAGCCAACCTGAGGCTTACTAAAGAGAGGGAAGGGAGCAGTTGGCTGATAAGATGCAGGGGCCTGGGAAGTAGTAAGCTTCCACATTTCCAGCTGTGATTTTCCAGGCATGCTATCTGCCAGGTCTAAGGGGCAAAGGTAATGTTCAGGGAGAAGTGTGACATTCCTGCGAGGAGTCTGGAGAGACCCTTTCAAGGCATTTGTGATGCCTGTGTGTACTTTAAAAAAAAAGAAAGCGGCTCTCAGGGATGGATCATGTTGGAACTGTGTGATTGGACATCCTACTCATTGCTGATTGGACCAGCTTTGGCTCGACCTGATTCTTTTTCTGGGGATCTGGATTTTGTATCTAGAGAGGCCAGCTACTGTCTGTGAACTCTAGAGTGGAAGGCCATGCAGTTTCAGGAAGTGTGACATCAGGGAGATGAGAAAGCTTACCTGCTGAAAGAAAGATAGATGAGTGAGCATCCTGAGCGGAGCCAGGGACCAGAGAGATGGGAGGGGCCGCTTCCGGCTGACCATCCCGGGGCTGGAGTCTAACTGCTGTGCACACTCCTGGTTTCTGTGAGTCTCAAACCCTTTTTGGCTTGAGACAGTTTTAGATGGGATTGAGTGATTGCAAAATCTGCAATGTGAGTGGCCAAGGACGTGAGGGGGGAAGACAGGGCCATGAAGGGCGCGGAGTAACTGGACTCTTTGTGGAAGAGCCACTGTGGGAATTGCAAGGATGCTGTTCTGTTTTCTAGTAGGTCTGTAGGGGTCCCAAGGCGGGCACAGTGCCATCGTAGATCCGCTTACTTGCCCACCCCACCACATTCCTTTTGTATCTTTAGTGTTGCTCCCGGGTGCTGCGCTCAAGGACAGAAAATAGGTCTATGATCTGTGACACTCATTTCCCCTTTCAGTGATTGCTTGGACCCAGTTTTGGCTGTGTGAAAGAAGAGAACTTTTTTTTTTTTAAATCCCAATCCAATCCTCCTGCTTGTAATTTATTAAAGACCGATGGCTGACTTGGAGGGCTGGTAGTTTTGAGTCACCCCATACAGGCCCAGAAAACTTTTCCTTGCAGACTTAAGATTTTCACTTGTTGAGGTTTATTGATAAACCCCCATTTGTTTACGTGTATTTGGTTGTTCTGTTAAACTGCTGCCCAGAGCGTTTTCATTGTTTCAGAGATGTTGCATGGTTTGGAGATTCAGAAGGGAAATGAGGTAACCCAAACTGTTTTAAAGTGTAAAGTGAACATTTTTAATCCAGGAAGACTTTTGAGCTGTGGTGTCAGCTTAGTTTGTAGAGCCTTTTGAGAACAGTGTGAACTGGTACCTCACAGTCTGCCTGTTGGTTCAATCGTTCATTCATTCATTCATTCATTCGTTCATTCATTCATCTTTCTTATGCAATGTACTCTGTGAGCAGCAAAGGCTTGGCTCTATCTACTGTCCTCTGGATATATGAGGTTAGATAATGCTGAGGAAAAAAACCTTTGTACTTGAAATGGTTCTACTTTGACCATTCTGTGCCCTACCTCCTATAGCCTCTGGCATTTTCACTTCCAAGCACCAAGGGATTTAAAAAAGAAAAAAAAGAAAAATCCATGCTCCAGATTTAGGGACCCTGGAAGTTTTTGTTGCCTCTTAGTTTACTCCCTGAAACTTCCTACCATACACTCAAGAGCAAAAAGTTTCTGCTCTGCTTCTACCGGTTTGAAAGCACCAGGCTATGTTCTCAGAGAAATCTCTGGCAATTAGAAATGCTCCTCACTGCCCAGGGTTAACTACTATCTTAAGTTATTTTATATGATAGACTCGCTGTATGACCTAGGCTGGCCCTAGGTCGAACTCTTGATCCTCCTGCCTCAGCCTCTGGAGTGCTGAGATTATAGGTGTGAGCTGCTGTGCTTGGACATTAGTAATCTCAATGGGAAAATAGTCTTCATATTTGAGTGCCTTAGTTAGGGTTTCTATTGCTGTGACAAGAGGTCGTCTCGAGTAGGAAAGAATTAATTTCATCTTACAGCTTGTAGTTCATCATCCAGGAGAGTCAAGATAGGAGCTCAAGGCAGGAGCTGATGCAGGGGCCATGGTGTGTGTGTGTGTGTGTGTGTGTGTGTGTGCGCGCACGTGCGCACATGTTGCTTACTGGCTTGTTCCTCATGGTTTGTTCAGCCTGCTTTCTGGCTCTGTCCAAGATCACTAGCCCAGAGATGGGCTAAAGTGCCCCAACCCAATAATAATCCAGAAAATTCATCAGAGGTTTGCCTGTTGGCCAGTCTGGTGAGGGCATTTTTTCAACTGAGGTTCCCTCTTCCAAAATTGCTCTAGCGCCTGTGTCAAGTAGGCAACACAGTCGCTGGCACATTTGGTTTCTAGGAATTCTTTTTTTCTTGAGTCTGTAAGATTGTCCTTATTATACGAGTGAATCCACAGGACGTTTTCAGCGCATAAAATTTTTGCACATCTGGACTGCTGCCATTTCAAGTAAGGAGTGGTGCTAGGTCCCCTTGGCCTGTTCCTGGGGTGGTAGTGAAAAGCTTACTACAGACCCTGTGGACTACAGCAAGTGCATATCAGCATGATTTGTAATTGAGATATTAGGGTTGGTGAGGGGCAGGCTAGTAAGGGAATCATATGGTCTACACTCAGAGACAGCCATAGCTGATTTCATTCATGTAGGAGATAAAGGCATTCCTTACGAGCAAAACTAGCTTTTCTGTTCTCAGCCTGACCTTCGCAAACATTTGAGTCCTTAAGTGATAGCACTAGAAGAATGTCTCAGGCAGCAGATGCAGTTGGAGCCACAGGCTGTACCACTGGCTGAACATGGCCACCTGAGACTAGGTGCAGACTCGGAACCTTACCTTACGCTTGCAAAGTAGGGAGATTCTCACTGCTAGCTGAGCCTTAAAGTGACCTGTGGCCTACATTGGACTGATTGACATGCAATATCCAACAGCGGGTCTGGAGCAGCAGTATGTATTAAAGGCTCCCCAGGTGTCAGCAATCAGCATCCAGGCTGGAGAGCCACTCGGGAAGATAATGTGTACTTTCTATCAAGTCTAATGCAGTCAGCCTTTTGAGCATGATCGTTTACTGATGCAGACAAAGCAGGTTCATCCTGCCTTCATTGCCACAGTAAACACCGTACTAATGGACTTGCTTTGAGAATGAAAAAGTCGGGGCATCCCTAAAGGAACATGAAATTAAAATTAATCATGCCAGCTTTGGGCATCTGTATCCCTCTGTCACTTCAAAATCTTTTAAATAAGAAGATGAAAATGTTTTTAAAGTGCAGTGTTTTATTGGTGATATGTTTGTGTGGTATGGAGAAAAAAAAAAGAGTGTTGGGTTTTAACCTCCCCTGGCTCTCTTCCATTCATCCTCTCCATTCACCTGCTTCTCACCTTTCCTTTGCTGTTTTTCTAGAACTTTTGGTTGTTGATTTTTTTCTAACCCCCTTTGTTTTTCACACAAAGGTAGCAAACAGTACCCTCACTCACAACTTGGCTCCTGTTAATATTTGTAGGCACTGGCGGGTGTAATGTGAGGGATTGCATTTGCACTGATCTCAGGGACAGGCTTGCTGATTAGCAGGGCTCAGCTGGTACCAATCTGGTACTTTGTCAATGTTCACATCGTAAAGATCTTTCTGTGTTGTATAGAAAGAGCATCCTATACTTTAAAAATAGATGTAGGTAGGATATGTCATTTTATGGATAATTCATAATCCATTGAGCCAGTCCAGACTTACTCAATTTCCAAGATGGGGTCATTGCAAATAGTGCCATTAAGAAGAATGTGGTAAAAGGGACATTTTTAGATCTATGAAAACCCATCTGTAGAATCTGTGTTGTTTCTAGGTCAAAGGGCATTGCTGTAGTCGCCTGAACTGGAAGTGAGAAAGTTTAAAGACGGAGCCCTTTTCCAGGACTGCTATACCACACAACTCTGCTTCAGTAGCCGTAGTTGGTGCAGAGTCATAGTTATCTCTTTCCAAAGACTTACTGGGAGGACACCTGAAGGGTTTATGTCTGATGGTTTTAGAGGTGACACTTGGGGCGCCACAGGTCTTAAGGGCTCTTCTTGGTCAACTAAACACATCACCCAGTGTTTGTTAAACTTAGACTCCAGATTGCTAGCATTCAGCCACCAGACCTCATCTGAACCACTGGGATAGCATCTGATCAGTGTTTAATAAGACTCCCGGGTAAGGCTTTACATTTGAGAACTGCTGTTCTGGGGGAATTTTAGTAGGGCAGTGTTCTGGTTGAAACCCTCCCCTGCGGTCAGCACAGAAGGACCATACTGTTCCATTCAGGATCTGATCTGCAACTGCTGAGAATGTTGCACATTTTGCAATTCCAAGAAAGACATCGTTGGCCTAAGACTGAGAGGAGATTTGGCTGCCCTCAGATGCCAATGAAAACTGAGAATAGGAGGAGCACTGTCAGGAGCATGGATGTAGACTAGTCAGAGAGAAGTCAATGGAATTCAAGTGAAAACAAAATGAAGGCTGATTGCAAACGAGGGGGAGAATCCCCTTCTCTCTTTCATATTCCTAGAGGGAGTCCTCCACATTTACACATTTGAGTAGAGAATTACTTCTGCTCAAGAAAGACCTTTTGAAGCAATCAGGGACCTCTCGCAAGTTTTACTTTTCTACACACATTCAGAAACTTCAGAAGGGAAGAGGTAGCTTATTCCTGCTCTGGTTGGTGGGGGAACCTGTTGATGCTGAGTTGAGACTTGAGTGTGGCTTCCATCTGGAGAACACAGAAAAGAGACCAATGCAGTAAGCATGAGAGGAGGAAGGCTCGGGGTTGGTGGGGGGACCCTGGGACCAGAGAATCAGACTCCAGAGATGAGTAAGTCTGCATCAAGACAAGGTTGCTGAAGGGACTGATGCCTGCAAGAAGCTGGGTGCTATGGGTACTATCCTGCTTGCCCTCTGTTCTTGGCTTGAAGAGAATTGTCCTGTGCCAAAATGCATAGAAAATTGCACAGACTAAGGAAATTTCCACAAGCAACTCTTTCTTTCTTTCTTTTTTTGTTTGGAAATATGAGGACTTGATTGTACTTTAAAGACAATGCAATGCAGGCATGCTACAGAGTTTTGAAGAGAATGTCTATCATTTACATATTTAGTTTTCACTCAAATTATAATTCATATGTGAAAACAAGAGAAAGATAGTTTTTAGATAAAAATAGAAGGTTCGGAATGTCTAGGATCAGTGGGAAAGCCATTTGAGGATGTACTTCGAGAAAAGATGCCATAATTCGAAACCTGAGGATGGGGAGGAACTGGTGTAGGCTGGATAATCACTGGCTAGTCAAATGTATCAAGGGACACAAAGAATTGCTATAAACCTCATATTAAATTGTGTCAGGTATTAAGGATAATTTGTGAATGGAGGGCTACATCGTATACCATAAAACTTTGTAGCTTATTTGGGCTTAAAATTCCAGCTTAAGTTAGTGAAGACTGCAGAAGCCTGTTGGGAAAGGAAACTGTAACTGAGTCTTTGTTTGAAAGACTCAGTCAGATCCCAATGAAGTGAGTTAATAAGAGGTCTTCAAAACAACACACTGAGGAACCTGAGATGTTTTCAACACAATACTGATGTGCCTATCTATTTCCTACCAATGCAATAAGGAAAGAAAAGGGAAAAAAGGCTACAAATAAGAAAGAGAAAAGCTAAAATGGTCCCTTGTAAGGCAACATGATTATTTCCATAGGAAATTCCAAGGAATCAGTGAAACAGAAGCCAAACCAAACATTTCTATAACACGGGAAGGAGTCCAGCATGGCTAGAGACAATGAACCGACAAAGATTAGTCTCATCTCTATAAACTAGCAACAAACATAGCAGGGCTGGAGGAGAAAATACACCATTTACAACCAGTTTGAAAAGAAAGACTGGGGACAGCCCGCAGGTAGAGCCTTCCTTGGGCACTGCAGAAATCAACTGATTAATTTACACAATAGAGACAATTGCTTGGAAAGAAAAAAAAAATCCCAAGCTTCTTAGGGGCAAGTCTAACAAAATCTGTGCTCAAACTATAAATTTCTAATGAAGGAAACTGAAATTTTAAATGAATGGAGAGACAGTGTGTTCATGAGCAGAGAGACAGCATCAGAAAGAAGGTGTCAGCTCTTCCCAGACTCTTCCTCATCAAAATGCCGGGGGGATTATTTTATAGACATAAAAGGTTATTACCTGATTTATTTGAAAAAGGCAGATGAACTAGCGCAGCTGATCTAGTTTGGGAAAGAATGAAGTGAGATGATTTATTCTTATTGCAGGTGACTCTAGCATATACTGTGTGACACTGGAAGATGAGAGGGGCTCGCAGATGGTACATGCACCAGTTGGGCCGAGTAGAGAATCCAGGGACAGATTCGCAAGGATGCTCAATTGATTTTGACAAATGCACAGAAGCAATTCAGGGAGCTGGTGAGCTAATAAGTGGCACTAGGGTGATTGGACACCTGTCAGAAATACTAAAGGAACCGGAGCTGAGGTTACACTGTAGAAGAATTAGCTCAAAGGGAAGGCCTTGTGGACTTACATGTAAAACATGAGACCACAACCTTCAGAAAAACACAAAGGAGAAACTCTTCAGCCTGTCAGGTCAGACGGACATCTCACGCTTGACACCAAAGGCTCAGTCCATAAAAGAAAAAAAAAATCCAATGCTGGATTTTGAAGTCAGCCTTCTGGAAGAATAGGAAATGCTCACAATTGTTGATCCATCTCTGTAGCCAGGCTGGACTCCTTCCTTCATTGTTGAGCTATATCAAATCTTTTTGCTCTGTAAAAGATTAAGGATAAATCTTAAAGATGATTTAAATCTTAAAGATGTAAAATCTTCAAGATATTACAAAGCAAGCTGTAGACTAGGAAAAGCAGATTTCCATACCACATGTCCATCAGAGGACTACTGTGTAGACTATATTTGAGTCCCGCAACACAACTGCTGAAAATTGACAAATTGATAGATACTTCAGCCAGGATGCTTCACAGATGACAAGTAAACACATGGAAAGACGTTTCCACACCAGCAGCTACTGGGGAGATATAGTTAAAAGCACAATGGCTATTGATAATAGTGTGCTGTAGTGTGTGTGTGTGTGTGTGTGTGTGTGTGTGTGTGTGTGTGTGTGTGACTTGAACGCACTCTGTAACCCAGTCAGGTCTTGAACTTGTGATCTTCCTGCCTCTACCTCCTCTGTAGCTGAGATTATAGGACTGCCACTAGGCCCAGCTTCTACTGAATACTTTTGGAAAGCAAAAAAAAAAAA
>NW_022196904.1:111438638-111451416 GCF_008632895.1 Mastomys coucha
AAGGTCCTGAGTTCAAATCCCAGCAACCACATGGTGGCTCACAACCATCCGTAATGAGATCTGGTGCCACCTTCTGATGTGTCTGAAGACAGCTACAGTGTACTTATTTATAATAATAAATAAATCTTTGAAAAAAAAAGTCATGGTCACACAAAACCTACTACACAAACATACGTAATAATGTATTCATAATATCTTCAAACTGGAAACATCTCAAATTCCCTTTAAGCTGTTCTTTGTCTGTACCACACACCATTACTTGGTAATGAAAAGGGTTCAACTACAGATGCAACCAGACACCAGAGTGAATCTCTAGAGAGTTATCCTGAATGAAGAACACCAACCCCAGGTGCTATGTGTATGCGACATTCTTGAAATTTGTATAAATGGACAACAGACTAATGACTGTCAAGAATGAGGAGGTGATGGAACTCAAGGGGGGTTGGTGTGTTGTTAAGGGCGGGCGAGGGTCCCTGGAAACTACCTACTGTTTTCATTGTTATCATTGGGAAGCTCCTGGAAACTGATTCTGTGCTACAGTGGTAAAGGTTTTTTAAAAAGTCAACCAACCAAAAGTGATTATATGTTAATTAGTAAGTTCACTCAAGAGGTAAAGAGATAAACAAAACTCCCAAGAGAAAACCCAGACAAGCAGAAATAATGCATAACTGAAGGATAGCACTAGAATAAAAAGTATCTTATATTTTGATGAAATAAAGCCTTATAATGTGTAACAGAGTGTTGAGAATTCAAAACAAACAAAAGTCAGAAAACATACACACAGTGGCTACATATAATGGAAAACAACACACACACACACACACACACACACACACACACACAATGTATCAGTTAGGGATGAGGAAGGTCATATACACACAGGATTAAGCTCTGTGGGAGTAAGGCATGCTACTGAAGGGGCCTTTGAACAGGAACTTTTGGCTTTATCTTGTAATTTTCCACTATTTTCTGTTGACTTTAAGTAAGTTATTTATTCTCAGCCTCAATTTTTTCTGCTATAAAATGGGGACAATAATTCATTAGTTGTAGGGATTCAGTGAGATCTTGTATGTAAAGAACATAGGCCAGGACTGGGTCCCTCACAGAAGTCACAGGGAAGCTACCTGGACCCCTCACAGATCTCAGACAGTAGCTAGGTCCTTCATAGATATAAGACAGTAGCTGTTGGTATTCAACTCTTTGTATTAATTCTAAAATAGTATAATTGAAATTCTGAGATCATCATCATAAAGAGTTTGTTTAGATGTTTAGGTGAGCAAATGGTTTCGCACAGGACAGGGAGTAAACGTTTTAGGTTTGTGGCCATTCTGGAGCAGGCCTTGCACCATAGATGCAGCTGTTTATAGTTCATAAAGTGGGCATGGGTGCACCAAAAATTTATTTCAAAAAAGAAGTGGTTGGACTGTATGTAGGCTGTAGTGCTCTGCTCCCTGGTCTAGATCAGTAAGGGAAGAAGCTGTCCTCTCCCTGAGCAGAGGACCATAGATTCCCCAACACCCCACGAAATGTGGGCCTGAGCAGCCTGCATTTGTAAGCCCTACACTGGGAAGGTGGAGATGAAAGGACCCATTCCAGCCACATAGAAAGTCCTAAACTTACTGACTGAGGAAGAGCTGTGTCAGCCTTTGGCCTACATGCATTGAGCACATTGGACACATACCTGTAGGCACACTGCTCACACTCATGTGCCCCTCCTCTGCCCACCCATACCACTCTTAGACAGACAGACAGACACACACCCACACACACACACACAGACTGATACACATATCACCCTTAAACAGACACACACATACACACACACACAGAGAGAAAGAGAAACAGACTGATACACATACTACCTTTAGATAGACACACACACACACAAACACACACACACACACACACACACACAGAGACAGAGAGAGAGAGAGAGAGAGAGAGAGAGAGAGAGAGAGAAAACCCTTAGACCGACATACACATACACAGAGAAAGACAGAGTTATAGACAAACAGACATACCACCCTTAGACAGACAGACACATGGGGGGGGGGGGGTCACAGAAAAAGAAGACAACTTAATTCTTTCTTTCTCTGATCAAACATTACGCAGGCATAAACAGCCAACAAAAGATGGGGAAAATAACAAAACACCCAAACAAAAAACAAAGCCACAATTTAATCTCATTTACAAACCCACAGGGAAAAAAAATCCTAGATAAAATCTTGTCAAATTGAATCTTCCAGGATATTAAAAAACAACAAAAATTTCAACAAAAAACCCAATGTCATTGGGGTGAGGGACGTTTGTCCTAGAAATTCTTCTTGGCTATTGTTAAAAATTCTATTCATAAAAGCAATCAATATGACAAAGGGAAAAAGTGATCATTTCCATGAGTGTTCAAATCTCACTTGTTAAAGCCTCAGTATTCATTACTAGTGAAAACAGAGAAAGCATAAGAAGATATGTTGCCAGCAGGATGGGGACTGTCCACGGCCACCCATAGTCAAAACTCTACTTAGTGTTATAGCATTGAAGCAACTCCCATTAACATTAAGAATAAACAAGAAAGACGATTGCTCTGAGCACTGTTGTCGTTGTGGATTTCTCAGTCAATGACAGAGAAGAAACAGTCACAAATGGTAATTACACATTTGGAAGAAGAATACCAAATTAACATTATGCATGGATTATGTTATTATTATTTTTTTTTAGAAATGCCAGAGGAGTCAATGGGAAAGCTATAGGAGTAGAGAATTAGCGAGAGAATTAGGTAAGTGGGCTGGTAACAAAACATATCCACCCAAATCAATAACTTTCTTAGCGATCAGCCTTAGCTAATGCATGACATAATGGAAAAATAATCCCTTTGGTCTCCAGCTGCCACCTCTCTGCCCACCAGCTCTGTTTCCCGCCTCTGCGGGCTTGGCGGGAAGCCAGAGAAGAGGGCTGGAGCCCTCTGCTCCAGCAGGGAGCACGGCAAACTTGAATAGTAGCTGTCTCTGGAACAGGAAGTGATTTCGTTTTTTAAGTCATACTCAGTTCCAGATTCCAAATGCCATCAGAGCAGCATAGCAGGGTGTCAGGCAGGGCTGGGCACAATGATTCCAGGGAAGAGGTGTTTGTGTGGGGTTGGATGTTCACCAGTGAATGGTACGTTCCTTCTGTGGGCATGTGACTCTGGAGTTTGGAGGGTTGAGGCTTGAGGGATGGTTTCATGGACAACAAAGAGGCAGTAAAGGGCTGGGGGAGATAGTTCTGTGGATAAAGCAGTTGCTCTGTCAGAGTGGTAGCCCATGTTTGCAGTCCTGGCCTGTCTGCAGTGAGATAGATGGGAGGCAATAATGGGAAAAATTCCCAGAAGCCTGTGAACGAGTTAGCTGGGAGTGGCAAGATACCCTGCCTTAGCCATGTTGGAAGGTAAAGAGATTGAGATTGCCCTCTGGCCTCCATAAGTCTGCATTAGCATTTATTGTGCCTCCCAGGCACACATGGATTATAGACATGCATGTCATTCATAAAAACGCATAAAATATAAAAAAGGAAGGACCAGGAAAAAAAAAACCATTAACCTCATTTAGACTCAAATTCCATGTTCGTCTTGTTTTGTGCAACCAGACAGGTACTTCTTAGTACGTCATTTGATTGCCTTCATATTGAGGGTAATCAGACTTCCGAGAACCTGGGGTATTCGCTATGACTTTATTCTCTGTAAAAGAGAGCATTTCAACAGCAGCTCATTAAAAGTTAATGAAGTTCAAGTCTTTGCTGCCTGCCTCCGTTGGCTAATCTGTCTTTCTCTTTGAAAACATCAAGAAGCCTAGCCTTCAATCCCCCTGTGGAAACCAGCCGTGGATCCCAGAGTCTGAGGCGTATTTGCTTGCATCCCTAGTCTGGTTCTGCTGCTGTTGGTTTCTGAGACTGGTAGAAAGAAACATTTCACAGTGATTATTTCTTGGAGCAGTGCTTTCACCTTGTTCTCTTCTCCCCTCAAAATACCCAGGGAAATTTGAGAACGAGGCAGTGAGGCAGACATGATCAGGGAGAAAGGAGCTGAGCGAAGGAGGAGGAGAGGTTATTGCGAGTGACAAGTCCTATGGATACAGGTGTCTGAAGTGCTTGTCTTCAAATCCATACTCTACCACCCTTTGACCTTGTGGGGGAAACTTAGCTACCCTCTCTGACACTTCAGGCTGCTCTTAGCTATGAAATGAGAAAAATGATCTCCTCTACCTTACCATGCTGTTGGGAAGATTATACAGGTGTGAATGTATTTAAACATGTGAGACAAGCACACAAATTCTGTTTATTAATGGCTCTTACATAAGCGATGCATCTTTACATGTGAAGGATGTCTTGTCAGAAACAGGCAACGCAGCTCATGGGAAAAAGTATTGAACCAGTGAATGATTTAAATGTTTCTCACTTGCTGTTCTCCTGCGTGAAATAACAAACACAGGCACTGTCAGTAGCTGGGATGTGGTGCTTCCTCCTCATGGTCCCCAGCTTCTATATCTTCATCCTCATCCATACCATGAATGTCATTGAACCTGATATTTATTGTAAATTTCCTGTGTGTTAGTTTCCTGGGTGATGTTCTAGGATCTGCTAATAGGGTAAGTGCACTCTTCCTGCCTCCTACCCCACAACTTTGTAACAATACAGAGGGGAAAAGACCACACATAAAGACATTACTGCCAGATTGTCCTCAGCTTCTCTGTATGGCTTTGCAGACTTGTATTGGACTTTGCATTGATGTTCTTGGAGACCATCTTAGGATGAAAAAACATTTAGAGATAACACCAAAACTAAAGAGCCCTAACACGGGCTTACAGAAGTCACTTCTTTTTCAAATTGTCTGAGGAGACTTTCAGGATCCCTGCAAGATGGGAGAGCAGCATGGCGTCCTCACAGTGTGAAACCTGTATACTGTACCCAGGAAGGTTGCTTGACTCTATTGCCTCAGAGTCTATATAATTAGAATTTCATGATGTCATTTTCAAGCTTTAATATAGCTTAAAATTATCCTTATGTAGGTTGTGTTTCTTTCTGAAACATTTTAAATTTAGAAAATTAACTTGTTAAACTTTTTTTTTTTTTAAAGTTAAATCTTTAGATTTTTATTCATCCTGCTGAGGGGGAGTTGGAATGACAAATGCTTGAGTCATCAGAGTCAAGTGTTAGGGCATCCTGGCCATGCTGGGAAAGTCAAGGCTGGTGTGGCCCTGGAGCCCAAGTCCACCTATGGGCACGATGACCTCAGATGGATCTGTTTTGCCAACAGTTCCTCTTGGCAGGGCTTCACTATGCAGGTGGGCTCCAGGGAGCATGCTCTCATGAATCTAGGTCCCTTCCTGTTGTCACCTGCCTTTGGGTGCAGACTGTGGCAGTCCGAGACAGGTCTAGGAATTGGGTAATTTTCCTTCATCATCCACACACGTGTTCCCAGGCTCCAGGTTAATCCCCCAAAAGCTGGTTCACAGAATTTACGTGAACTGGCTGACTTCTTATTGGCATTTTAAGGAACATCTGATTTGTCTTTCTCTTCACTTCTTGCTATTTCAAGCTGAGAAGCAATGAGAGAAGAAAGTGAAGGACAGATGGGGAGGAGACTGAGTGCAGGATAACTGATGAGCTCCAGAAGGGAAGGGACAGGAGGGCAGAGAGGGATCTACTGAGGAGAATAAGTAGGAGGGAGACCAAGGAGCATGACGAAATGTAGGGGCAGAGATGGGACTCTGGACACAGAGACATGGCAAACCAGACAAGGGCCTGAGAAATGTGGGATATACACACACTTACTTCAAAGACCAAAGTCCCGAGCCCCTCCAACCTCCTCCCCACCCCAGAGCATACCAGTGATGAAAGCAGTAAGAACATGCAAGACTTGGGCTTTCATGGTGAGTGATGAGTGTGGGTGAGGCGAGGAGAAGGTTATCTTTCTGTCAGGAGATAATTTGCTGTAGCTGGGGGATGACTCAGAAGCGAAGCACATGACCCTTCTCCTGTTACTTCTGGGACTTATTAATTTCCTTCGCTCATTTATCTCATCTGCGAAACCCCTTTTCTTCTGAAGTGATGGATGACAGGTGGCCAGACACCTGCAGTGCTCTGGGAAGGAAGGATGGGAGGCTGTTGTGCGCTCTGATGTTCAGTGTGTTCTGCTTGCGATTTTAACTTGTTTGGGGTGGGCAGGAGTGCTGGCTGCCCTTTTGACTCCTGGGAGGTAGCCGACCAGAAGCTACAAAGAGTCGTGTCTGGAAGGTCAACTGATCTGCAGATCAGGATGGGAGGACATTACCACAGACAGGAAGTGAGGCTGGATGTCACCTTCAGTCCTCCTGACCTGCTTCTGTCTGCTGGGCCCTACCTCCTGAAGCGGCTACAACTTCTCCAGACAGTACCGCTAGCTAGAAAAAAAAATCATTGAAAATGCATCAGTGAAGGACATTGCAGGTTCCAGCAATAACAGTTTTCTTAACCAGATAGCTCTTCCGAGTACAGTATCCGGTCCCGTTTCACAGAGAAGGAAACTGAGGTAAATGGTGTGATGTAATCTACCGTTCACGATTATGCTCAGGGGGTGGCCCACCCCATGTTCTTTGAATGACTCTTTACATTATTTCTTAAATAAAGTTACCTCATGCATGAAACCCTCCTCTCACCTTCTCCACCCTCCTTAGTCTAATAGTCAGAAGTTCCACGAAACTCAACCCTTGGCACTGAACAGCCCAGCAAAGACACGAAGGGAAGGAAGCAGCGGGCCTTCTAGTCCCCTCTGCTGCTGGTTTTCATTTGGTAGTGGGTGCTTTGTTGACCTCTCTGAGCCTATTGCCCTATATAGGAAAATAAGCCCTGAGTCGTGGAGTTGCTGCAGAAGAATGTGAACGGATGGTGTTGTGTACATGAAGATGTTCAGGGAACAGAAGCAAACATTTTCCAGTAATGGATGAGAGCCAGGCTATCAACCAATTGTTTATATCTCTTTTCTACTGCATGCTCAGTGACATCATAGGAAATTGACCACAGTGAGAGCTCTTGCACAGCAGAAGTAGACCACTGGCCAGCAATGCATAAAGATGTTGGTTTTGCTTTTTTTTACCATTGAGCCAAAGACTGCTCTGGCCTACATGTTTCCTCCTTTCCATCTTGATCTATAGATGCATGGACCCTCTAAACATGGAAGTTCTGTAGCTCCTGAACTTTCATTTCCAGAATGCCCGGTGGTCACTTAGCACCTCTGCCATATGGTCCTGGTGCTGGACCATGCCTTCCCCACCATGGTGAACCTTCTGAAACTGGGAATCAGTGTAAATCTCCTGGGATGTCAGAAGCCTTGCCTATCAGGAGCCATGCCATGAAGCTGTGGCTGCATCAACAAGAACTGAACAAAGACTACAGCAGTAGACACAATAGCACAGAAGACCTCAAACCTACACAGAGACCGATAGGCAGCCAAGGAATGCTGAAAGCCGGGGAAAGTCTTCGTTAGGGAAGAGCTCATTGATTGGTTCTATTAAATGACCCACCCTGAAAACATACATACAAGTAACATATAGACTGTGAAGGTTGTATTTATGTATTTAAGGAACACACATGTGTGTGCACACACACACACTGTAGGTAACAATAATTAAAGAAAAGACTCACAAACTTGAGAGAGAATTTGATGGGGGAGTTAAGTGGGAGGGTCTGGAGGAGGAAAGAGGGGGGGGAAATGACATAATCACAATCTTAAGAAATATAATTATGTTACAAAATCTTCTCTCTTACACTGTTTCTGTCCGGTATTGTGGTCACAGCAATGTAAAAATAGCTAATGTATGAATCAAATAAAACAAAGCCAGACTTGTGATACAAGCTTGTAATCCCAGCTATTCAAAAGACTGAGTTAGGACGATAGTGAGTTCAAGACCTGCCTGGGCTATACAATGAATTCAAAGCTAGCCAGCCAGTGAGCCTGTTTTAAAATTACAAGTGTAAAGAAGGCTGGGTTATAGCTCAGTGGTGGAACTCTGGCTGGCCATGCACAAATTTCTGGGCTTAGTCCCCAGGACCACCTACAAAATTTATATATGGCCCACAGTCCCTGACACATGGTAGATCTGAATGCTGGTTCTAATCAGCCTGATTTTTTCTTCTGGAGTTGTTCTTGATATCAGAAGTGATTAATGGATTAGGGCAACCTTTGTCAAGAGTTGATTAACCCACGAGTCTGGTTAAGATGCAGGCCCTGATTCTTCAGTTTGGGCAGGAGCCAGATAGGGAGTTTGCATTTCTAATGAGCTCCCAGAGCCTTGCCACTGCTTCAGTGACCACAATCCTGTAGCAAGAGGATGAGATTAGTGTCCTACTGCTAGAACTTTCTGCTGCCTCTCCCTGGGAGATCCATGGGTGTTCTTCTCAAGAAGCAAGGTTGTTGTTCTAGTCTGGTTCCCTGGGGCAGCCTTCTGCTGTGCCCTCTAAGGCCTTGTTAGCTTCCTCTCCATTTCATGCTTTTTAATTTTAATTTTGGTCTTTCTGTGGGTTAGCTTCCACCTTGTGCCATGTAATGTCCTTTCTTTAGGTTCAAATTCATGTGTGTGCATATGTGTGTGTGTGTTCATGTTTATGTAGGTTATGTGTATGTGTCTATGCATGTGGAGGCCGAAGGTCACCTTCTAGTGTCAGTCCTTGGGATGCTGTTAATTTTTTTTTAAAGCCAATTATATTTATAAACGTTTGCATCTTATCAATGAGCCACTCCCACATCTAAATCCCCAAGCGGGTACCTTAGAAACACCAATAGACCAAAAACACAAACACAGACACAAACACAAAAAAAGAAAAACCAGTAAAATATTCATTGGCACAAGAGGGGAAAAAAAAGCTAGCAGTGTTAAACAGTTAATCTCTTGGAAAATGGTTGTTATGGCAGTACAAGTTAGTCTGTAATCATGCCCTGGGGAAGGAGGGAAGAAGTCAGTGTCATACTGTGCTACAGATTGAGCCTGAAGTATAGGCCACCTTTGAGGGGAGGCTGTTAAAAGAACTGGCTTGATACCTGTGGGGTGTGGCCCTGCAGGTTCTAGTGGAGGCCCTAGGTAGAGACTCAGCCTAGGCCACACTATTTCTGTCCAATGTCATCTGTCCTGGCACCCAGGTATTCAAACATGGACCCTGAGGTTGGTGGAAGGCATCCACCATTTGGTGAGTTTGGTGCAGCCAGGAGTCTGAAAGGGAAGGGGCATTGGGGGGGCACATTTTGTGCTACGTGTAGGAGTGGGCCCACGGGGAAGGGGGGTCAGCAACTGTGCTTACAACTGGTTGAGGACTCAGGTGGATTGATGGGGATGAGCCTGTACTTCCAGCTGGGTGGCTGGCAGCAGCGGGCTTTGTGGGAAGGAGAGGCATCATCCCGGGCAGACTGCTGTAGCCTGGCCAAGGGGGGTTGCATCTCCCGCTCCAAGGATCACTGGATGAACCAAGCCTCAATTTGTTCCTCCTTCAGTTTGAGTCTGGTGGCCATGATCTTTCGAGCCTGGAGATCTGGATATGGTTCCATCTTGAAGTGTTCTTCCAGCTCCTGAAGCTGCTCCCAACTGTACTTCTGGTCAAGGGGACCCAGGGTGTAGGAGGTCAGGATGGAGATGCTTCCATCTTGTCTGTTGCTCACTTCAGGTGTGATGTTCTCTGTTAATATTGTTTTATTTGTGTGCTTGTTTTGTTTTGTTTTGTTTTGTTGAGACAGGACTTCTCTGTGTAGCCATGGCTGTCCTGGAACTCACTGTGTAGGCTGGCCTGGAACTCAGAGATCTGCTTGCCTCTGCCTCCCAAGTGCTGTGGGACAGTGAACCATGCCAGGAAACTTGGTAAGATAGAGCGAGGTCAGAGACCCTGGGACCCAGGTACACACCTGAGAGATGGTAGACACCTCCCTGCTCCCTCCTAGAGCAGGAGGCTGGACATACTCCCCATGTCATCAGTCACATATCCTGAAACAGAGTTCTCCATGCTAATGAGGTACGTAGAGGCCTGAGGGCTTAGCCAATAAGTTTCCCTTCCTAGACATTCCTTCCTGTAAAAGGTATTTATTTAATCTCAGGTCCACCCTGAGAAGTTGGTATACATCCATTTTCCACGATGAATGACCAATAAATAGTTTGGAACCAAGGACTGTCTCTTTCATGGAGAACTGCCTTGGGGTGCATGGAGAAGGCCTTCGCCTATAAAACCACAGCTTAAGTCTCCCATAGAAGGCCCATCTGTGCCTCCAGACAACCTCTAAGGACAATCACTGATGAGCTAAGTTGGAGTCCCACCCCTCTCAGTTTAGCTGCCCTCAGCCTGTGGCCCCCCAACTCCGCTCCCAACTCCTCAAGACTCAGCAATGTCTGATGTCCAGGAGTTTGGGAGACTCCCACCCCAACCCCGGTCCTGTCCTCATCACAGGCCTGTGGACTCCCAATCCTTTGTTCCTGAGTTCTCTGTACGGTTCCCCAGTGGCAACTGGTGGTCAGGGAACCCCAACTTCGGCTTCTCCCATCTTAGACTGTGTCTTCCCATCCCTGAGCAGTGTCACTGAGGTTCCCCAAAGCCCAGCAGCAGCATTGGGGAAATGCAGTCAAGCTCCCGGTGCTGCTAGTGGAATGTGGACCTACAGAGAGTGCTGGGATTCAAGGCATGCACCACCAGCATCTGGAAACTATTTTTATTTTATGTGTATGACTGTCTTGCTTGCATATATGTGTGTGCACCATATGTGTGTGGTGCCTAGAGAGGCCAGAGAAAGTCTCAGAGAAGGTCTCAGATACGTTGGTCTCACAGAGGGTTATGAGATGCTAAGTGGGTGCTGGGAGTCTAACTTTCACCCTTTAGAAGAACAGTCAGTGCTCATAACCACTGAGCCATCTCTCCAGCACTACTTTTAAAACTTGACCTTGTTTTTTGAGACAGGATCTTTCACTGGCTTGGAACCCACTGATTAAGCTAGGCTGGCTGGGCAGCTAGCTCCAGGGATCTACCGGTCTCTGCCTCCTCTGAGCAGGTATTGCAAGTGCACCTGAACATATCTGGCTTTTTAAAATGTGGGTTCTGAGGATCGAACTTGAGTCCTAATGTTTACAAGGCAAACCTGGGCTATTTCCCAAGCCCCCTGGGGGAAGCCAGCAGATGGAGTGACTTGCTGGTTGCTGCAGTCGGAAGTTCTGTTGTAAATCTTCCATGCGGACCATACGGTACTTGCCTTCATTCCTAGGCTCCAGATTTCTGGTGGGCTCTTCAAGAGTGCTTGAGGGATAAAGTTAGGACTGGGGCTTGGGGGATGCAGGGTAAAGCTCCAATCCCAACGTCTGTCTGTGCTATAGAGAGCAGAACAGTGGCCAGGACACGGGGACCCTGCCTCAGCACCAGCTCAATTGCTCTCCTTGTTGCTGTGGGAAAATACCGGACTAACACAACTTAATGAAGGAAAGATCCATTTTAGTTCAGCTGGTAAAAATGAATGAAATTCTATCACTTGCAAGGAAACGAATAGAAATGCAGATAAGCTAGACCCAGAATGACATTACATTTGTAGACTTGATTTTTAAAAACGACATGAAGTTAGTGAGGGGCTTTTTTATTTGGGAAAGGAAGGGAACCATCTGGAGGTAGAGGAGGAATAAGAGAAGTGGTGGTGGTGGTGGTCTCTCCTCTCTCTGTCTCTCTCTGTCTGTCTGTCCCTCTCTCACTGTGTGTGTGAGAATATGAGCAGAGAAAATGATGTGTGAAAATGTCATACATTTGTATGGTATGTATATGCATTGTGTGTATATACCACATGCTTTATCCATTCATCTGTGAATGATTATCTCAGTTGACTCCTTAACTTGACTGCTGTCATCCACAGTAAGCTCAGAAGGAAAAGCACAGGGGCTGGAGAGATGGCTCAGCGGTTAAGAGCACTTGCTGCACCTACAGAGGATCTAGGTTTGATTCCCTGCCAGTTCAGGAGAGCCAGCCTCCTCCCCTGGCCTCAAAGGGGGCCAGGCACCACATGGTGCAGAGACATAGAGGCAGGCAGAACAATATTCAGTGTACACACCTACAAGGAAATAATAATTTAAAATTATTTTAAAAGATCAAAAGCACACGTTCTTAGACACCACGCACAGTAAGAGACCCATGGGTGTGGGAAAGTCCCTGAAGACTACTTGGCAGTTACACAAGTTTCATTACCTCTGTGCCTGACTTTGGCTTGCCTGTTGGATTTTACTGGGGAGCGATAAGCTCCAGCAACCACTCTCCTGACTGTGATTCAGTGAACACTTGGCCTTGGTGCAGAGGTTGCCAGGTGTGAGACCAAGATGAAGTTAATGAGGATGCTCTCACCGAATCTGCAGGGGTTCGGGGTGGTGCAGGAGAGAGACAATGAGATTAAAAGCCAGGAGAAAGAAAACTGTCTCTGGGGTCTCCAAGGGGAGGAAAGGAGCTCAGAGCTCAAGCCTAGAGACTGGCCAGAAAACCAGGTAAAATCAGTTGCCCGGTAGTGCTTGATCCTATTAACCGGGGCAAAGTGCCTCATACTTCTGTGTGAAGCATCAGGGGGAGGTAGTTTGGTTAACGGCTCAATGTCAGCAGCTTCTCATGGGCAGGAACCTTACAGAGGGGTGCCCCAACTTCCTCCTTCCTTCCTTCTTTTTCATCCCTTCTTAATCTCTACAAATAAGTTTGAGCACCTACTGTTTACTGACTTGGCTAAATGTACTGAGCATTGGACATGGACTGCATAAAGCTCTAGAGTAGTGGTGGTGGGTGG
>NW_022196904.1:111451714-111470160 GCF_008632895.1 Mastomys coucha
GAAATCCGCCTGCCTCTGCCTCCCAAGTGCTGGGATTAAAGGCGTGCGCCACCACCGCCCAGCAAAAGGTGGTATTTTCATACACACTCCTTAGTCCTAATGTGGCTTTATAACAATAAAGAATCTATTTTCACTCTGTTTTGTAGACGAGGAAACTAAAACGAGAGAGCCTGAATGCTTTGCCTGAGGTCTTACGCTCTGTCTAGATCTGTAGGATCCGAATACCGGGCTGTGTGGATTCAGCTACAATCAGTGCAGCCCTGAGCTTAGATGGACCCCGAAGCATCTTTTGCTTCCTTATCTTGACCTAGGGACCAGTTTCCTGCACTGTCCCCTCCTTTGCCACTACCCACGATGCCCGGGGAACCTTTCTGAGGGGCGGATGTGGCCTCCCCTGCTGCTTGCTTCCTTTGGTTGTCTGCTAGCAGCCGCAGCCGCAGCAGCCTTTCTGATGCAAAGTTGTTTCTTTTTCCTTTGTTGGTCTCTCTAGGGGAAGCAGATGTAGGTGGAGAAATGTAGCTGGTACACCCACCCACGGTTCCCTGAGCCCGGAAGTAGCCCATTGTCCATGATTATGACGATGATGACTCTGTTCTGAGATGTCTTGCCCACTGAAGCCCTCAGCTCTGCTCCTGCTCCCCTCTCCCCCTCTTCTGGTTCTTCTGAGAGCTGACTTTCCAGGACCAGGCCAGCTAGATGCCAAGGAGCGCTGTCACAGAGGCAGGGTTGGACTCAGATAACCTCAAGTTCAAATCTCAGTACCGCTGTTGTCCAGCTCACAAGTACTTTGACCTCTGAGCTCCTCGTTACAGAGGCTGAGGCCTGTGGAGAGAGACATCGGCAGGTGGCAGGTCTCCTCGCCTGGCTTTTACCTAAATACACATTGTCTCCTCCAACCCCAGCCGCCAATGTTGAACAGAATGGGAGGTGCCTCCTAGTGTCTGTGAACACTGTGGGCTCAGTTCCCCTACATGAGGAGCTGGCTCTGCCTTTGAGGAGCAGTGTTTTTTTGCAGGTTCATCTCAGCAAAAGCGCCTCTTTGCTCTGTAGCTCACATCTCCTCTCTCCATCTGCTTCTGCTGTCCTCTCCATGGCCGATGATCACACATAACCCCGCTCTTTCCGTGGGGAATGGGAGTGCTTGAGCATCCCTTGTTTGCTTCTGGGAAGAGAAGGAAGGGAGAACCAGAATCAGGAGTGCACTCTGGTCCCCTCACTTGCCGTACCCCTGGCTCCCACAACTATTAACCTACTTCAGTCATCCCCAAATACCCCTGAAGAGTCATAGGGAAGGGTATTGGAGCAGTAAAAAATCCTGGGGAACTCAGACATGCAGATGAGCTCTTCCCCGTGTGACTCAGTTCTAGAGCTGCTTGCTAAGTGACTGTGAGGTACTGGGTACACAGAAGACAGGCGAGCAAGAGTAACAGAGTGTCCATTCCCTCACATCCAGAGGGCAGCACAGTGGGCTGCCCCGGCCTTCACACACTCATCCCACCCACAGCTGCCAATGCTGGGTGTTCTCTCACGTTCTCCCCTCTCCACCTGTAACAATCTGATAGGGGAACAATATCTTCATTTGCATTTCTGAGATATTCATGAGATTGGACATATCTCCCTGGTCCTTAGCTATTTGTATTTCTTTCCCTGTGGAGTTTTTATAATGCTCTGTCCATTTCTCTGTGGTCTGTTTTGTTCTTACTGATTGGTCACTATGTAGACACAACTCTGCGACTGTCCTAATACTGATTTCCTTAGCCTGGCTTCTCTCTTTCCTTTTTGCTATTGAATTACTTTATCTTACAGAAATTTCACATTAAAAAAACATTTAGATGCTGCAATCTCTAGATAGCTTCTGAATTCTTTCCTGGTCCTTCTTCCCCTCTATCACACCGATCGGTGGTGGTCTGTTTTACCTCCTCCTCTGTTGAAGTGGGAGAAACTTTAATGCAGGGTCTGTATTTTGTTCTTCTCTATCTCTTCAGGGACGAATGCAAGGTTACAGAGAGTTTCTGCTTGAATGAGCTTCTAAAAAAATTTTTTTTTCTCCTGGTAAACACAGGCTTTGTGCCTGAATGAGGGAGTGAATGAAAAAGCCACGTCCTGCCTTCCCTGCAGAGATGGGGTCTGCTGTGGAGATGTGAGTTAGGCGATGATTCAGTGTTCTTCTCTCTGTGACATTTCTAAAGTCCTGGGCAGAGAAGCCTCCCTCATCCCAGTGGGGCCTCTTCCTCTCCAGGCAGGCTCTGTGGGGGCCCCCTTGCCTCTGCTCCTGATTCAGCTCCTATGTGTGTGTGTCTGTGTGTGTGTGTGTATGGTGTGCCTGTGTGTGTAGTATGAGTGTGTGTGTGTGTGTGTGTGTGTGTGTATGTGTGTGTGTGTGGGGGGGTGTCTGTGTATGGCATGTGTATGCGTGTGTGTGTATATGTGTGTGTGGTGTGCCTGTGTGTGTGAAGTGTGAGTGTGTGAGTGTGTGTGTGTGTGTGTGAGTGATGAGAGTCTGCTGAATAGAGAGGAAGGAAGACAGGTGAGGGAGTATTGAAGATCCTCTAAATGTATCACACTTGCTGCTGAGAGGGTGGAGTGACTGGAAAGGGGGGCTCAGTAGCACTGGGGCACCCTTGTGAACTGAGCTTCCTGAGAGCTCTTTATCTGTGGTCACATGATACTCTTGCCTGCCCACAAGCTTGCTGGTGTCCCTGCTGCTGAAGGCACATCTGTTCTGTTCCCAGGGGCTTGGCTTTGCCATTGTCGGTTTATTTCCAAAGCAGTGGAGTGTGCCAGTTAGATTGTTAGACCCAAATAATCTGCAATGTGTGAAGAAATAGTAAATATTTACTGTACCTTTTGTAGAACAGGTTATTGCCATGGAAATACTCTGTACACGGTTCTGGATGCTGAAGAGAGCTGGCTGGGGAGCCAGGGGGAGGGTTTGGATCTGATGCCGTCTGCATTGGCAGGTTGAGGAGTGAGCAAACCGGGTGGGCTTGAAACACTTGCTGTCTGGTCCACCTCGCCTGGGAGGCCTCTTATGCATTGTCTTTCATGTGCAGAGCACGGAGTTGAGCATCCTGCAGACTTTATTGCATCCAATTGTTACACCAGGCCTACAAGGTACTGTTATCCTCTATTTTACTGAAGCAAAGAGGGAATGTACAACCTGTGGGAGGATGCACAGCAATAGCTGGCTGAACCCTGTGGCTGGGGCTCTCCTGAGGTTGAACTGTTTCACCCACCATGATTTTACACAAGAGGAAAACCAACCTGCTGCCTGTTGGGGCTTTCTTCATTCTTCAGATTGATTTTAATACTGGCCAACATTTAAAAACCATAGACAACATCCAGCCCTCTCTGGATATGTACATGGTTCTGGCTCCCTTGTGGGGGCTGCCCTTCCCTAGTGGCTGCCCTCAGCAGCTGCCCACTTGGCATGAGGATACCACTGTGTTTCAGTGAGGAAAAGCACCAGACACCATCTCCAGGGGCTCACTGAATTAATTGATAATTATCTGTTGAGTGCTCCTCATTTGGTTGGAATCACATTTAATTTAGCTATTGTTTTCCTGTGCCCCTTAGAGCTTTTGAAATTCTTTACAATCTTCTGTGGTGTGGGGGAACTTTTAGGTGGGTGAGGGAAGATGATCATGAGAAGGAAGTTGCAGCAAGGGGTGTAATGCATCGTCACTGCATTCACTCATTCATTCATTCACTCACTCATTCATTCAACATATTCCTTGAGCATTGGGTGTTAGAGATGCAGTACTACAGTGAGTAAGACAGTCTGTGCTGCAGGGTGTATGGGTAGGGGAAAGTAAGGCAGTAACGGATGAATGCTACAAATTGACTAGGAGAATGTGTCTAAGTCCTGCACATAAGGGATGCAGCAATGCCTCGGAAGGCCACTGGGGTCAAGTTTTATGACCTATGCTAGTTTCAGTTGTATATAAAAGGAACCTTGGTTAGTCTTACAGGAAGGTCTCCTTTTTGGAAAGGGCAATTGGCTCCCAGGCTCTGTGCACTTCCTGGTCTATTCAATACCCCCAGAAGCATATTACATCAAAGCCAATGGCTAGTCTTTTATCCTAGGGAGAAAGTTTGACACCTCCATTGAGAGTCAGGTTCATCTGGGAGGTGACTGGAGGAGTGGAAGGGGCTTGGGATCTGTCGATTTTGAGCACCACTATGACGGGGCACTAAAGCCAGAACATCGAAGTCTAACCCAGCTGCCCTGTTTATGGTGTGGCATTGTTTCTTAATCACCCCATACCTTAGTTTCTCCATCTGTAAGTTGGAAATAAAACATCTAACACAAAACAATAACACATAATTATTGTAAAGGTTAAATGAGTTGATACCAGGCATTTAGGAAAGTGCCAGGCACTGGAGGAAGGCAAGCAAGTAGAGACAGACTGTCAGTTATTATGTGAGTGTGACGGTTGTTGTATGGTGTCTGCCGGCCCTGCTTGAGAGTGGATGCTCTGATGGACTGCAACAGTGCCTCCCATGGGCCATATTTCTGACTTCTAGGCTTTTCTGTCTAATTAGGTCTACCCATTATTATTGCCAAGTTATTCAATTCATTATTCAATGTCTGTGGGCCTCACTTTGACCCTGTCCCCAAAAGGGCTTTCTGGGTTTGGGCATTCAGATTCACAGGAGACAGGATGTGAGATGCGTTCTCTGGAGAGCTTTACCTCTGATCATGGACTCTTTGTCTAAATAGTAGACATTGTGCAGGTTCCCAGTGCTCCACTGTTGGGTAAGACAAATAAGATACAGACTGCGGTAGGTCTGCCTTGGAGCCTGCCTCTGGCTCAGCAGGACCAGACCTTGGCAGTATCACTTGATGCCCACTCCCCTTGTCACCTCTGCTCTGAATGCCCATGAGTAGGAAGGATCTTCTGGTAGAGAGGGCAATGTGGAAGGGAACCGGGTGAGAGGAGGGCTTGCTTCTGGCTGAAGTGAACCATGTTCTGATCCATGGTGGCCCTGGGGTCCATCCCAGCACAGGGCTGAAAGGAATTTCTCTCTCTGTTTGAACATTGCCTCTAGACAGTTTTCCTGTGCCACAGGCACTCCTTTATGAAGTGGAATCATGGGATACTTTGGCTCCCAGTCTATTCACTGCATTACCACTTTTGCATAATTATTTCTATCTCTGAAAAAGCTTATATCGAAAGAGAATTTGATGATGTCTCATTGTGCAATCTAGGTTGGAGGCCTCTGACTTGCAGACTGTAGAGGCAACATTTAGATGTGTACTCTTGTGCAATTTTGCAAATGTAAGTTTGAGAATGTATCACTAGTAATCAAACGAACCATAGTCTCTGTGTGTATTTTACATCTTTTCTTTTGCCTATTGTATCTTGTACCCACCTTGAATTTAAGGGTGTATATAACATTTACCAATACTTCATGGGTGGGATTTGAATCATTTGTTTTTCAATGCATTGGTGAGTGTTCTTGAGCTCTTTGGTGAGGAGTTCTGTTGAGTGATTGTTAGAAGTGGTGTTCTTAGGGCAGAGGGATATGAACATTTCCAGCTAGAGTAGATTTTACTAAATTGTTTTTCAAAAGGTTTGTGCCAATTTATGCACCCACCAACAGTGCATGAAAGTGCCTCTTAGAAATGACTTTTACAAAGATAAAATACCTATTGTTAAGCCATGAAACACATTTCAAGTAATTGCCGAAATTCTTCCAGCTGTGGCATAAGAGGCTAGATCCCCAAAGAGGTCTCAAAGGCCTTGGGAAACACGGAATCTTAATGTATGAAAAGGTGACATTTTAGAGCAGTAGCAGAGGCAGGGTTTATTTAGTAAATGGCGCTGGCATAATTAGCTAGCCACGTGGCAGGACACAAGGTTTGATTCCTAACTCCTGTCTCATATAAAACTAAATTACAGATTGGGTAAATTATAGACAAAGTCAAGATTTAAAAGCCAAAGTAAGAAAAGACATTGGAGGGAATTCTTAGGAGCATGTTCCTATAACCTTGAGGGAATAGAGTTCAGAATCCATAGAGAAAAAACTTAAACATTTTTGATTTTTTTAAAATAGAAAACCCTTAGTCTCTTAAATAAAAATTATTCATGAACCTCTTATAGAATTAAGCAGGGTACAATAGTTCCTATGTGAAAAAAAAAGCTGAAGTGAATAAAGAAACGAGGCTTTTAGGACACATAGAGCTTTGGTTCAAGGATTTTAATTTATATTCTGAATGGTGTTGAGCGAACCCCACCTGTGTAACCTCTGGAAGAGTCGAGAAAAGGGAAGGAAATGTTTTCTGTTTCTTTACTTTTCTTATTTTGAGAAAGCTGAGTACCCACCCAAAGCCTCAGGTGTCCCACGAGGGAGGGGTAAAAATACACATTCAAAAGCAGGAACTTCAGGGCTTTTCTCAGGGCTCCCTGCTGCTCAGGCCTTGCCCACTCTACCCTGTCTCAGGCAGGGCACCGCCCCTCCCAGCCTCCCTCACATCTGCATCTCTCTGGCTGTTCCTGGAGATGATTTTTTTTTTTTTTTTTTTTAGCAAATTTCTCTCTACTCTTTACCTCCCCATGAATCAGCCACAAAGACAGACTCCCCTGGGTGTTTCTCCCTTCTTCAGGCTGATCATCACCAGGGTGCTACAGACGATGCAATGGATTGTGGTCTCAGTCTCCTTCACCTCAAGGCTCTGTCATTCTGCTCCTTCAGGGATCTCCATAAACTCAAGGCTCCATTATTTTAAGGTCTAAGGTCTAAGTTCTAAGCATCAACTTTACTGGAAGTGGTGAAAGAATGGTGTCACTTCCTGCTCTGTCCCAAGGGTTATTTCTATTATTATTAGTAGTAGCATTTATTATTATTGTTGTTACAGCTTGACACTTTGGAAATGCATGAAAAAATATTAGCTATTGACTAATAATTATATACTATAGTTATTCTTCTTCCCTTCCTTCCTTCCTCCCTTCCTTCCTTCCTTCCTTCCTTCCTCTTTCCCTTCCTTCCTTTCTTCTTTACCTTCTTCCTTCCTCCTTTCCTTTCTTCCTCCATTCCTCCTTCTCCCTCCTCCCCACCTTCTACATCCTTCTTACTATTGTTAGAACTTCCTTTCCAATGTGTCCAAAAATACATGTGATCTAGAGCCGAGGTCTGGGAAAGTCCAGGCCACTCATATTTTCCCAGGTATAGGAAGGTGTTCAGAGCCTGGTGATTTGGACCCAGCCTGCCTTCTCTTGCCTGTTCTTGCCTTCTCTTGTCTGTACTTGGGCAAGTTACCTAGCATCTCTGTGCCCTGGCTTCCTCATTTGTAAAAGTGGGTTATTAATAGTACCTCCTTCATGGTTGTTATGAAGATGAAATGAATTAACATTTGTAAAATAGATACAGAATGCTTGGCTCCCTGTAGGTGTTTTCCTCAAAATAATTACAAAATAAACCTCCTCCTTTGGATATACCCCTGTGGATTGTGTCAAGGATAAAGGGAACATTTCTTTTGAAACCCCAGATATGATGTATGAATTCTGTCAGAGATATACTGTGGTAATGATCACTGGCTTCAGTTTTCTATTTTACTTTTTGAGTCAGTCCCTGACAATTCTAGGAAGGATTCTGGCCATTAAGAAACCAACACTGTAGAATGGGGACAATTTCTGACTCTGTTCCTTGCTCTTGAGTCTTCTGAGTCTTTCCTCATGCAATTTTGGGGCAGGACCGAAGACCTCGAGTGTTTCATTGCAGTTTCGTTTCCAACTGTGAGAAAGACACTAATGTTTTACAAAGGGATGGGTGGAAAGTTAGTGCCTCCCAGGAAAGCCTTCTTGCTAAATCGAGGGCTTTTGCACACAAATAGACACAAGCTGGCTTGCTGTTTAAATAGAATATTAGTGATTATCATTTATCCAGCCGGAGTCTCCCTGGGTTTGGTGCTTCCTCAAATTAGCGGTCTGCCTTCTCAGCTGTCACTTACTCTCCAGTTCTGCTTTCGATAGCCTTGTATAGAAAGCAGTCCCAGTGCTGGACTAAGAACCTAGCCAGACCAAGCAGACTTCTCCCATTTTACATAACACTGAGGTACAGAGGAAAAAAGCAGTCTACTGCAGTCCCAGGGATGCTCTCTCTGTCCCTCCCCCTCCCCTTTCCTGCTTTTGATGCTTCTGGCCTGACTTCTAAATGGCTCTGCCTGAGATTGCCAAAGGACTTGATCTGGCCATTGACCCATTCTGTGCCTGTGCACACTGGGGTCTGGAGGTGTGAAGTAGGAAGTGCTCATGAAAGCAGGGATAATTAATGCTCCCCTAGGAGCAGGCTTTGTCATTGACAGATGGAGTTGGATGATAAATGCCTCTGAGGACTGGATGCTTTCAGCTAGAGTTGCCCTATGTTATAACGTGCTCAACAGAATCCTCCCAGAGGCCTTCTGCACAGGCTCCTCCTCACCTTGCCCCACTTCCCTGTTTCCTACCGACAGGTCCATATAATTGTCACTCACACAGGCTGCTCGTCCTTCAGTCATTTCTTAGGATTGACTTCTGGGATGCCCCACGAAGACAATTGCCCTGAGTTGCAACTGAACACCATGGCCATATTGATGGCTATTCCTCCTTCACCTTCTGCTCCACCCATCTTGGTTTCTACGCTGTCCAGTAGGATTCTCTCATAAAGGTGATGGATGGCTCAGTTCCATTTTCATTTACCTCCTCTCATCTATTTCTTGAGGCATTCAAATTTAGGCACCAGCGTTATCTTAAAAGTTCATTAGCAAGCAGCAGAGAACCTGGTCAGTGAAGTGGTATAAGGAAAGAAGAATTATTAGATTATGTATTTGAGAGTCTTGGGGAGAAAGGCTTCAGGTAAGATGCCATCAGGCATGTGGTGGATTGACTTTCTGTAGCATGAATCCCTTTTCCTCGATGTTGCTTGATTCTCGGGCAGGCGCATCCTTGAAGAGGAGACGGTGGCATCCGGCAGGTCTAAGCCACCAGAGTGAGGATGCTCCTTTGCTTCAGTCTCAACACAAGTTTTGAGTATCATTCTCACTGGTTTATTTAGGTGTGTGTGGTGGGAGCTGGCTATGTGTTTGTCAGTTCTCTGCTGCTGTAACAGAAGTGTCTCACAGTTCCTAGGGTTGGGTGTTGGCATCTGGCTAAGGCCTTCTTGCTGTGTCATAACAGTGGAAAGCTGCATATGGTGAGGACTGTGCTCTTGGATAGGGAGAAATCGAGAAGAGCTTACTCATCTACTAAGAACCCACTCCTGCTGGAATTAACCCACTGCCACAAAAACAATTTTCATCCATCCATCTATCCATCCATCCATCCATCCATCCATCCATCCATCCATCCATCCATTCATCGAGTTGGTCCCCTTGTAATGTAAGCACCTTCTAAAGGTCCCTCTTCATGACACTTGTTAAAATTGAAACTGTTGAAAGTCAACATGAGTTTTGGAAAGTACATTCAGCCACAGCAGTATACACTCTTAAACTCATGACTGTGGCCTCGAGGTTGGAGGCTGCTCATTGCCCAGGTGGCTCACATTATCACGCTTGGGGACAGGTCAGAGTCAGTGCCACCACAGCCACCAGACTGAGTAAGGAGCAACGATTTTCCAAAGGAAAATCAACGATCTCTTTCATGGGAGATGCACATAGGCCATGGAAAAGAAGTCGACGCCCACATGCCATGCCTCTGGGCTGAGTTGTGTGTCCTTCTGGGTCTGTGAGTCATACATACTGTCCCCACACTCACCTGACTGGGCAGGACTATGAAAATCCCATCTCAAATCTTGCCTTCCCTTCTGAGTTGTAGCCTCTGTTCCCCCTACCCGAGAACAGGCATTTCTGTTTGGTTTTGCTCAGTCCTGCCATCTCTGCCACATCTGCAGCAGTGTCTGGGTTTCCATCTCCTTTCTTGGGCTGGTTTTCAGGCCCCATGGGCTTCTTTGCATTCCTAGGAGAAGCCTTTGCACATGCTTTCCCATTTTTCGGACTCCTCTTTGATCAACCAGCACTGGGGTCTCAGAAGAAACGGCTTCTGGGACTGCTGTTCTGACGACTCTCCTCTGTCAAGCTCAGGCCAGAAACTCTCCACCCGTGTCTCTCTAGACTTCCCCTGCATTCCTCACGGCCCTCCCTGTTCTATGTTATTGTGGGAATGTAGTTTATCTCCCAGAGGTTCACATGCTGAAACTCTGGTCCCTAGGGTGGTATTAAGATGATAGACCCTTTAAGAACTGAAGCCTCATGTGAAGTAATTAGGTCGTCATTCATATCACCAAGGGAGACACTGTGAATATGGTTTGTTCTTTTGGGAAGCCATCCCACACATCTTTTTCATGTGACTGGTTCTCTTTCAATGTCTCTACCATGTTGTAATGTAGCCCAGATGCCCTTGCCAGGGTGCCGTACCACGCTGTTTGAATTCATCAGCTACTAGACTCATGAACCAAATTAGTCTTCCTATCTTATAGAGCACTCAGTTTTAAATGTTTTGCTACAGGCAACAGGAAGCATACCTAGATCGCTGTGAACTGTTCTGTTTTCTGTCATCCCCTGAGCATGGGACACACACATATCTTTTTCATTTGAGCATCTTCAGAGGTCCAGACTTATCTGTGAGTCTGGGATGATGTTTCACAAGCCAGGCCCTGTCTCTTCTGAGCTGTGAGAATGTAGACAATTTTACCCACCCCCCCAGCACTTGTTTTTTTGTATCTATGATGTAGAGAGTGATAGTTCCTCCTTCAGTGGGTCCTTAAAAGGACCAGGTTGTTATCAGACATCTAAAGTGGGCATCCACTTTATTCCACTACAAGTAGGGTAGGCAAATTCATGGGAGAGGTGCTTTTGTTCTTGTGGTTGAAGTGTTGGTAGTATCAACTTTGGTATTTTGGTTTCTTTAAAAAAAAAAAACAGAAATTCAAGAGTATGTCCTCATTTTAATGTGAGGTGTGGGGATGTGGGGGGCTGCTTCAGACTGCCCGCAGCAGCTGGCTCTGATTTGCCACGTGTTCTAGCAGAGGCATGATTTTGCCAGTTGCAGAGAGTTTCTGCAGTTGTGTGACCTTTGGAATTCTGGGTACTTTTCAGAGGGTATATGAATGCTAGGGCCCCAAGTGGTGGAGTGAATTGTTGAAGGGTTGTTGGTTGTTGTTGGTAATGGTTTGTTAAGTTGTTGTGAGCAAAGAAGAAACAATGACAAGAAGGAATTCAATATCCTGACTATGAAGATCAAACTTTCCCCAAGAAACTCAATGTCCTAGTCATCTGGAAGTAGTCTAATGGTAACATTACTCCCTCTCCAATCCCTGATTTTATTCAGGGATCCCTTTCCTCTCCCTCTATCCTTTTTTCCTCCTATCTAGTGTTTGGGGATTGAAGGGTGGAGAAAGGGTGGAGAAAGGGTAGGAGAAAGAAGAACTTACAAAGTAGCAATGACCAGCTACAGGTGCTCCTCTCTGATGTCCCAGGGGTGCCCAGGGTTATGTGTGGTCTGCACTCGTGTGCCTGTTTGATCTAACAAGACAGCCTTGCCTTCCTGGGGAGCCTCATTAAGGTTAGTGAGGGGCTTGTTTCTGGGAACTTCCAAGGGCTGCCTGGGGTTACCACATAAGGGCCCCTCTTTTCTCACTTTGTCTCAATTAGTCATCATTGATCTCTACATGATGTTCCTCGCTTTTGCTGGCCAAGGAACAGGCCATCGTTGGGAGCTACTATTAGCTCGAACAGCACCGTTGGCATCCTTACAAATGATAGGAGTAGAATTTGCCCCAGTCTATTAGTGACTCTTGGGATCCTGTGAGGATCAGATAAGGCATCCATTCTATATGCATACTGAACATGCGCTAACCATGAGTCATGCATGGCTACGTCATCTTACATTTTAACTAGAGTTAAATAGGAGGGAGCACATCCACTCCTCTGTCACAATAGCTGTATTATATGATAGAGGTTAATATGGGGTGCCTTTTGTATTGCAGGGACCACATTAAACTGTCATGATCTGGGACCAACACTGGGAAACTGTGCTTTACCAACTGAGTTTGGAAACAAAATTTTATTATGCCAAATCATGCCTTTATGGTGCCGTCTTGCATATGCTTGCTAGCCCAACATGCTGACAATGTGCAAGACACATGAAGGAAATCCCCAGGTAGCTGTAGCAGAGATTGTGTGGCATATAAAAACTAAATATAGAAAGTCTCTAACTATACATATCTGTATATGTGTCTCTGTGTTGTATGTGAATGTGTGTGTGAGCACCCATCCACCCATGAGTGCATAGAGGCCAGAGGAAGATGGTCTCCTGCCATATCACTTTCTGCCTTATTCCTCTGAAGCTGGATCTCTTGCTAAACCTGCCATTAGGATGGCAGCCAACAAGTCCCAATGATTCTCTTGTCTCCGTGTTCCACAGAGTTGGGATTATTTTTTGCATGCATATAGCCACAGCTAGAATTTTCCCCCTACTTTTCATATGGATGTGTATGCTGTATGTATGCATATTTTCATGTATATGGAGGTGCACATGTACATGTATGTATATGCTTGTGGAGGCCTGAGAATGATTCCAGGTGTCATTCTCAATTGTTCTTACACCTTATTCATTGAGGCAAAGTCTCTCACAAACCCAGAGTTTGCCAACATGGCAGCGTGCTCTATGGGTCCCGTCTCTGCCTTCTGAGGCAGGAATTATAAGTCTATCACTACACCGTGCTATCTATGTAGTTTCTGGGGTCTGAACTCAGATGTTTATGCTCACATAGCAAGTGCTCTCACCACTGAGATATCTCTTTAGCCCCTCCTCCACCTTACTTTATAATGCTGCAGAAGTGCTGCGCATTCATTAGAAAGTGTTCAGTTTTGACTCTCTCCTGGGCTAATAGCATGTGTATGGTCCACTCTGGGGTAACGAGTAGTGCAGAGCCACAGAAGCAGTCCCTTGTGGGGACACAGTGGATGCTCATCCATGTCCTGTGCTGCTCAGGTGTGGGAGGAAATCCACACATTTCCCCACATACAGTGCATAGAACCATATGTAAACCTATATACAGTGCAAAACGTCTGAAGGAACTCTGCTGTCCTCCACAAAAAAAGTTTGGCCTACAAGATTGAATTGCATTTGGAAGTGTTAAGTAACCACTTACTACTTGTTTTTTTTTTTTTTTGTACTTATTAAAAGTAACATAAGAAGCTAGGTGCAGTATCACATGCCTTTAATCCCAGCACTCAGGAAGCAGGGACAGGTGGCTCTCTGAAGCCATCTTGGCCTACAGAGTGAGTTCAGGGCTTCTAGGGCTATATAGTGAAACCTAGTCTCAGTCAACAAATTAATCAATCAGCACTCAATCAATCAACCAACAAACATAACTTTAGTCAGGCATGCAGGTCTGAAACCCCAGAACTCAGGAGGGCAAGGCAGGGCAATTGACAGTTTAAGGCCACCCTGGAATACATAAGGAGACCCTGTCTCAACAAACAACAACCAAGCAAGCAGAACGTCCATTTCATTTGTCAGATGACCTTTCAAAGTATCTTCTTTTCTCTACTACAGATGAGAAACCTTGGGTTAGAGTTTTAGACTAAGACCTCTCTGAGGGCAAAGGCTTCATCTGTTTTCCTGTCACCTCTTCTGGTCCCTGATGCAATGCCTGGCACATAGTAAATCTCCCATATGGGGTTGTCACGTATGATGGTTCCTTCTGGTTGTCACCTTGACTGACCAGGGAAGAAGGAACCTCAGTTGAAGCACTGTGGACATGTCTGTAGGGCATTGTCTTGATTGCTAACTCATGTAGGAGAACCCAGCACAGGTGGTCAGTGCCAGCCAGAGGAGGGTGGGCCTGAGCTATGAAGGAAGGCAGCTGAATGTGAATGTGAGCCAGGAAGCAAGCAGGAAAGAACATTTGTCCATGTTTCCTCTCCAAGTGACTGCCCTGACCTACCTCAACAGTGCGTCATAGCCTGAAACTGACACAAGCCCATTCTTCTCTGAGCTGCTTTCGGTCATGGTGTTTCTCCTAACAGGAGAGCAGACTATAACATCACCTAGATGCTAGTGGGTAGATGAGTGAGCAAATCACTGGCTTTGTGAACAAGTGTGAAGATTTGATTTCTTTTTTTAAAAGTTAACTGATGTATAAACACACACACTTATAAAATGTATGTATAAGGGTTTTTGGCTTTTTGTTTGCTTGTTTTTTTGTTTTTTTGGTTTTTTTTCCTTTGGTTTTTTTTCAAGACTGGATTTCTCTGTGTAGCCCTGGCTGTCCTGTAGACTGGGCTGCCCTAGAACTCAGAAATCCACCTACTTCTGCCTCCCAAGTGCTGGGATTAAAGGCGTGTGCTACCACTGCCTGGCTTATTTGTTTTTGAGACAGGGCTTCCTGTAGTCATGGCTGGCCTTGAACTCATTATGTAGCTGAGAATGACCCTGAACTTCTGATCCTTCTGCTTCTGCCTCCCAAGTGTTAGGAGTACAGACATACACCATGAGGGATAAAAAAATAAAATAAAATAAAAACAGCAATAACAACAACCCCCCCCCCCCCCAGTGCAAAAACAAACAAACAAAAACCACACAGGGAATGCTCTATGTTTCCATAGTGTAATGTTTAAATCAGGCTAAAGACATCAGTTCCTCTAATGTTTATTGTTCTTGATGTTGGCGTATCAGAAATCCTCCTGCCTTTTTGTAGTGTGCAGTACACACTCATTATCCAAAGGCACTCTGCTGTGCAATCCAAGGCACTCATAGGGAAACAATACTAAAGAAAGGGGAGGGGCGTGTTCTACCTAGAATGTCTATAGCCAGGAGTCAGAAATGGGGTTTGTATAAGGCAACTGTTCTCAATCTGTGTGCCAAGACCCCTTTGAGGGTCCCATATCAGATATCCTGCATATCAGATATTTATATTACGAGTCCTAACAGCAGCAAAATTACAGTTATAAAGTAACAACGACAGTAATTTTATGGTTGGGGACCACCACAAGAGGAACTGTATCAAATAGCATTAGACTGGTTGAGAACCACTACATTGAATGTTTCAGGAATTTGGTTTTAAGGCCAGTTTCAGAGACTTTGGGCAGCACCCTAACAATTAGTGGTTCTTGGGAAAACCTGGGATTGGTAAACTTCTGATAGCCAAGATGTTCTGTTATTGTCAGACAGGGCTCTCTTGGAGCTGGAGGACCTTACAGTCAAAGAGTCCTTCATCATATAGCAATGTACCTTTCTTTGGAGGTGCCTGAGCTGGGACTACAACTTTATCAACTGTATTTTTCCAAAGTCTTCCACCCTGTCATCACTTGCCTGGTGGATATGGAAATGCGGCATGGCGCCCGTGTCTCTCTTCTCTCCATGGCACCCGTGTCTCCCTTCTCTCCATAGCGCCCTTGTCTTTCCCCATGGCACCCGTGTCTCTCTTCTCTCCTTGGCACCCGTGTCTTCCTTTCCTCCATGGCACCCGCGTCTCCCTTCCCTCCATGGTGCCCGTGTCTCCCCGCTGCCCTCCACAGGCTTTGCTTCTCTGCTACTTTGCTCTTGGGCAAGAAGCTTTAGCTGTGCTAACATTGTCTGCTAGAGTGATTTGGGTCCAAGTAGGTCAGCCAAGTCTGGGCTCTCTCTCCCTCTCCTCATTGCCTCTGTCTCTCACGCTCTGTCTCCACTCTCCCCACCCTAAACTGCCCCCCGAGGTTTGAGTGGGGACTATCTAACTTAATCCATTTATTATACAAGATGAAAAGGGCCACCAGGTGTCTTCAGCCATTAATCTATTAACCTGGAGGCTGAGCTCAGTTCTTTTGAAAAACAGTGAACATGGTATTCCATCGCTGATCCCAGACATGGTTTCTTTGAGGTTCTGTGACCTTGCCTGGAAGATCCTCCGGGGCTTTGCTCTTTCCTTCTCTGCCATCTTTATTTGTCATGTCTATGGGCCTTAACTGCCTGGGTATGAACCCACCTCTTGCTATCATGAAATCATAGATACACCCTTTCCCCATGCCTAATTTTCCTCTTCTGTGTAATAAATGTCATATAGAACTTATCACACAGACATGATGAGGATTAAAGGTATCAATATACAGAAGATAATTTAGAGCAATATAACACCTACCACCTGCTCCATGCTTATTATTATATTATCATTACAATATTATTTTAGTCTAAGATCTTTTGGGTTATGAGGAATGGGGTCTTGCCTTGCCTACCTTTAAATCTCTCATTGTCATTTTGGGGGTTGGGCGGGGGTGGTGGTTCAAATTCAAACATCTGAGAGAACCCAGAAAGGAACTGAGTAGACAGAACCCTGTAGACATTGCTGGGGAGGGGACACTAACATTCGTTCATGTATTCATTCATCGCACGTTCATTCACTGAGCACCCTACTAAGTGCTGCTCAGCAGATGGGAAGGCAGGAGTGAAGAAGCCTGTGGACATTCCCTGTCCTCTAGGCCCCACTTCTTGGCCATCTCAGCTCTACCTGCTCTGTTACCAGGTGAGAATATGGGGCCATTGTTGACAAAACTTCCAGTTCTTTTAATGGAAGCCAGAAACCTGGGTTTTTACAAACTACAGACTCCCACCTTAAGCTGGCAAGTCTTTTGTGTTGTTTTAAAGCCCAGTGTGAGCTGAGCCCAAGATCCAATTGGCAGCCTCTGCAGTAAGGCCTCCTCCAACGGCTCTGGGAGGAGGGCTGGATGCCCTGCCAGCAAGGGCGGGAGGTCGGCTTCAAGGTCATTGGTGTGGAGAGAACCTCCTCCCACTCCTGCTTGGAGCTTCTTGTGGCTTTTTCTGCCCACAGAGCAGATGCTGCTGCGCTGCCAGGACTAACGGGTGTTTGAATTCGAACATTCCCTCTCGTCCTTCCTTTCTTCCGTGGCAGCCTTGGCTGGGTTCCCGGCCCCCAGAAGGCAGATTTAGAGAGAAGAGGAGTAGCTTCCGCACAGACAGGGGGGTGAGGGTGGGGGTGGGATGTGGGGGAGTCGGGGGGTGGGGGTGGCTCTTAGGGTTAGTGGTGGCTAAGTGGGGAAGGGGAAGCAACCTTTGAAGTTGGAGAATTATCTATCCTCTTTGCCTGACTCTTAATGAGGTGGGGAACAGTTTAAAAGCCTGTATGGGGAAAATGTGATGTGAGAAATGGAATTTAGGATGCTAACAGGAATGCTTTTTAACTGAGTGTGGGCTTTGGGAAGTGAGGGGTGAGCAGAGCTTTGGGTTCAGCTACAGTCTTCAGGATGCTTGCTTTGGAAGGTGGACATTTGTGTAAAGGAGGCTTGTGTTCTCTGGATCGCCCTGACTCCCAGCTGTCCACTTTCGGGGCTCAATTCTACTCCAGGCCTTTGTGGTGAGGCAGTGTCCTGCCTAGAGAGATGTAGTGTGACAGAGTCCCCAAGACTTTGGGCTGTAGAGTGTCACCCACTGTTTGCCTTTCACCAACGGTGTGACCGTGGACAGGTCTTTCTGCTCTGGCCACTGTGACTAATGTGACCCTATAGGAAACAAGACCCTCCACTGTGACTGATGTGATCCTATAGGAAACAAGACCCTCCACTGTGACTGATGTGACCCTATAGGAAACAAGACCCTCCACTGTGACTGATGTGACCCTATAGGAAACAAGACCCTTTTGTGAGGCTGCAAGGAAGAAAGTTTTTTTAAGGGATGCCAGAGGCTTGGACAAGGTTCGGATTTGCAACCTAATGTTGCAGCCTCTGGGGACTAGCAGGGCCACCTCTGTGGATGAAGAAACAGGTGCCCATGCATCCAGAACTGAGGAAGAGGGTACAGCCAGCAGGATTGTGGTCTTGTGGTCCACAGCTTTCTTCTGGCAGCCTCAGGGGGAAGAGGAGGAGGTAGAGGAGGAGGAAGAAGAGGAAGAGGAAGGAGAAGGAGGAGAAGAGGAAGGGAAAGAAGGAGAAGAAGAAGAAGAAGGAGAAGGAGAAGGAGAAGGAGAAGGAGAAGGAGAAGGAGAAGGAGAAGGAGAAGAAGAAATAATGTCTGGCTTTCTGCTCCTCAGTTAGCTTCTGGGGAGCAGCATGATTGAGGAGACCAGCTTCCTAGAGTGTTGATTACAGCAGTCAGGTAGTGAATGGATCTGGAAGGAAAAATGAGGAGCTTGTAGCACACTGACGTTTAGTCTCTCCTTTAAAGGGGAGAGTGACACAGCTGACCGTCCTAAAACATGACCGGACGGCTAATGCACACATGTAGGGCAAGCCTGGAAGGTTCAGTAACTGCTCAATGAATGCTGTCTCGGTGAGGGGTCTCAGACCATTCCTAGTCATAACAGGACCAGAGAGAAACATCTGCATCTAGCTCCCGCCTGCAGTTACAGCACTAGCAGCCTACTCTCTTCTTCTGTCCTCTCCTTGCCCTGGAGTGGGAGGCTTGGGACCAGTGCTTCCTGCATGGAGGTTGTAAGGGATTCTGGAAGCTGATAGCCTGGATTTCAACCCTGCC
>NW_022196904.1:111470416-111473775 GCF_008632895.1 Mastomys coucha
ACATGATATTTCAGGGAGTGATTGATGGCTGTGTGTGTGTACGTGGGGAAGGGTGGGCTTGTGCCTGACTCTGGGGACAGAGTGCTTTGTTATGCAGAGTAGCTCGCCTGTCATCCCACTGTGGGTCCCTTTCTTGAAAAGTTCCAGGCTATTTTTGAGCCCTCGTTGCTCACGTGTTCCTTTCTACATCATGTCAATGCCAGCACAGGCAAAAAAAATGGAACCTTTTGGCAGAATATAAAGCAAAAGAGATTTCAAAGTGCAGGGAGGATGAGTGTTGCTGGAGCGACAGGGTATTAAGATGTGAGGAGAATGCGAGCGAGTGGAGCACAGAGACTGGAGGCAGTGTTTGTATTTAGACCTAGCTGATTTCTTGGGAAGTTGGTGGGGGTGCCTGAGGTTAGTGTTAGCACCGAGAAGACAAGAATGGGTAATGACCCCCCCACCCCCCGCCACCCTGGTTGTATGAATCCATATTCTGAAAGACCAGAAAAGGATGAGGGAGAGAAGTGGGCAGTTGCCAACGGCATGTCTTGGACACCGAAATGGGAGGATATGTGCCTGAAGATGGAGGGAAATGCTGGACTGCCCAGCGGCTTTGAGGCTTCACCTGACATGCACAGTCAGACACTGAGCTGTGTGAGACAGGGACATCTAAGGCTGAGTGAGGTGCTGGGCCCTCGGCTTCTGTGCATTAAAGACCCCTTCCTGCTCTTTTCTGAAGGTCAGAGTCTGACTGAGAACTAAGTTCAAATCCATCCTCTGCTTCCTCCTAGTTTTCTGGTTTTGGTTGAGTGACTGCCTTCTTTTAGAGCCCCATGTCTTTATTTAAAAAGAAGTTTCCACTCTCCCACGGCTGTTGAGAAGGTTAGGCATCAGAGTTTTATGGGGCCCCTGGGTCTCGAACAGTGTTTGATGATGCTGGGTTAAGATCTCACAGTTGTCGGAGGGTAGGATAGACAGTAGCCCTTCCACGTCACACCTGTAGAGACTGAGGCATGGCTGGCAGGCCCGTGGCTATTTGGGGTTCTATTGGAGCTGGACTGCAGTCTGAGTCCCTGGACTGTCTGATGGAGCAGTGTGTAGCCATGATGTCTCAGCTTTCCGCTGCTGTGGCAAACATCTGAAACAATCAGTTTCTGAAGAGAAAGCATTGATTTGGCTCACAGGCTTAAGGATTTCAGTCCATTTGCTTTGGGCCTTTGGCAGCTTATCGTGGTGGAGAACCTAACATGGCTGGGAAGTGACAGAGAAGAGCAGAGTCCTAGAATCTCCTTCAAGAACCCAGTGACCTAAAGACGTTTTACAAAGCCCTTTCTCTCAAGGCTTTACAGCCTCTCCGTAGTGCCTTGTGAGGGCCAAGGCTTTTGGAGTAATAGTCTATGTTCAAACTGCAGCAAGTTCCAGGGCTCAATCAGAGCCTGGAGTTGCCTCACAAACACTTAGGCAGAAGCTGGGGTCATAGATGTTTTAGCTGCGTCTTTAGTAACATGTTTGCCTCGTACATGCGTATGATGGCACCTTGTACGTGCGTATGATAATCAGCTTGCACATGTGTATGATATTACCTTGCGCATGTATATGATGCCGCCTTGTACAGGTATAGGATACCACAGTGTACATGTGTATGGTAGCACCTTTGACATGTGTATGATGCTGCTTTGTATACATGTATGGTATTACCTTGCACGTGTGTATGATACCACCTTGTACATGTGTCTGATGCCGCCTTGCACATGTGTATGATGCTCATTGATCATTCCTTATTTATTTTACAGTCACTGTTATTACCAGCCGTTGCAATGGTTGTAGTTGGTTGTAGTCCCGACCACAATAGTCAAAGTAGGATTGTATCATCCAAATTCGTGTTGGTGTTTGGTTTCTAAGTGCAACTTCCAGAACATTCGAGATCGTCTCTTTGGTCCTTTTCTGACTTCCTCTGAGGACAGACATGGTACTAGTTATTGTCCATTTCACGCTTACTCTAAGAATTACCATTCTCCATCCTTGATGCTAGGGACTGTGTCTCCAAGACTTCTGCATCTGTCCTTGGTCCTAGGAAAACCCTGGGAAGTGATTGGTAGCAGGAGAACCAAGGGCAGGAGGAGAGAGTCTGGGGTGGTTTCACTCTCAGCTCCCTCTGTCCTGGCCTCTCTTCTCAAGGACTAGTGCTTCCTTGTGTCTTCCTTTCAGGCTTCCACTTGTCACTCGATGATTGTTACTCGGAATCACTCAATAAACCTTCAACCTTGGAGCACAGCACTTCCCCGCAGTTGCTAGTGTTCTTAATTGTATATCTAACCTGTTTTCTGATGAGAGTACATTGAACATAAAGGCTTTCTAAAAGAGGATACATTGGAGGCTGGGGAGATGGCTCGGCAGGTTAAGTACATAGAGTACAAGCATGAGGAGTGGATGAGTTTGGATTCCCAGCATACATGTAAAATCTGGGTATGTGGGTCCGTGTCTGTAATACCAGTACTGGGATTTGGGGTAAGCAGGCGTGGAGGCAAGCAGATCCCCACCACTCTCTAGCCAGTTAGTTTAGCTGAAATGTTGAGTTTTAGTTCAGTGAGAGAGAGCCTGTCCCAAAAAAAGAAGGGAAGACACTTGACCAGGCTTTAACATATCCACGCATGGGTGAGCTTGTACACACACACACACACACACACACACACACACACACGAATGTAAAAACAATATATTGAAATGCTTTTCTTTAAAAAAGTACAACTTAGGAAAACAGTAGCATTTTCTTATCAGAGTAAACAGAGACTTAGCCTATGACACAGAGTTCCGTTTCTAAGGCTTACCGTAACAAAGGAGTGAAGTTGTACACCCTCTCCCAGACTCGTAAGTAAGCATCTGTAGCAAAAACTAGCTGTTGATACAGAGAAATGTTTGCCTCTCAGAAATGTTAGTCTGGCTGAAAGATGGCAGAGGCAAAAAATGCAGCACACCTCTTGGATCCATTAGGTGATGTAGCAGAAAGTCGACTGGTAGCTGCTGAGAGCCAGATGTGGGAAGGGAGGACTAAGGGGACATTAGTAGTCACGCCAGTACCCTGGATTCTGAGTGTAGTGGTGCCTCCATGAATTAAATGTACCTGGAAAACTGCATGAGTCTTTGCATCTGAAAACGCAGTGTCCGTGAGCATATACCTCATGAAGGTTAAACTATTAGGGATACTTAGTATTATAAAAACAATATAGAAAAAGTCATAACCAGAGACGACAAGCACCGTCAACATTTCATATATTTTTCTTCCATGCTTTTTTCTTTACTGTGCTGGCTAGGTTTTTGCTGTTTTGTTGTTGTTGTTGTTGTTGTTGCTAACTTGACACAGTCTGGTGCCGTCT
>NW_022196904.1:111473785-111500826 GCF_008632895.1 Mastomys coucha
AAAAAAACTCCATCAGATTGGCCTATAGGAAAGCCTGTGGAGCATTTCCCTGATCAATCATTGATGTGGGATGGCCCTGGCCCTGGCCTTGGCAGTTCCAACCGTGGGCAGCTGGTCCTGGGCTGTATGAGAAAGCAAGGCTGAGCAAGCCAGGGGAAGAAGCCAGCGAGCAGTGTTCTTCTGCGACACTGCTTCAGTTCCTGCCTCCGAGTTCCTGCTCTGAGTTCATGCCTTGACTCTGTAAGCCAAATAAACCTTTTCCTCCCAGAGCTGCTTCCAGTCATGGTGTCTGTCACAGCAATAGAGAACAAAGTGGGACATCTTATTCCTACCTCCAGCAAAAAGTCAGATTGGATTATTTAGTTTTAAACTAAATAGACGGGATCTCATCGTGAACCTGAAGCTGTTTTTTTTTTTAAAACTATTTCTTTATTTATTATATGTGAGTACACTGTAGCTGTCTTCAGACACTCCAGAAGAGGGAGTCAGATCTCATTACAGATGGTTGTGAGCCACCATGTGGTTGCCAGGATTTGAACTCAGGACCTTTGGAAGAACAGTCAATGCTCTTAACCACTGAGCCATCTTTCCAGCCCCTGAAGCTGGTTTTGAAACTCACTCTAGTTTAGTCCATCAGCAAATGTGTGAGGATCGTCCTGCGTCTGTGTTCCACACACTGGATGACAGGAGTTTGACACCACACCTGGGAAGGCTGGCTAATCTCAGTAAGGAGAGAAGGAATAAATACAAAATGAACTCCATGGCAGAAATCTTTTTGCTCTGACTTTGTTTTGCTTTGGAGCAGAATATAATATTTAGAAGAAATGAAATATGTAGCATGACCAGGGGAAACAAGCAGAGAGGTGGAGGAGGATGGCGTGAGGCTGCTGGCTTCAAATCTCAACCAACTCACAGCCGATTAAATATTATTGCACCAGTGGGGACAAAATTATGTATTTTTGTTTTGCTTTGATGGAGGCAATAACCTGGAAGGGAAAGAAGAAGAGGAGGAGGAAGAAGAGGAGGAGGAGGGTGATGCTGCTGATGGTGGCTATAGTGATGATGATGGTGATGCTCATGGTGATGGTGACTGTGACAGTGATGATGGTGATGACGATGAGGAGGATGATAATGACAGCAATAATGACAATGACAAGAACCATAACAATAGCTAATATTCATGGTGAACTTATGCCAGTTTGGTTGTCACATCTAATCCCCATGACTCTCTGAGTAATCATTCTTCATTCCCACTTTATTTTGAAGACAATAAAGTCTCTTAGGGATGACAGGTCAGAGGAAGCATTACAAAACAGTAAGCAGATTAAACACAGATGAATGGGCCAGAGAGGACTCCCTGAGGAGTGGATATTTAGTCTGAGATTCAAAGGAGCCTGGAAGGACCTTCACTTAAGAGAGCCTTGAGATTCCATCGAGGTGGGGGTAGAGAGAGGAAGAGGAGCCACAGAGACAGGACCAGGTCTGCTGGGGAGGAGGCTGGCTTCTATGCAGTCAGAATGTTGTAGTGTTGGAGGTGTCTGTAGGAAAGGAGACCCTGGCCATGGGAGTCTGCAGTACATTTGGAGACCATTATTTGAAGATGTTCTTGAAAAGATATCATACATCTTCCATTAACACGAGGACAGACCAGGTATCTTCCAGTTGGTCAGGGTTCATGGCCATTTATAAGCAACATAAATGGACTATACTTACCTAAAGGAGCAACTGAATGACCGGGAAGTGATGGAGCTGCACAAACAGGCAGAGGCAAGCATCAGAATGCTGCTCTGGGGGTGTGGATGCTGGGACGGACACATGGCCTTTACATGGTGATATTAGCAGGATGAATCAGCTCCAGCTGTTCCCACCCCTGTGTCTCTCAGCCCCAGATCAAATTTCAGACAGAGAACGTGATTCATTAAGTGTTGGGATGTTGGGTTGTGAGCAAGGGGAGAGTTGGATTGCTGATTGACACCCTTACAAGAACTGTGTATGGTAGGAGAAGGATGATTTCCCAAAGGGAAGGAGTGCATGCTGGGTAAAGCCAGAAGAAGCCCTTTGTAGTCTCTGGGGCCTGGTTGTTTATCTGGTTTGTTATTATTTACATAGCTACCCTCCTTGCACTCAGAGCTACTGTTTCACTTGCAGCCAAGGAAGCTTTCTCTGTCTGTCTTTGAAAGGGGCTGGGATTGGTGTGGATTTATCTACTGGCACCAAGCCATATAACTCTGGAGGCAAAACATGATGCATGTGACTCATTTTCTTGTCAAGAAAGGGCATGACCTTGGGGCCGTGTGTCTTTTCCTTCACCAATGAGGGTAGGCTGTTGATGGGACCAGAAGGTGGATGTGTCAGTCCAACAGGGACTTGCTGAGAAGAAGCCCAAATACCAGGCACCCACGGATATGGGGCACCTGTCAAATTGTGAGTCTCCTGACACTTTCTGTCACCCAAGCACATTCCTGAGTCCAGTGGTCTAAGACAAGAGATGCAGCACAGAGAAAAATCATGGAGAGCATGGGACATAGTATTCCAGCTTCCTTCGGTTCCTTATCATGGGCTGAATCATATGCTGGTAGCAGCTGTTTCCTCAGTAGCAATGTTGATTCATGGGAGCACACAAATTACTGAGAAAACAGGGGCCTCTGCTGCTTGTCCTCCAGTCTCTCGCCTTTGGTTGATAGAGTCCTCTCTCTCCTCCCCTCTCTCTTCCCTTTACTCCCCCCCATGTGTGTGTCCATTTGATAATAAACATGGCAGATATATATATGTTCTTCCTTAACAGCTGAGCAACTTGACTAGGAAATACTCCTTAATAGTTTCAGCAGAAGTCTCAGTGTTGATTCTCATCAGGAGGCTCGAGTGACTTGTCCATCCCTAAACCCACACGGTGGCCTAGGACCTATGTCCATTCTTGGAGTCAGAGGATGAGGGGAGCCTTTGATAACACACACAAATTGTGGGTCAGGGAGGAGTGACTCCTCAGAAAAGAGTGCGGGATAGATGCTGGTCAGGCAGAAACAAGAGATGTCTACCATACTTTGATTTGGCTTCCTCTGGTCTGAGGGTACTATGACAGATGAGCAAAGGCAGGTTAATGTTCCTCGTAAGCAATGGCATCCTGTGCTGATTCCCTGGACCACCTTCAAGGTGTGAACAAGAAATAGAGGACACAGTCAAGAACAGCCTCTAAGTGTTACCCTGTTCCTCTTGGGTCTGGCTCCTCCAGAGTTCTTAAAAGCAGAGGGAGGATGCGGGAGAAGTTTCTTTCCCTGGATTTATTCAGTCTGGGGCCTTTACTGAGGCCTGTTCCACACCTCCTGTGGGCCATGTCACCCTGTAGAGGAGCACCTTGCATTTGCTGACAACTGTAGGGTGATTGCCCCTTCTTCAGTCTCCTCTCCTTAGGGCTTGGTTCAGATAAGCAATTTTCTGTCACTTCTCCCTTCCTTACCAAGGAAGGAATCCTTGACATTTTAGGAATTCCTTATGGGACTGGGTGGCCCATCCAAATGATGGGGTAAGGTGCAGCTGTGGAAACAGAATGGGGCTGTTGTCTCCATAGAGAGAAGGAACAGGCTCTTGGATGTGCTCACTTGGGAGCAAGCAGGTGGTAGAGGCATGTGCTGAGGCGTGATGCTCAACTCTCCAAGTGCTTCTGAATTGCTTAGGGAGCTTCCTCAATGCACCAATGCCTGCTGCCCTCACCTCCCCACCAGTTCCACTAAACCAGAATCTTTGGGACTGAACATTTTTATAAACAGCTCCCTGGGAGGTGGGGGGTTTACAGTGGAAAACCATGCTGAAAACCAGGCAATGATATCCTACAGGTAAAACATCAGGGATATAGATAAAAAAGAAAAAGGAAATAGAAATATTTCTTAGACAGCACACAGCTATAATAGCAAGGATTGGTTTCAGGGATGCCCTTGGATTCCCCGAATATTCCGGCAGTTAAGATTCATTTGTAAATGGTTAAGTGTTGGCTTGAAACTGACCCTCACCCTCCTGAATGCTTTAGATATCTCTAGATTGCTTTTAACGCCTAATGCAATGGAAATCCTATGCAGATAGTTTTATCGTGTATTATTTAGGGAATAACGTCAGGAAGCAAGTTTGTACAAGTTTAGGACAGATGCAGACTTTTCCTCCCAAATATTTTTGATAGTTGGCTGATGGAATCATCAGATATAGAATCCTTGCATATGGAGGGCTGATTGTACACATATAGACCTACATATGGACTCCCATATGCAGAGGATGTTTCTGCAAGATCTAGGGTTTATCCAAGGATTGTATAAGAAGCTGTAAAGAATAGTTTCCTCCGGAAATGACACAAAACGGTGGTTTTTGAATTGGCAGTGTTCAAATTTTTAAGCTGCAAGTGGAGCGCACTCTTTTCAAAGAAATACACACTGCATATGGAGAAGTTGCCAGACAGGGCTCTGAAAGACCTCTGAACTTCCATGGTTTATCAGGGTAAGGGCAGGCTCCTGCCCCAACACACTCACACACAGCCTCGAGCGCCCACAGCCTCAGCTGCATCCTCTTGACTCAGCTGTGATGCTCGGTTTCTGAGTGTGAAGGTAACCAAATGAGCCAACTTGTTGAATCATTCATCATCCTTCCATCCATTCATTCATGCTTTTTAAAATTAAGGATTGTACGATCCTCTACACTGCCACATGGCCTTCTTCCTGTCCTCTGCCTGGGCTCTGTTTGCTCCAGGAACATATTGCCTGAGGTGGAGATGCTTGAGCTAGAATAAGAAGCTAAGGCAGAGCCTGTAAACTGGCGGCACGCAAGTACATTAATCCTAATGTATTTGCTTCCATAAAGCTTAGCAAAAATCCTCTCCGGCATCTGCATTCGTGAACCCAGAGCCACCCTTGTCTGCAGCCAAGTGTCCTTTGGGAAGACCTGTATTCCTCAGTTCATCCCTGTCTGGCCGTGACCCAGGCTGACTTCCCTTAGCCAGAAGGCCTGGCCTTTACAAATATCTGAGCTTGCAACTCCTGCATCAAGGTAGTAACACGAGCAAACCATTACCTGGCCCGCTGGGATGCGGAGTGAATTGTGTTTAGATAATGTGCTGCTTCTATTCTAGTCTGGCCTAAAGTTTGCTGCTTAAAGGGCGGGTTCTCCTGCCTGCTCTTTCATCTGTGGACTACATGTTGTAGTAAGCTATTGGTGCAGGTACTTTGATGGAACAAATACGCATAATAGGGGACATATGCAATCTGTAATAATATGTGGCTGTCATTGGCCTGACAGCAAATGTGAGGCAGCAGAGCAAGAGGAGAAAAGAGCTAAGCTGCACAGTAATTACACCATGGACGGGAGCCTGGCTTAATACTTGTACTTTATCCTCTAGGCTGTTTCTATCCACGGAGACATATTTAGTAACCACTCCACCTTACATCTATATTAGCCCAATATGAGAACTCCTAACCACATGAGTTGTTAAGCACTAGAAGTATAGCTAGCAAATATGATGGACATATTTTAAATTTTGTTTAATTGCTGTAGATTTTTGTGGTTCCTCCCCACCCCCTTTGGAGTTTGTTGCTACCATGTTGGATGACATAGCTTTAGACCACAGGCATCGAATGGATGGTCAGAGCAAGAAAGTGAGACCAAGGCTGGGTCATCAGAGGGTGAGATTTCTACAAGTGTGTATGTAGGCTGCGTGGAGGAGGAGGAAGTGCGTGGGAATGTCATCAACAACACTTGACCTTTATTAGGAAGTGACTGTGTCCACACACTGAGTCAAGATGAACTCAGCGAATCCGCATAACAACTCTGTTATAAAAGGTAGAATTATCACCAGAATTTTACAGGCCAGATTGTCAGGACAGAGCAACATTAATGAGCATCTTCAAGGTCACAGAGCTGATAAGTCATGGTATCTAGTCCAGGCCATTTGGCTAAGTCACGGTACCTGGTCCAGACCATTTGGCTGCAGAGTTTGTGCTCTGAACATGCCCTCCCCCCGCCCTCCCAATTCTGGAAGAAAGTAAATGAATCTCTCTTAAGAGAATATTTTATTCTGTCCCCTGCTGCTTCACATTCACACATGACATCTCATTTAGATTTCTTGACAATTATGTGGCATCGCAGTCCTATCTCTTCTACGGTTATGGAAACTTTGGCTCACAGAGATGAGATATCAAGACAGGCTGATGAGGCTCTGGGGAGCCCAGCCTAGGCTTTATTACCAAGCTGCCCTCTCTGAGTTACTGAGGGCAGCTAAGGGGGGCCAGTGGGGAATGTGCAGGAGGAGCTGCTGCAAAGGATGCTGTGCAGGAAGAATCAGTGGGCTTCAGCAAGTGACTGAATGGCAGGGGTGAGCAGAGCGGGGGAGGAGCTCTCCTGGAACAGAGAGATGAATGACAAACACACGTGTGCCTGCACCAGTGGGGTGTGTGGGCTCCCGAGGAGGGCAGGCCGAGTTTCCAATAGAGTATCACCAATCACTTAGCTAAATGCCCTTGGGCAAATGACCTGTGATCATCAGCCTCCCTGGGGATAGAATGGAGATCCTTCTCCGGACTGCCATTGGGCAGGTTTCACAGACACACAAGTGAAAACCAGTCTCTCTTTCCTTCCCTCTCTCTCTCTTCCCCCTCTCTCCCTTCCTCTCTCCTTCCCTCTCTTTTACCCTCTTCCTTCCCCCTCCCCCAGACAGACAGAGATCTTGCTATGTATCCCAGGCTTACCTCAAACTAGAAATCATCCTGCTTCAGCCTTCCAGGCACTGGGATTCTAGGTATGTATCATCACATACGGCTCCTGAGTCCTTAGTGCCAGTGAGGCAAGGTATCCGGAGAACAGAGACCAGACTGCTGTATTTTAGCTGGGGAGGGAGGAGCCCTACTTCATCTTGGGCTCTAGAGCTCATCTCTCACCTAGAAGGAAAGGGCAATCCTTCCCAAACAAAACCACGATCCTCAAGTCAAGCAAAACCTGTATGCTGACAAGTGTAAGCCAGAAGTCCTTTTCCACCAAGGCCTTAGAACATGTGTTCTCACTTGAGCTTTCTAATGATATTATTATAAAAGCAGGTATTATTATTTTCAATAATTTATTTTTATTCACTTTACATCCTAATTGCAGCCCTTTCCAGTTGCACCTTTATAAATCCCCCCATTACCCCACCCCTTCTCCTCAGAGAAGGGGAGCCCCCCCTCCTTTGGTACCACACCACCCTGGCCCATCGAGTTCCAGCAGGACTAGGCACATCCTCTCCTGCTGAGGCCCAACCAGGCAGTCCTGGAAGGGGAAGGGGATCCAATGACAGGCAACAGAGTCAGAGACAGCCTCCACTTCAATTGTGAGGGGACCCACACGAAGAGCAAGTTATACATCTTCTACAAATGCGTATGGGGGCTTGCATGTTGTTTGGTTGGTGGTTCAGACTCTGTGAGCCCCCTGGGCCCAGGTTAGTTGAGTCTGTAGGTCTTCTTGTGGTGTCCTTGACCCCTCTGGCTCACTCAGTTCTATCCCTCAGTCTTCCAAAAGACTCCCCAAGGTCCACTTAATGTTTGGCTGGGAGTCTCTGCATCTGTTTCCATCCTCTGCCGCAAGAAGTCTCTCAGGAGACAGTAACGCTAGGCTCCTGTGTCAAGCATAATAGAATATCATTACTATGTCTCAAGAGCCAATATTATTATTACTTCCATCTTGGAAAAGGGAATTGAGGCTCAGAGAAGTACAAAATGCATGTTTGTAGACTCTAGGGTATGGGTGGCCAATTGGAGGTGTAAGCTGTGATGCACCTGGTTCCTGAGATGTGATTGATATCCTCTGCCAATGGTAGCTTTCTTGCTTGAGGGCCGTCAGGCATGGGACATCCTGAGAGAGATGAGAACCTAGGAAAGTACTCAGGGTCTCTCAGTACTCAAGGTCTCTTGTCTCCTCCCACCATAGCTAGCCACAACTAATGTTAGGATTTCTATCTCACATTGATAGGAATTATGAAGCCTGAGTGGACACCTAAGGATGCTAGTTTTATACCACTGACCCTGTGAGAACTGGATGGAAGTGGGAGGTCAAAGTCAAAATGAAGAATAGAATCAGATCTCTCTGTATTGTCCTATACAAAGTACAAAGGTGCTTAGAAATGGGTGTTGGGAGTGGAGTAGAATTGCAGACTCGGCACTTTCCTGGGACAGTTACCCCAAAGAGGTCCCTTGGAAGGGTCTCTGCTTCAGCTGTCTCGTGTTTATCACATCAGTCACATGCTTCTAATTCTTACCTAGTGTATTAGTTTCCTCAAGATGTTGTAACACATTCAAAGACACACAGGTGCCTAAAATGATACAAAGTTAGTGTCTTACAGCTTTCGAGACCAAAGTCTAAAAATGGCTTTGTTGGGACTAAAGCCAAGGTGTCAGCTGGCTGCTCTCCTCATGGGAGACTGGAGGGGACACTCTGTTCCTTGCCCTTTCTAACTGCTGTGGACCACCCACATTCCTTGGTCACGTTCCTTCCCGCAAGAAGACCACACCAACCTCTGCTTCCACCATCAGAGCTCATTTTCTGACTGCATCCTCATAAAAGGAGTCTTGGGGTTCCATTGAGCCTACTCCCATAAGTCAGTGTCTCTCTCTTCTGCAGAGTCCTCATCTTAATCACATCTGCAGAGGCCATTTTTTCCCAGTAAGGTAACAATAAAAGTTCCTTTGGTTTGGACATAGGCATCTTGCTGCAGAGGCAGCGTGTGAGCCTTTATGGCTTTTCATGTACAAGGAAAGTGTGGAGATGGATGGAGCTGGGGACCTTTCTCATTTCTCACTGAAGCTGCAATTCCCCTTTACACGTGTTTGTCCTACCCTTCCCTGGCTGTTCTTATCAGTCACCTAGCTCAGAGGCTTTTGTGTTTGGAACCCCACCGAGTGACCTACACAGCTCTCTAGACTGGGCCGGGAGGATGTCAGGCTGCAGGCTTTCCCACCCAGGACAGCGAGGAGTAATTAAATACAGCGTGGAGCAAGTAGGGATTCTTGGCTTCCTCCAGCTACCTGTGTGGAAGTGGGACCTGGCACATTCAGCAGCTCTGAAAAAAAAATGCCTCTTTTTAAAAGGAAAGCTAGTATGCCCCTGAATTTGCCAAACAGAAATGAGGGGGTGTTTATTTGTATCACAGAGAGATTTAGTTTGTTTCTTAAAATAGACAGCCCTAGTCCTCTTTAAAAGCGTGTTTTAGTTAATGGGGAATTTGATTTGCACAACTTTGGAGACACAAACCACTTAAGGGAGTAGTTACCTGCACTGCTTCAGCTTCCAAAGTCTGTCCCCAGCAGCTGTGGAGAGGGGCAGGCCACTCACTTGGCCTACTGGTTCCTCCTCATAGGGCTGGATCATTTATTTTTGTGCTAATTGGAAGGCTGCCCAAAGATGCCTTCCCCATGGTGGAATGCGAAAGAAGCACTCAGGAGCCTCCTCTCCCATGATGCCGTTGTTCTTTCTTCTCCTTCTGTGGTGGCTCATTCCGTTGTTCCTTCATGCACCAGCTGTTTAGTTACTATCACTTAGTATCAGGGTTGATACTGGGAACTGTAGCAGACCTAGGAAACTAAAGGATGAGGATGTGCTAGTTATTCCTGGTGCCCTGTCAGAAGGATGAGGATGAAGAAGGTCCTGACTCATGCTTTGGATGTTTTGAAAAAGGGTTCTAGAATAAAATTGCTATTTGAAAATTGGGGGGGGGGGGCTTTCCTAACTCATTCCAGATCAAAGAAGAAATTCATACCATAATGATAGACCACTTGGAAACTTAATAATGACACTAAGTATAAAATGTAAGTCCAGCCAAAACTGTACTTAAAAGAATAGTTTTGAGCCTGAAAAGATTTTTCAATGTTTAATGAAGACAAATGGGAATGAATTAACTGGATTGTCCGTTCAAGCAGCTCCGGGAGCTGGGTGTGATAGGAGCTGGTATTTGTTGGTTGTTTGAGGTTTAGATAGCTCAGCTCTGAGGGTGAACAACACCACTGTGCTATGGGAATTGCTTCTTCACCTTTCAGAGAGGAAACAGAAGCACAGGGAGACCAGATAACATACAGGAACACTCTGGATTCAAATGTTCAAGGCCAGAGCAGGTAGCATAGTCAAAATTTCAAAATAAAAATAAAAAGGGGTGGGGGAAATGGTTCCGCTGGTAAACTGTTGAATAAACAAGAAGACTTGGGTTCAGATCAGCAGCACACATGTAAAAGCCAGGCTTGGTATCTCATATCAGTAACCCCAATCCTGGGGTACAGAAGCAGGTGGATCCCTGGAGAGTGGTAGCCCCAGTGCTCGCTAGTTAACTAACTAACTAACTAGCTAACTAACTAACTAGCTAACTAAAGTGGAGAGCTACTGAGAAAGATACTCAACATTGACATCTGGTCTCCACAAGCCTGTGTATGCATATGTATACCATACACACACACACACACATACACAGATGGGGAGAGGGAGGGAAGGAGGGAGGGAGGGAGGGAGGAAGGGAGGGAAAGAGAGAGAGAGAGAGAGAGAGAGAGAGAGAGAGAGAGAGAGAGAGAGAGGTCAGTGTATAGTAGTTATTTAGTATGGAAGTGGCCCTGTGTTCTATTACTAGTACCAAAAAGAAATATATTAAAAATAAAATAATAGACAATAAAGACGTGCCAGATAAGATGCTTACATTGTAAACACATGGGCAATTTCCAAGGAATTATAAACACAAACTAATAGTCATTCTGAGGAGTCATGAAAAGCAACTTTGGTGGTTGTGAGAACCTCCTAGGAGCGGGGAGGGGTGATACTGGCTGGAAAGGACAGCTATTGGCCATTATCTCCTGGTGTCCTGACAGTTCTAGATGTAGAAATACAATAAGGGGGGAGGGGCATATAGATGAGAAAGGAGGAAAGGAAATATGATTGCTTGGGATAGTACAATTTTGTAGGTAGGACTCTAAAGGCAACTAAAAACCCATATTAATGATAATGAGTTTTGAAAAGGCTACAAAACCCTCACAGTGGAATTGCATTTCTCCCCTACCTATAAACAGCAGCCAATTGGAAACCACAAGGAAGAAAGCACATTAAAACAGGGATTCCTCAGATCGTCCACTGTAAGCGCTGAGTAGGGCCGGGTGTGGAGCGAATGAGAGGCCTTCTGGGAGATGCCAGACGAGAATTCTTAACAAGGGAGCAGTCAATTCCTGGAGGAGTGACTTATTTTTGTAAAAGTGTCAGCTATCTTGAATTTTAATTTTGAAAATGTAAGGCCAGTTTAATGAAAGCCCCAATTATTTTGTTTTATTTTATTTTTGGAAAACAGAGATTGACTTACTGTGACTCTAATACAATCCCCACTGCTATTTTAAGAACCTTGATAAACTGCTTCTGCAGTTCACTTGGAAGGATAAAACCATAGCAATATCTAAGAAAACGCTGAATATAGGAATAATGAGGGGGACCCAGTGTGGGCACAACGTGTTCTAAAGCTGCTGTAACCGACCTCCCCTCCCCACATTGCTGTGCTTCACAACAGATCAGGGGACAAAGCTAGAGGCCTGGAGATAAGCTCAGTGTATGTAAATATTGAATACTTAATAAACATGGCATTAGAAATTTACTCAGAAGGACAGAATTATTTAATCAAGGCTTCTGGGACAACTGGGTACCTATGGGGGGATAGAGCCCAGTGTTCACCAGATTGCAAAAAATTACAAAGATGAAAGAGCTTAAATTAGAAATAGCTTCAAATGTAGATTTTGAAACATCCTCACATGCATGACTTGGGAAATGGAGCTTGTCTGTCCAAGTGAACCCGAAATGTTTTCTTTACAGTAATTTTCCTTACACTGCTTTGAAAACTGCATATGGAGTGTTTGATCTTGTTTTATCTTTAATTGTTCATTTTTGTTATTGTTAATATTTCCAGTGTTTGTGTCTTATACATGCTGGGAGAGTGTTCTGCCCTAGAGTGTCACCCCCAGTCTTAATTCTTAAACAAATATATTATCACGGTGTGTGAGTGTGTGTGTGAGTGTGTGTGGTATGTGCGAATGTGTGTGAGGGGTGATGTGTTTAAGAGAGCATGTGTGTTGACTGTGTGTGCATGTGAGTGTGTGGTGTGTGTTTGAGTATGTGTGGTATATGTGTGTATGGTGTGTGTAAGTATGTGTGTGCATGTGTGTGTGAGGGATGGTGTATGTGTATGTAGTGTGTGAGTGTGTGTGAGAGGTGGTATGTGTGAGAGTGTGTGGTCATGTGTGTGTGTGTGTGAGTGTGTGTGCATGTGTGTGCATGTGTGTATGTGAGCTTGTATTTATGTGTGGTGTGTGTGTGAATTTGTGGTGTGTTTGGGTGTGTGTGTGTGTACTTGTGTGAAGGTCAGAGGACAAATCTCAAGAATCAGTTCTTTCCTCCAGGGGTTGTGGGATTAAGCTGAGAGTGTGTCAGGCTCGTCCACTGAGTACTGTTCCTGCGGAGCCATCCCGACAGCCGTCCGCATCATAATTGTTAACACACTTACACTAGTCTTGTATGCAGTTCATCAATGTGCACAGTCTCCTTGGAGAACATGGGCTGCAGCACATCCAGTGCTGTAGCCCCTCCTATCCTGGGTTTTTTGTGTTGGCCTCTCTCTGTTTCAGTCTCTATCTTATAGTTGTATTTTATGGAACAGTCAAGCATATGTAAAAAAAGAAGACAGATTGGCATTAAATCCTCATGAGCCCATCAGGAACATTTAATGAGTCATAGTGATTAACTTTCTTTCTTTTTTGTCTTTTTTCCTTCTTCCTTTTTTTTTTAAAAACTATCACCCTCCTGAGCATACCTAATTACTTTAAGCTGAATTAGTTTATCCTCAAAGCTTTTAGGTTGTAGCCCTCAAAGATAAGATGCTGTAAGAATAATCACCATGCTAATATCATACCAAAGGCATCTGTTCTCTGATATCAGTAAGGATAAATACCTAGTGTCATAAAAACCAAGTGAATAGATCCCCTTTCCTGATTGTCTTGGTGGATTTTTAATATTGCTGGTTTACTCAAAATTAGGACTCCAGTAACATATGCATGGTGCTTGTAGTTGAGATGTTTCTTCTGTTTCTTTAGAGGTAAGTTTCTCCTCTTATGTCTCACTGTCTTTTTCTTCCCTTGTGTTTTACTTGTTGTTTTACTCCTTATTGGTTTTTGTGTGCAGCTGCTGGTGTTGGGGGACTTTCAGGAGGGGGCAGTGACTGCCTGCAGGTGACACCAGCTAACTAGTTCCTGGCACTTCCTTCCTGTAATGACAGGTCCACACAATCACATCGCTATGAGTAGTTTGGAATTTTCTGCTCTGTTTGTTGAACGTGTGCTTACAAAAGTCTGAGCTGGTCCCTAATGCAGTTCATTCTCTAGGATCCTAGAATTCTAGAAGATATAGAAAATCTGAGAAAAAAAAAACAGTCCAAAATGTGTGTTTTATTATGTATGTATATGCTCTTGCTGCCCTCTTTCTATGTAACACTCAGATAGTAAAGCTGGGTCCCAGATGCCTTGAGCTCACGAGGTTTCAGAGGCATGTTTATATGTGTGTGGTTGCAGATTACAAGCGGTGTTACGGTCTTATGGTTCTCCTCCACCTTTACATCCCCTCCTCCTCCCACACTCCCCTCCGATTTCCTCTGTCTTCTGGTCCCTTCTCTTCCTCCTTCTCTTTCCTTGTCTCCCTCTCTACCTCTTCCCCCTTTCTTCTGCCCTCCCTTTCATCTTTCTTCTTCCTCCCCATGCTGCTCCCTCCTCCTCTTCATCCCTGAGTTTCCAGCATGCTAGGCAGGCTCTCCACTCCGAGCTCCGCCCCCAGTTTGGAGCCTGATTCTTCTACTCCTACACTGACTTGACACTGATCTGGTGAGAGGAGCACGCCTCTGCCATTCTTTCTCACTGTTCCTCCACACCCTTCCTGTTCTAATCATCCCTCCAGGTAGGAGTCTAATGCTTAAACACACATGTTCCTTATGTACTATGGACCTAAATATCAGTAAACGATTTCATCTAGTACTTGAGCTAAAAAAGACAGCATCCCATTTCCAAACCAATAAAAGACTATGCAGGCACTCTAAGTGATCTTCAAGTAATGGGGTATATATGATTCTTAGCATACTAGCTAAATTAATTTTCCATATGTATACATGTGTGTGTGTATGCATATTGGCGCACATGTGTGTGTGTGTGTGCAGTGGAGGCAGATAGAGGTGAGTGCATGTGTGCATGTGTGCATATGTGTTTGTGTGTGTTGAACCTGTATGTATGCATGTTGGCATATGTATATGTGCAGTGGAGCCAGGTAGAGGTAGTGAGTGTATATATGCATGTGTGTTTGTGTATGTGTCTGTGCATGTCGGTGTGTGTGTGTGTGTGCGTGTGTGTGTGTGTGTGTGTGTGTGTGTGTGTGTGTGTAAGCCCAATTGACATACCCTGTGTTCCTCAGTTGCTCTTCACTTTCTTTATTGAGGCAGATGTCTCTGTCTCTGAGTCTGAAGCTAGCCTGTTCTAGCTAGTCTAGCTAGCTAGCTGACCCTAGAGATCCCATCTCTGCTTCCTGAGGGCCAGGATTAAAGGGGGTAACCTTACAGGCCAAGTGGGGTCTGGGGATCAAACACTAGTCTTCACAATTACGTGCTGAGTACCTTATCCACTGAGTTGTCTCCTACCCCAACCCCCTACTTAACTTAGACATCTAATGTTTATGCAGGATGTCCTGAGGTAGAAGCTGATGTTATTTTGCAAGATGTCCTCCCCTGGAGCAACCTAACGGCTTCTTCCTTCTTTGTCTCCCCTGTGCTTTCTTCTGCAGTCTGCTGCTTTGTTGTACACAAGCGCTGCCATGAGTTTGTCACGTTCTCCTGCCCCGGTGCGGACAAGGGCCCAGCCTCTGATGTGAGTACCTGGTGGTGGCCACTCTTCCTGGTTCACAGTCTCTTTGATAGGTTTGCTTTCAGCCAGCGGGGGAGAGGGGGCAGGGGGAGTGGAGAAGGGGCGTGGCTGGGCAGGGAAACAACTAGGTCCTCACTCTGTGATCTTGCTTATTGACTTTACCTTGACACTAGGGCCTAGAACTCAATGGACACAACTCACTCACTAGTGTGCCCTTAAGAGGGTACCTTCTCAATACATTTTTCTAGTTCTTTACTGGGAGGTCTTAATATCAGGATCCACAAATCAGAAGAATGGGGAGGGTGTGTGATCCTGCTGTTAATCATTCTAAAGTATTTGTTGGGTACAGTAGAACACACTGTAACCCCAAACTCACAAAGCTGGGGTTGTGAGGTGCAGGTTAGCCTGGGCTACATAGTGGAATCCTGTTTCAAAAACAAACAAACAAACAAACAAAGCAAACCAAACATACCCACAGTGTGACTATTGCACGAAGTCAGGAGATGCTTGTGGGTAAAACAGATGAGTATTTTTCTTTTATGCATGATATATTTTAGTATGGATTGAGAAAACAAGTTTAGTAATGATTTCAGTCTTCTGATTTGGATATAAAAATTCCTACCTAAGGAAAGTTATTTAGGTTAAGTAAAGATAACTCAACTTAAAGAAAATATTAAGTCAATGAGAAGATGATTGATCTGAGGCTAGGGCAAAGCGCTTGGTATAAGTCTGAAGTTTGGAGTATTTGTTGGTTTTCTACACAACAGAAGTTCTCAGCCCTAACCTTTTTCCTTCCTTCTGCCGGTGGCCACATGCTAGATAGTGAAAATGCCTGCTATCTGCATGATAAGTCAAGATGTCTCAGTGGAGCTCTCTGGAGTCTCCTTCACTTCTTGGCTCAGTATTTTCGTGTTTGATTCATTCTTAGGAAGAGTTTTCTACTATGAGAACAAGAAGGCAGTGACATCTTTCCTTTCCTCTTTTATCAGCACAGCCACTCCCGTGGTGACCATAGACCACAGTGGCCAGAAGAATGGGCTGTGCTGATTGGCAGGCTCTGATCATGTGCTGTGATGGTCTGAATGTTTTGTCTCTCTCCAAATTCATGCTGAAATTCTAACCCTCCGGCATTAGAGACAAGACTTTTAGGATGTGATCAGATCAAGAATGAGAAGTCTTCATGGATGGATGGCATCCACACCTTTAGGAAAAGGACCCTAGATAGATGGCTCACATCCTCCATCATGTGGGGTACACCAAGGCAACTAGCAATGTAAGAAGTGGGTTCTCACCAGACACTGCATCTGCCAGACCCTGGACCTTGGACTTCTTGGCTTCTAAAATCACGAGAAATACATTTTTTTTTGTGATTTAAAAAGTCACCTGTTTGAGTTTGGAAGCCCAAACAGACTCAAACAGGAAGTTTTTGTCAAGAATGTTCTAGATGTCAAGAATGGTTCTAGATGAATAGGAATTCAGATTCTGGAATTTTTGGAATTGAGGCAAGGTTCTCAAGTGGCTGTAAGGGTTCTCAATATTAGCATCTCAGTGCATGCTCTTTCCCTGATGGCCAAGACTCTGTCACTCATTGGTGGTAATTAGAGTGGTCCATTCACAGTTACTCCTAGTGACCCATCTTCAAACATATGGGTTCCTCTCTCCAAGACATTGTCCTCTGATAGCATAGAAATCTTCTCTGCGGGGGAAATTCTTCCACAGAGCGACACTGATGGTCCTACTTTGGGCTTCCTCTGCTTCTGAGTTAGTGAGCCAGGATGGAAGTAATGGAACTTACTGGATTAAGGGGAAGGAGGTCCTGTCTAGTGGCGGAGAAGATAAATATGCTTGAAATACAGGGGGTTTCTTAGGGCATCAACATGACTTTTGGTTAGGGACTACAGAAAACTCTTAAGTAGCCCAAATGAGATAGGATTACATGGCCCAGACTCTTCAGAAGTGAAGGTTTAGACCACTCTATCTGGCAAAGAAGCACCATCCACTGAGGTACTTGATTCACAGCTGAGGGAACGTGGAATGAGGAGAAAAGAGTTACAAGTGCTTGCAGCTAGCTCTAGAAATGAAGGCTGTAATCACCACGTGTATCTTGTTATGAATAAATTTTGTGCATCTATGAACCTCTATTGAACAAGTATCTGTAGTCTTTCTCCTCATAGTCTTGTGGCATGTAGGATTAGATGTGCTGACTTCATATCAGTGCTTAAGTTGTTAATCTTTACATCTCAGTATTTAAGTATGGAATATCAAGAGAAGAATAATCAGGTTTCAAGGCCCTTACCTCATTCCCTGGGGAAAAGATCAGTTTGTGGTTCATTCCGATCTAATGGTAGGTAAGTGCAATTACGACTTTATTGTTATTTATTTTGAAATTAAGTGTAATTCAAAGAGGTGGATACCAAGTTTAGACAGGATGGGCTTACAGTGGTTGATTTTTTTTTTTTTCAAGTATCAGCTTGACTGGATTAAGGGATTCTCTGAGAGCTGATAAAACAATGTCTAGGCGGGTCTTTGAGGAGTTTTCCAGAAGAGTGTAGTGTTCAAGTCATCTGTATGGGTGGGCAGCATTTGCTCTGTTGAAGACCCAGGCAGAAGAAAAAGGCAGGCAAAAGGTGAGTTCACTCTGTGTTTGAACTAGAACATCTGTATTTCTTCTGCCCCTCAAGGTCAATGCTCTCAGGCCTGAGGCTTTGAGATTTGGTTTAGGATGTACACTGTGGGCCCTCCTGCCCCTCTGACCTTTACACTTGCCTTTGATGGAAATGTGCTACTGGCTCTTTAATTCTCCAGTTTACAGATTTCTCAATCTCCCCCATCATGTGAGCCAATTCACATAACCAATCTATGTATCTGTAGCTACATCTCTCCTCTTGGCTCTGTTTATCTGGAGAACCCGAATGTATGTATCTACCCTCAGAGATCAGAGTTTGTATGCTTATCCCATGGTTAAAGAGTGGGGATAGATGACCTCTTAGAGGAACCCTAGAAAAGCAGTATTGTACACTGGTTAAAAGTATAGATTATAGAATATAATATAGATTCAGCCCTCCTAGATGTAAACCTGTATAACTTTGGAATAGTTATTTTAAATCTCTTAAATTCTTCAGCTGAAAAAAATGGGTAAACTAGCAGCCATTGCTTTACAGCATTGTTATGAGTGTCAAATGCACAAATTTCTCTAAAACATCCTAAGACAGTGTTTGGTGCAAGATCTTTATATAGATGCTGATGGTGGTGATGGTGGTGATTACGATGATGATGATGATGATGATGACTACTCCAGTGCATGTGTGTGGGCAGCAAGATCAGAGCAAGCAAGTCTAGAAAATGAACAGGCTTTCTACTGGCCAGCTGGCAGATTTTCGTGTGAAGGCTTCATGGGTAGCATGGGGAGAAACCCTTCTCTGTATGAATGGAAGAATGCAGACATTTCTTGATATAGGCATGGGGCGAACAGAAACTGCTCCCCACAGTCTCCATGCATAGGATTTGGCAGCCTGACTGAAGAGACGCTCTGGGTGCTATTCCAAGAAGGTCTGTTGGCAGCAAGAATGATAAATTGGTCCAGACTCCTGAACTGGCTTGACTCTGTTCATTGACCTTTTTTCTGCCTGTGGTTGGAGGCATGATTAAAGACCTGGACACACCTGCTTGTCCACCTGGACAGGCTGTCTTTGGCTGCTTCTTGTGTGCAGGCAGGTCTAGAGGGGTGCTCTCTCCTCCTCTGTGACCTTGAAATGCCAAGTACGCAGCAAGCATATGAAGCAGAAATTGCATGTTTTTGTCTAGGGAAAAGAGTGCGCAAGGCTCCGCCCTCTGTTTTCCACTATTCCAAGCAGCACCTGAGCAGGGATATATTCTGGGCATCATTATAGGTTTATACTTATGTGACTTTCTCTGCAGATGCGATCAGACTGTGATATACCAGGGGAACTTTATGAGTCAACCACTGTCCCAGCCAACCTAGCTCCTGCTGGGTCCATTCAGTAGCAATGAGACTAGACAATATATACCGTACTTAACATTGGCTCCATACAGCACAAAACATGGCAGAGTTCATGAATGATGTCTCTGCTCTTCCACAGGCCTCGTTCTTCTTCTCCTGATATTGCAGATTTTTAAAATTAAGTTTTTATTTTAAATTTTTTATGCAATATATACTTTGATCATATTCCTTTTTCTCCCGAATTCGTCCCAGGTCCTATCCACCCAACTTCATGCTCTTCCCTCTCCTCTCTGTCAAATAGGAAAAACAAACAAAACAAAATGAAAACCAAAACAAACAGACAAACTAAAAGCAACAACAAACCAATAAGGCAACAAACAAACAAACAAACAAACAAACCAAACCAAACCAATACCAGAAGGAAACATTATCTCCTCCTCATTCTTAGTCTTGTTAGGAAAACTAATCTTCTTGGGGAGGTGTGAGGTGTGGGAGGGTGGGCTCTTGAGAGTCATTTCTCTAGAGCTGCATGGCTTTCCTCAGGGACGGTGTTAGGTTACAAAGCACCAAGACTATGGACCATGCTCACTGTCTCCAAGATCTCAGAATAAGGGAGGAAATATTGTTGAGGTATGGAACTAGGGTGAGTCCAGTGAGCTCTTTGTCCTGGGGTCCTGGTCTGTGCTTGTGGGTGTCTGATGGATTGGCTGGTGGCTAGGTGCTTGAGGATGAGCCTGCTCGTGTGCCTGGCAGTGGGCAGGTTGCTGGTCCAGGTGTCTCGGTTCTCTGTCCTTCATTCTCTGGCTAGTTTTTGGGTTGTTCCTAGGATCATTTAAAGCTTCCACAAAGCATTTGAAGTCTGTTTATTATGTTTTCTAATGTCCCACTAAACAAAGGTTATCTCATGCTCGAATCCAGACTGGAGTGGTAAAAAACAGCCTTGACTGTGTCATTAATCTGCTGAGTATCCTCCAGACTTAGGGAGCCATTACAGAATAGATCACTGGAGGTCATTGCACTGGGTTTTTATTTTTAGGAGATCTGCAGGTCTTGTTGGTATTCCTAAAGGCATAGATAACCTCATTAAAAGAATGCACCCCACTCATTCCATACCCCACATCCCCAGCTGATTTAGCCCTTGTTAACTACAAGTAAGCCCTGTGGTAGTCCACTGAGCCTTCTTGTAGTAACTAAGAGTGCATACTCGGAAATCAGATATGTCTGAATTTGCGGCCTGACTCCACCCAGATTCTCATTAGTGAAATTTGGGCATGCCATTTTACTTTCCGGTACCTAAATTTCTTTATATAAAATGGGATATTAGTACCAACCACATGGGCTTATAAGGATACTTTTTAAATGTATTGAAAATGGAAAAGGGCTGACAAAGACAAATGGGTTAACAGCAGAAACATTTGCTTGAAAGTGCTTCACACCGTGCTTGCGTGGTGAGCCTTTCACACAGTAGCTGAGGGTCTACCTCCCTCCCTTCTCTGACTATACCGAGAATCCTCTACATTCCCCAGCCCAGAGCAAACCAGCACAATATAATTATGTTTCCATTTCCATCTTCATTGTTTTATATAAAAGCTCAAATTCTGTGATGCAATGCTGTGAATTCAGACTTTGCAGCCAGGAAGCTCTGGTGTCAGATTCTGAATCTGCGACTTATTGCTCCTGTGACCTTGTGAAAATAATTCATTTTCTATAACCTTTAGCTCATATTTTTAAAATAGGGAGGACAGTATCTAAATCCTAGGGGGTAGGTGTCATGAGTATTTGCTGCGAAAATTGCTTGGACCACACCTAAGATAGTGTCTGGCCCAAAGCAAAGCTCAATAAACGATTTTAAAATTATTATTAATATCTAGAGGTATCTCTACTGCTCAGGAATGAAGGCAGGCTACCCTATGACCTGCCGAAGAATAATGGCTAATAAAAATAGCACTAAGTATTGAACAGGGGCCCTGGGCCAGGCAGTTCAGAAGTGGAAAAGCACTCCCTAGGTGGTTTGTCAATATTTTATGGTCTTAGAAGTAGTTTGTGACTTGCAAATGATGAAACCTAACCCTTTTGCCCTAAGGATGACAATTCTAGGAATTCTTTCTGAGGGGTTATTTGAGGATAGGTTCATCTATTTAGCTAGAATGACATTCATTACATCAGTATTTATAGCGACTGAAATTTGGAAATGACTCAAGTAACTACTGATGAATGCTTATGTAAGAGAAAGCCACTGCATCCTCATAATGGAATCCTGGCCAGCAACCATGGATCAGTGTCTGGGGCGACAGCAGGTGCAGATCTTGGCTGAGCCAGTTCTTATGCAGGTACACATGCCTTTCAGAATGAATCAAAATGCATGCCCGAAGTTTGCATATTATTATATGTAAATCATTTCCAAACAGGTTTTCTCTGTGTAGCCCTGGCTGTTCTGGAACTCACTCTGTAGACCAGGCTGGCCTCAGAAATCCACCTGTCTCTGCCTCCCAAGTGCTGGGATTAAAGGCGTGTGCCACCACTGCCCAGCTATTTATCTCTTTTAAAAAACAGATAGTTAGGGCTGGTGAGATGGCTCAGTGGGTAAGAGCACCGACTGCTCTTCCGAAGGTCATGAATTCAAATCCTAGCAACCACATGGTGGCTTACAACCATCTGTAATGAGAGCTGACGCCCTCTTCTGGTGGTGTGAAGACAGCTACAATGTACTTATAATAAATAAATAAAGAATAAAGAAATCTATATATAAAAAAGAAAGAAACATGATTTAAAAAACCAGATAGTTAACTCGAGAAGTGTATGAGGCAACAAAATCACAAAAGCATTGTATTTTTATAGTATTTAAAATATCATTTGCAGTATTTTTTGTTGTTGTTGTTGTGGTTTGTTTATTTTTTTGAGACAGGGTTTCTCTGTGTAGCCCTGGCTGTCCTGGAACTCACTCTGTAGACCAGGCTGGCCTCAAACTCAGAAATCCGCCATCCTCTGCCTCCCAAGTGCTGGGATTAAAGGCATGCACCACCACTGCCAGGCCATTTGCAGTACTTTTGACATGCACTTTTCACTATTAGACATGTGATATATAATAAATAATATGGAGTATTCCATACACATGAAAACCAGAGGCTACATTTTTTTTAGAGTAGATATAAAGGCAGGTTTATTGGTAAACCATTCTTGGTCGAGGTCTCTGGTCTGAAGGAATGAGGCCAGGGAGATTGCCATGGAGAGGGAGGCAGAGGGAAGGAGACAGAGAAAGAGAAAGAGCATGGGCTGCCGAGAGAGAAAATGCAGAGGTGGGGAGAGAACCTACATTTTTTTAAAACATATTTTGGTGTCAACTGTTAACTCTGCTCTCTGAGTTGGGCATAATAGCATATGCCCATGATTTCATCACTTAGGGGTCTGAGGCAGGAGGATGGCAAATTCAAGGCCAACATGGACTATATAGTGGAGACCCCATCCCAGAACATATCTGCCTACTTTCTTACTCTAGTATTTGTGCGGAGAACTCTGAAGGTCACTTGAGGATGCTCTGAGGCCAGTCCCTCCAGTTTACTTGGCTAATGGTGGTGTACTTCGCCTCTAGCTTAGACTCAGGCTCCCACTTCAACTCAGTCAAGACTGAGCCCCAGTGAAAGCTCAGGTCTAGCAGAAATACTGTAAAGAGGTTCTAGATGCTCCTGTGATGCTGTCATCTGGGCACCTGCTCAGTTCTCACCGATGGGAGTCTTCTAGTGCTCCTGATAATATTCTAATTGTCCATGTGTCGTAACCTCCATTCATTCACCTGTGGCCCTAGAGAGGGCAAGGAAGTCTTGACTTCGCTAGGCTTGGTCCTACCCATTATAGTGGGAGTGGCCATAAGGGAAAAAGGCTTACATTGTCCCATGTGATAACGTCTCGTTTGCTCAACTCAAGAAAGCAACCTACCAGCTGCTGTCCTCTGAAAGCCTGCATTGCTCTGCTTTACATAACACCAAGTTGGGGGCACCTGCAGCTCATTACCAGTATGGAAGCAACAGCTAGGGCTGAGATGTCCCCTCCTGGCATCACCATCACCTGGACCAGAACAGCCACGTGACTCTCTCAATAGGGGTCACACAGATTAAACAGTGCAGCGTCTTTCCCCCTTCTCTCCCTCCTCTCTCATTCATCTATTATTTATCGACATCAGAGAGTACACCATCTTGCTCAAATCACATCCAGTTTATGTAATACTGCAGTCTATGGCTTCTGTATTCACAGCCAAAACACTCAGTAACCAAGTTGTGTATTACCAAATGCCAAAAAAGATGCCTTAGAGGGGTGGTGGTGGAGGCATCTGGAGGGTTGCCCTGTCTAGGTCAAATATCCAAAAGGCTGCCACATATTCATGCTTTTTAGTCATTCTCAAGAGCCGAAGTTAAGTCTGAGGACTAGCTGTGTAGAATAAGAAGGAACTGGTTTCTGTATGTTTTCAACACCCCTTTCAGTGAGATGGCTGACTACTGGGCATGTTCTACAGGAATGTTACACATTTCTACTGGTGGGTCCCTTGAAAGTCCCATTCTGAGAACAGAGGCCATAGAGGGAATCTGCAGCTAGTTAGCCTTCAGGAAAGAACCAATGAACTGGTCTGCGCTTAATCTGTATGTTAGCTAGCTATTGTCCCATAGTTTTCTGTAAATTTTAAGAAAGTTAGAGACACGGTAGAGAGAAACTAGATCCTTTCTACTCACAGCTTGACCAAATTCTAAACAAACTCACTTTCCTTTGTAGATATCTGTTTCCTAACTTATTTTGGAACCCAGGGAAGCTGAGGTAGTGGGCTGTAGCCCTAACCTTCGTCTCTGGTTCTATTACTAGTTAGTGATGTTAGGTCACATTCAGTCAAAACTGCCTTTAGTAATCTGGAACGAGAATTGTTCATTGGCTAGGAACTAGTGCACTTCTGAGTGCTGAAAGAAAACTTGAGCAGCCAAGTCGGCTTCATCTGAGTCTGACATTTGTGTCATTTTGGCCCTGAAATTCAAAATGGCCATGGGGAGTGAGACTGTTTAGTCATGCTGATGTTCCCTAACCAGTCAGGGCTCAGCTTTAAAGGAACTCCCTCCAAGATGAGGGAAGAAACTTTGCAAAGAGAACTGAGGTCTTTCTATAGAAAAAAAACAGAGCAAGATGTTGAACAGAAGAAAATACCATGTGCCCACTAGAGTTTCTGAAGAGATGGCTCAGTGCTAAGAGTGCCTGATGCTCTAGCAGCACCTACAGTTCCCAGCACCGACATCAGGCAGCTCACGACCACTTATAACTCTAGCTCCAGGGCATCTGAGGCCCTCTTCCGGCTTTGTTCTCTGGATGTGTGCACGTGCGCGCGCGCGCGCGCGCGCGCGCGCGCACACACACACACACACACACACACCCCACCTTTAAAAAAAAGTTTCTAAATGCTACTTTAAAAAAATTATGTCCAGTGCCCAGGATTACCTGGGTAGTCTATTAAAAGCCTGAGAATATGTGATTGAAAATATTCTCAAGGAATCCTGACTGGTTAGTAGGCAATACAAGTGATTTGTACAATGGTTCTGAGGCCAGAGTGGTTGGGTTTGACTTCCAGGTTTGTCTCTAACATGGGCTAGCTATGTAACATTTCACCTCTATTTCCTTCTCTGGAAAAGGAGGAAAAGAGCTCTGGCCTCGTAGCTGCAGATGAGGAGTAACTGAGAATAAGCAAGAAGAGAGACTCTCCCCTCCCCTGTGTGTCGTACAGACTAAGTAAGATCTCCACCAATGCGCCTTTGAAGTCTTGGGTGGTGAGTGTGCAGCCTCGTCTTGGGCATGACATACATCTATTCTGCTTCCCACAAAAGAGAAACCCAGAGTCCTCTCCCATGGTGCTCCTGGGAGCAGGACCTGACAAAATGAGGGTATTGGGATGAATGCAGTCTCTTTTGACTGTCAAGTGAATTCCACACTAGTCTGCTCTTTGGGCTGCGGGCTGGCCACAGCCTCTGTGGTGCAGAACAAGCTCACCAAGGTCAGAGCGAACTCCTGCTAAACAGCTATCTATCCGTCACTGCCACGAGGCAGGGCTTCATGCTGTGGAGGCAGGAGCAGAGCCATAGCACTAGAGGGGCAAAGATGAGAAGCAGCTGTTTTGTTACTCATAGATTAAGCCCCAGCTTATGAATACATGATTTCGGCTTCTCCTGCTGAGAGTGGGGGTGGGGACAGAGCAGGACACCTCTCATAGCCAAATGGAGGCGACTTCCAGAAGCCTCTTGCCCCTGAGCCTGACGTTCCAGGGGAGAGAGAAAGGAGAACTTAAGAGGCAGGTGGCCCCGGAGAGAGCACGGGTTCTGGAGTCCACGACTCTTATTTTTGATCTTTTGGTCTTTGACCTTCTGTGTTGCCTATTCTACCATTTAACAAATTAAGGCTGGGAGATGCCTCAGTGCGTAAGTGTGCTTGCTGAGACTGGATCACCAGCACCTGTGTAAAATCAGGGCGTCTATGCACACCCTGTAACCCCAGCTCTGTTGAGAAGCACAGACAGGACGATCACTGGGACTTGCTGGTCAGCCAGAGTAACAGAGAAAAAAATGGCAAGCACCAGGTTGTGTGAGAGATGGCATCTTATGGGCATAAGGGGAGAGAGAAGAAGCAGGGCATCTGATCTCTTTCTTTGGCCTTCACTTGCAGGCAAGGGCACAGGCACTCACCACACATACCACACACACACACACACACACACACACACACACACACACACACACACCCCACACAGTCAAAGAGCCAGAATTCGTTGATATAATTTGAAGCACATTACACACAATAACTCTCCCCTTTTCATCATACATTAGGAAGCAGGTCCATCACTGTCATGCACATGCTACACATAAGGAAGTAAAGGTACTCAGGCTTCCCCAAGGGCTTTATTCAGTGACACCCATCCATGATGTTGAGTAAGCCCACATGCAAGCCTAGGTCATCTAGCCCTCAGCCTTCTTACCTAGCATCCTAGCATGCCTGGTTCCCTGGACAAACCTGGCTCAAGCAGCAGCCCTTTACTTTCAAGTAGCACCCTTTCAGGTGTACTGCCAAAGATCAGTGACCCAAGTCAGTCAGTCAGTGACACCTCTCTTGGCATCTCTTACTACTGGGCCAACAAGAGTCCTTCTCTGAAGAATTTAGGATTTGGACTCAAAGCTGCTGGCTTTGGGCTAGGCCAGTCACATGTTTCTGAAAACTATTTATTATATGTGAGGCTAGATGAAGTCCCACATCGAGAACTTTCCTTTGTAATCATGAGCCTCTTATACTTCTTCTGGCCCCTACACCTCCAACCCCATCCATCAAGTTAACCACCACCCAGGCAACCAGCAGTTTGCCTGTTTTCCCTTCAGGCAGCTATTTTATTTTGCAAAGATCATTTCACAGATTGAGCCTCTTACTAAAGCTGAAGAGTACAGGATATTACTATTGACTGTGGTACCCTGTTGTGAGACAGGCCTCTAGAGCTTATTCAGATGGCTTGACTGCCACTTTATGCCTATTGATTAGTAGCTACTTATTTCTCTTTCAGCCTCTAGCAACCAGTCTTACACTCCTTGATCCTCTGCATTCGATGGTTGAGGATCCTCCATACAAATGAGATCATACAGTACTGGTCCTTCAGTGGTTAGCATATTGTGCTTAGCACCATGTCTTCAAGATGCATCCGTGTTACGCATGTTGTGGAGTTTCCTCTCTTTTATGGCTGGGGAGTATATTATTGTATGGATGTACCACAGTTTCTTTAGCCATTTGCTCACCAACAGACGCTGATGTTTCTGCACCTTGACGATTGTGGCTAATGTTGCAGTGCACATGGAAGGGATGACCTCTGCAAGATCTTAATTTCAAGTCTTTAATTTTTTTTTAACTGGAGTGATTCATTGTATTTTATGTGTGGATAATTTTGCCTGCATATAAAAATGTGCACCATGTATGTGGTTGATGCTCTCAGAGGCCAGAAGAGATTCCCTGAAGGTGGAGTTACAGGTGGTTGTAAACTACCAGGTGGGTGCTGGAAATCAAACCCAGGTCCTCTGTGAGAGGCAAGTGCTCCTAACTACTTCGCCATCTCTCCAGCCCCTTAATTTCCACCACCACCTCCACCACCACCACCACCACCACCACCACCTCCACCA
>NW_022196904.1:111501444-111526121 GCF_008632895.1 Mastomys coucha
CACCACCACCACCACCACCACCGCCACCACCACCACCAATGCCTCTAAGAGCTTCTTTGTTTGGCACCTTTCCCCATCTCCTGGTCTGAAGTAGATTTTCCCCTATTTTTAAACAAAACCGTCAGGTACCCTCAGTGGCAATGTGGGGACGAGGGCAGAAGGAAGTGCACAGGCTCAGAGGTGTGGTTCTGCACGGAGAAGAGGGAAGGGCATGCAGTCCAGAGCACACATCCTGGGGTGGGATCTCGTCTACGCACTTTTCTCCTGAATATTAGGCATGATGTTAGTCCACTGATCCCCTCGAAGCTGCTGAGTTAGAACAGCTTGGAAGGAGCTCCCTGTGCAAGCCGTTCCTGCAACCGTGAGAGCCATTACCTCCCCACCTCTGTTGGACTCTGAGGGTCTCTGCAGAACCGTTCAGGTCTGTGGCTTGATCTTTCCCCACCTGGACAGGAGTGGTGTGTGGCAGCTCCAGCAGGTGAGTAGAGCCACGCCCCCAAATGGCCTCTGAGGGATGAAGGCTTTCAAAAGGATATCTGTACTTCAGTACCAGCATGTACAAAGCCAGTGCTCCTCACTTGGGGCTCTTGTCTACAAGGACCTGATGGCTTGGGACCCTGTCGCTAGGGGTCAGGATTGTGAGGATAAGGGCCTGCAGGTTCTGGAGACCCAGGCATCCTAGGGATGTGATGGTGATGTGCTGGCATTTGCCTTATCAGAATCCTTGGCAGTGCCAGAGATTTCTTTGTAATTCACAAACTCGCCATATCTTGTCCTCTCAAAGATGGAGACCTTCCTGCCCTCCCAACACAGACCTGGGTGTGTCTAGTGCTCTTGTGCCAGAGGCGCCTCCTGGAAGCCAGCCGCTTCCCAGGGTACTGAGAAATCACACTCCAGCTTCTTTGCAAATGGAGTTACCTCATGTCTTGCATCTGGGTGGCCCCCACTTAGTTGGGCGTTCAAGTCTCATCCCTCATCCAGGATATGGCTGAGTTTTGGGGAAAGCTGGGTTAGGAGCAGGGAGGATGGGCACACATGTTTTGTGTCAATAGAAGATTTATTTATAAAGTGAGATTGTCAGTGACTTCAGCGTGACTGCTTCCTGAAACTACTGTATGCTTTGTGTAGTGACCACACAGAGAGGCCTCCCTGGGAGGCAGCAGGCACTCTGGAATACCCTTGACCTTAGGCCTGAAGTATTTACATGGGAAAACCCAGCATCCCCTTTTTTTGTCTTCGTAGGGGGAAACTGAGACTGGACCTTGAAAGTGACTTGTTCAAGGTCACAAGTGTCTTTCGTTAAGCTAACCTGGGTTAGACGTATGCTCCATATTGGTCACGACATTGGGCACAATAAAATTGTGACTGCATAAGCCTTCATGGAACTAGAAAGCAAGAGCACTTGTGTATCACACACAACAAACACACAATATTCACTGTGTGCCAGGCACTGCGCTGTGCCCTGTTAACCCAGAGAGTTCTCAGAACCCCGTGAGGGGTCTGCCCTGTTATTAGCATCACTTGAAATTTTTGGGAGAGGAGACATAGCCCCACTAGCCTGAACTTGCTATGTAGTGTAGGTGGGCCTCAAAGGCATGATCTTCCCGCCTTAGCCTCCAGAGCACTAGAACCATAGGAATGTGTCACCATGACTGATTTTATTATTTCAACTTTAAAGGTGAGGAAATGGGAGCACAGACAAGTTAGGAAACCTGCTCCAGGCCACACAGCTGTTAAGTCATGGAGTCAGGAGTCAATCTCACACTGGCCTTCCTGGGCATGCTACTAAGCTATGGTGCCTTTCTACATGGTAGCTCATTGCTACGTGGAGCTAAGCCCAATGCTAGATGGGAAGTCACTGGGCCAATTTCAGGCACTAACTCGATAGAAAGGAGGTAGCAGCTCATCCTTCATAACTTGGAAGCACAATTGGAGCTGGCCCTTCAGGGATGTCCCTTATAGGTGGGGCTGAATCCAATTGGTTAGGTGGGGCTTGAGCAGCCTGCTGAGCCTTCCAGAAGGTATATAATTAATCCATGTGGGCTGTGGAGGACTCCCATTATCTCCACTGTACTCTGGGCTCCGTGAATGCCCTAGCTAATGAGCTCAGAACTCTCACCAAAAAGGTCACCTATAAATTCCAAAGTGGACAAACCCAGCTTACCCAGAAGGACAGGTGTCTACCAGGAAAAAGCTATGGGAACAGCAGCACATGTCTTCCAAGGCTGGTCATGCTGTCTAGTTATAGCATAAACCCACGCATCACTCTTCTGCACTACAACAGCCACTGGTTCCACTAACATTATGAAGATTCCAGCTTAAAGGCAACGAAATAAATACAAATCAAAAAGAGAAAATACATAGAATTAAGAGTGTTTAGCCCTGACTACAGTTTTTTTTTGGGAAGGAGTACTTTTCTGAAGGAACATAAAGTAAAGCCCAAATTATTTCTGAGTTTGTCATCTCCCCAGCCCCCCACTGTTTCTCAGGTCCTGCATCCCCCACCCTCCAGATTAGCTCAGCTGCAGCAGTCAGCTCTGCTAGTTTCTTGACCTCAGTCCTGAGCGGCTCACTTAGTCCTTTGTAAGTTGTTCAGCACCGGTGGAGAGCCTGGGTTTGGATGCTCTAGTACCACTAAGCAGGCACCGCTATGGCAGGTTTTTCTAGAAGGGGCCCTAAGACGGGCAGTCGGGAGGGCTGCTGCATATGTGTTCTGAGTATCATATCATTCTCCACAGTTAATCAAAGCTTTAAAAGTTTAAGGAGAAGAAAGATAGCCTGGAAAACTTTTAAAATCTCAGGCATGCTGGAGAGGGGTGGGTGGTTAAGTGTTTTGAGATGCCAAGGTGTCAGAAACCTATCATACATTAAAATGGTATGTTTGGAGGTAGGAACAGAGATTTCACTGGAGCATAAGAGAAATCTAAAAGTGAACAAAAGATCCATAAGAAATTAGCATGTGATAAAAGAGACATTTCAAACCAGCAGGGGGAAAGATGCTTTGTGTGTGTGTGTGTGTGTGTGTTGTTATGACCAGCAAAACACCAAGAAAGGAATGAATGTCTCTTCTCAGCACTCAAATTAAGATGAATTCCAAGGGAAATCATGATCTAAGAATAAAAGATGAAGAATGTGGAGGGACCAGAAGGAAATCCTGGGGAGGACCTTCTAATTATGACAGTGGGCTAGTACCTCAAAAGAGAAAGGGAAATCTATGCTTTATTACCCATGGGCACATATAAATACATGCACACATACACCACACATACAAAGACACATGCATACCACACTTGTACATATACACAAATGTATATGTACACACACATACCACACACACATACATAAGCATGCACAGATACAAATACATGCATGTACGAACATGCATACACACCTAAACACAGGTACATGATCCTCCCCATAGGCTCTGCACACTAAATAAAGTTCATCAGCAGGATTAAAAGGCAAATGAAGAACTGGGAAAATGCTATATCGTGAATGAATAGTTAATATCCTTAATTAATACATGGGAAAATTCATTACAAGTAATTAGCAAGTAATGAACTTGAATTTAAAAATGGGCAAATAGAGGCTGGGGATGTAGCTCAGTGGAGAAAGTGCTTGCCTAGCACAGGAAAGGCTCTGGATTCCATCTCTGTACCGCAAAACGGGAAGGGATGAAGATTAATAAAAGCAAATTAATATACTAATTAAATACATATTTCCACCAGTTAACTGTTAGGCAGTTCCCATGAAATGTCTCAGCAAAGCCCCTTGTTTATCTAGGGATTATTATTTTGTAAACCATTTCCAGGTGAGAAAGTGACAACCTAAAAGGGTTGAATAATTTGCCCAGAGTCAAAGAGCTAACTGCCAGCGGCAGGAGTGACATTTGAAGGTGGCTATCCATTAGTCCCCAACACTCACTGACTTTGACCATGTGTGTATAGGGCCCAGGAAGTCATCAGTAGAGAAAGTTCTACATCAGTAGAGAGGTTTACACAGTAGAGGATCATCCTTGAAACTGAACAATTACTCACCAGGAAAAAGGCAGGAATTAGAAGCCACTTAAGCAAAGTACCAATCACCACACCTACAAGCTTTCAGTTGTATTCATTCTCTCTGCAAGAACAAACATAGTGCCCCCTCTCCCTTGTGGCGTGTGGGTGGAACTGCAGGTTCTGACTTTCTACACATCAGTTGTACAGCAGTCTCAGTCCACCCAAGTCTCTGTAAGGTTTTCAGGGTCTTTTGTTTTCTGGAAACTCTTAGCCTATTGTTTGAAGTTGGAGGTATGGAGGTGTTGCTGTGTTTCAGAGTGAAGAATTCAGATGGGCCTTGGAATATTCTAATTTATTTGAAAACTGTAGAAAGGTAGATATTGAGAAATCCACTTCATTCTTTCCTGCCTCAGGAGTAAACACTTCCAATTCCCTATATAACCCAATGTGCTGGTTGCTTATATGTCAACTTGACGCAAGCTAGGATCATCTTGGGAGAAAAAAACTTCAACTGAGAAAATGTCTCTATCAGATTTGCCTATAGGAGAATCTGTGGGGCATTTTCTTGATTCCTGATTGATGTGGGGAGGCCCCTTGCACTGTGGGCGGAGCCAACCTGGGTCTATAAATATCAGGCTGAGCAATCCATGGAGAGCAAGCCAGTAAGCAGTACTCTTCAATAGCTCCATTACTTGTCTCTGAATTCCTGCCTTGAGTTTCTGCCCTGATTTCCCTCAGTGGTGGAGCATAAGCTATAAGCTTAATAAACCCTCTCCTCCCCAAGTTGCTTTGGGCCATGGTGTTTATTACAGCAGAGGAAGGCAAACTAAAACACACTTTTTGATCTCAAACTTTTGATGCTCCTATTTCAGCCTCCCAAGTGCTGGGATTACAAGTGTTCAAGCCCAGCTAAGAATATATTTTCTTACCTGTCTCATATGCTTACAAAAAAGTAGTGTGTACTTATTTTTCAGCATCTTAGGTGGTTTTCTTCTTTTCCTTTTCCTTTTCCTTTTCCTTTTCCTTTTCCTTCTTCTTCTTCTTCTTCTTCTTCTTCTTCTTCTTCTTCTTCTTCTTCTTCTTCTTCTTCTTCTTCTTCTTCTTCTTTTTCTTCTTCTTCTTCTTCTTCTTCTTCTTCTTCTTCTTCTTCTTCTTCTTCTTCTTCTTCTTCTTCTTCTTCTTCTTCTTTCTTCTCCTTCTTCTGTTTTTCAGATTTACTTAAAAGTATATCTTTGCTGAGAGTATAGCTTACTATACAGAGTATGCTAGATCCTGGGATTCTCCTTTAAGTACCAATATTACATGGCACTGGTTTCTTCGATTCACATATTACAGAATACACACACACACACACACACACACACACACACACACACACACCACACTCATATGTATGCACAATCCATGTCTCAGCTGAGAAATGTCTTTGATCATTTAATGTCAGTAACTGACTCACAATTTTGGAGAAACACCCTTGCAGGCTTTCCATGCCAGTGCAGTCCTACCCACACCTAGGTAACATCACCTGTGACTGCACTTGCTAGGATTCATTTAGGAGGCTCCTACCAGTACTGATTGGCTTTTTAATAAATAATTTGTGCTTAGTCACACCACAGGAGGCTGAGGCAGGAGGATCCCTGTGAGTTTAAGACCAACCTATGCTACATAGTGGGCTTCCAGGCGAGCTTATGCTCCAGTAAGAGATTCTACCTCAAGAAAAGAAGAGAAGAAAAAGAGGAGGAAGAAGGAGGAAAGAGAGAGGCAGACAGATAGACAGAGACAACAGAGAGAGAAAGAAATGGAAGTCCAAGCTAAAACTATTTGCTATGAGAAACAGAAAGGGAAGATGAGGGCACTCAGGATTTGACATTTGTCACTCCATTATCTCCAGAGCTGATTTGGCCCATGAGGTTGGTTAGGCATGTATCTTCTTTCCTCCTCACCACTTCAAGTGTGTCTCTCCCAAAACTACTTATTCAGTGCAATAAACAGTGCCAAAGTGTTCCCAGAGCATCATACCAATAGACCTCTCCACCAGGAACATATATACCTGTCTCTCTAGAGCTCCTAAAACTATTGGGACAAGCATTTTAAAGCTTGATTTTAAGAATTTCACCTGAATATGTATTAGGAAAAAGAAAATCCTCATTTGCACGTTGATCCCATTTTTAAGGAATTTCACTTTTAAAACAGATACAGTGACCAAGGCATTTCTTATAAAGGACAACATTTAATTGGGGCTGGCTTACAGATTTAGAAATTTAGAAATTCAGTCCATTATCCTCAAGGAAGGAGCATGGCAGTGTCCAGGCAGGCACAGTACTGGAGGAGGTGAGAGTTCCAAAGGCAAACAGAGTCTAGCATCCTCAGGCAGCTAGGAGGAAGCTCTCAAAGCCCACCCCAACAGTGACACACTTCCTCCAACAAGGGCATACCTCCAAATAGTGCCACTCCCTGGGCCAAGCATATTAAAACCACCACAGATACCATAACCAAAGCATCTCTTACAAAAGAAAGAATTTAATTGGGGCTTGCTTACAATTACAGAGTCTTAATCCAGTATCAACATGGTAGGGAGTGTGTCGGCACATAGGCAAGCAAGATGCTGGAAAAGAAGCTGAGAGCTTTACATCCTGATCCATAGGTAGCAAGCCTAGAGAGGGAGAGAAGGGGAGAGGAGGAGAAGAGAGGGGAGAGAGGGAGGAGAGAGGGAAGGAGGAGGAGGAAGAGGAGGAGGAAGAGGAGAGAGAGAGAGAGAGAGAGAGAGAGAGAGAGAGAGAGAGAGAGAGAGAGAGAGAGAGAGATTGACACCTCAAAGCCCACCCCTAGCAACACACCTTCTCCAACAAGGCCACACCTCCTAACCTTTCCAAACAGTTCATAAACTGAGGACTAATCGAGAAAATACATAGCCTATGGAGGGACATTCTCATTCAAACCACCACAAATGCTTTTATTGAAAAAAAAAATGCATCAAAGAAAGTGCCAAAGGAACGCTACTAAACGTGGTATTGTAGATGTGTGGGATTGTGAGGCCACATGGCTGTGGTTTGAGAAGGTTGGCCAGTAATTTCTCCTCTATAGGATAAAAAGAGAGTTGACACTTTCTTGAGGTCAGGGCTGTGCAGAGACCTTTGTCCCTGGAGTCCAAATATAATGAAGACATCCGTTGTTATGGGCAGGGATCCAGGGGTTAAGTGCACAGCCTGTGGTCACACAGTTTTGTCAGAGCCCACATTTGCTCATATCCTGTTTTAGGATTGTTTCTAATGGAAGTGTTCAGCTCAGTTTAGCCCTGCCCATCTGCCCCTGACCTGGGGAGTACAGCTTTGGGGGTTTTCATTGCCAGTGATATCCAGGATCAACACAGGCTGAAGCTGTGCTTTGGTGGGGTGTGCCCTGCTGGGGTGTGCCCTGCTGGGGTATATGTCCTGCGAGGGTATGTCCTGCAAGGGTATGTCCTGCGAGGGTATACTCTGCTGTGTGTGTGTCCTGCTGGTGCATGCCCTGCTAGGGTATGACCTGCTGGGGTGTGCCCTGCTGGGGTGTGCCCTGCTGGGGTGTGCCCCGCTGGGGTGTGCCCTGCTGGGGTGTGCCCCGCTGGGGTGTGCCCTGCTGGTGTGTGCCCTGTTGGGGTGTGCCCTGCTGGTGTGTGCCCTGTTGGGGTGTGCCCTGGTGGGGTGTGCCCTGTTGGGGTGTGCCCTGTTGGGGTGTGCCCTGCTGGTGTGTGCCCTGCTGGGGTGTGCCCTGCTGGGGTGTGCCCTGCTGGGGTGTGCCCTGTTGGGGTGTGCTCTGCTGGGGTGTGCCCTGCTGGGGTGTGCCCTGCCGGGGTATGCCCTGCCGGGGTGTGCCCCACTGGGGTGTGCCCTGCTGGGGTGTGCCCTGCTGGGGTGTGTCCTGCTGGAGTGTGCCCTGTTGGAGTGTGTCATGCTGGAGTGTGCCCTGTTGGGGTGTGTCCTGCTGGAGTGTGCCCTGCTGGGGTGTGTCATGCTGGAGTGTGCCCTGTTGGGGTGTGTCCTGCTGGAGTGTGCCCTGCTGGGTGTGTCCTGCTGGAGTGTGCCCTGTTGGGGTGTGTCATGCTGGAGTGTGCCCTGTTGGGGTGTGTCCTGCTGGGGTGTGCCCTGTTGGGGTGTGTCATGCTGGAGTGTGCCCTGCTGGGGTGTGTCATGCTGGAGTGTGCCCTGCTGGGGTGTGTCATGCTGGAGTGTGCCCTGTTGGGGTGTGTCATGCTGGGGTGTGCCTTGCTGGGGTGTGTCATGCTGGAGTGTGCCCTGTTGAGGTGTGTCATGCTGGGGCATACCTTCATGCTTTTTTTTGCCTCTGCTTTGCTTTGGCTTTTCCATAGCTGCAGCTTTGCCTGAACCCAGTAGAACACAGCTCTTACGCTCAAAGCCACAAGGATACCCTTTCAGAGTGGGAAAGGTTTTTGTTATGTTGGACTTAATGACTTAAAGTTTTATTATTGTATTTTATTTTGTGTTTTATTGTATCTTACCTGTGCTTCCTCTTTTGGGGCTGCCTAGGTCAGGAGTCCAATGAGAAGATGTCCAGTGTAAGATATTCCTGTCCTTTCTTTTCTAAGGGCTTCGTGTCTCTTTTAAAAGTGACCCAATAAGGCTGAAGAAATGGCTTAGTGGTTAGGAGCATTGGCTGCTCTTCTAGAGGACCCACGTTCAATTCCCAGCACCCACTTGGCAGCTCACACCTACCTGTTTCAAGGGATCTGACACTCTCACACAGACATACATCCATATAGGCAAAACACCAATTAACATAAATCATTTTTAAAATGGCCCAATGAATTTCTTTAGGGTTGTTTACAGGGAGGGTTACCTAAGAAGCACAGGCATCCTGCCAGCAGCTATGATACCGAGGAAGGACCTCTTCTTCTCCCGAATCATTCACTGTATAGAATTCCCAGGGAGCGGTAAGGCATCTATCTCCCTTTGTGAGGCTGACCCAGCCCTGTGCATGCACAGGTAAACCGTGAGCTCTGAGTTTATGAGTGTCAGGATCAGAGGTGCCAGGACATTTGGGGGTTGCCTGCTGCTTATTCTGGCGATAGAGCTCCTACCATGTGAACATTAGGGAGAGAAATCTGGCCACGGTGTTGTGAGAACACAATTCCTCGAGGTGGAAGAGGAGACTCTAGGGAGGTTGGACAGCAAGGGCGTGCAACAGTTTCAAGCATTTGACATTGTATCTGATAGGACTTTGGGGAATGAAGAGGAACTGTGTTCAACACCCAAAGGACTGTGGGGTGAAGAAGGGTGTTACCTTGTAGACAGCACAGAACTGACGTTTTCAGGGGACAAGTGCAAAAGGAAAAGGGAGAAATAGGCAGAGTGGACCACAGTGGAGAGTCCTAGGGCCTGCTGATTGGTCCACTTGGTTCATTCTGATTGGTCAGTAGGAGGAGCCTGTGTCAAAGCTCAGCTCTTGACTTTCACCCCTGGTGACAGGGAATAATCCTTCTTGGGCTGGCTGAAGCATAAATAGAAACTTTTAGAAAGAAAGCAGTGTAACATGCCTCTGATAGATTGGAACCAAGATTTCCAACCCCAGAGTCATGTGACCTCTGTTTCCCTCTCTCCTCCCCTTGCCCCTGGAGCCCATTTGATCCAGCTCAGAACTACAAGTGTCCTGGCCTCTACCTGCTTCTAAGCTACTCAGCAAACTTGACACCGCAGTCAGCTTTTCTCACCAGCTATGTCTCAGGGTGTGGACGCCTCAAACTGAAAGCCTGGCTGCTTATATTGGCTCATATCAGAGTACTGGGACTTGCTTAGGCCTAGACAGACGTCTGGGAAGGTTCTCGTTCATGATGATTAAGTCAAGTACCCCAAGCCTGTAAGTGTAGTTTTGTGCCAAGTGGTGTCACGTGACAGGGAGGAAGGAGGTAGAGCTGATCAGAAGATGGCACAGCTTGTCTGGACAGTCTGGAGGGTTGGGGTGATGGTGGGTGGGGGCTGGTACTTCAGAGTGTGGATCCTGCTGTAAGTGAAGGCAAGATATTGATATCAGAGGTGCCCCCAAACCTTCAAAGAGACCAAAAGGGGTTGGTGAGATGGATCAGCAGATAACATCACTTGCTGACAAGTCTAGTAATTTGATTCATCCCTGGAACCCACATGGTGGGTGGAGAAAATGGCATCCCCCAAAAGTTTCCCTCTGAGACAGTCAGACATACACACACACACACACACACACACACACACGCACACGCACGCGTGCACACACACACACACGCACACGCACGCGTGCACACACACACACCACAAAATGGGTAGCCCAATTGGTAGAATGCTTGCCTAACATGTATGACACTCTGGGCTCCATCTTCAGCATCACATAAACCAGACATGTTAGCACATGCCTGTGATCCCAACACTCGGAAGATGAAGACAGAAGGATCAGAAACTCATGATCATCCTTGGCTACATAGTAAATGTGAGGCCAGCCTTGGCTATATAAACCCTGTCTCAAAAAGAAAAGAAGCCATAATGAAGTGAAGTACGCTCTACACTTGGCCTAGTCGGCTTTCCTGTGCCTTGTCTGACTCTAATTCATCTGGCACAATGCTCTATAGGTCATTTTCCTGAAGTAGCATGTACATGGCTTCAGGGTGTGGTGGCTGACAGTGATGACTACAGCCTTGCCACTGCCATGGTAACTCATTCACCTCTTGCTGTGTGCCAACCATTAGACAAAACGCTTTGCTCATGGAAGGCGGGATGTCCTGGGCAAAGCACTTTATCAATTACTCCCCCAGTTGCTACAACGGGGCTAGCAAATAGCACACATCTCTAGTGATGAGGGTCAAGCCAATCAACATGTGATAAATCCCTGAGAGTCCTGGCTGGCACACGTCGTGCTCAATAAATGCTAACTCTCAACGGCTAAATATTTATTGAACACCTTGTACATGTCAAGTATAATCCATGCCTTGGGGATACGGTGAGGATTGTGAGAAATCACCCACCCTGTGTTGCTTGCAGCTAAGTGTGGGTGAAATTCAATTTAAACACACAATTACAATTCAGAGATTGAAATACTGTGTTGGAGAGATTTGGGAGACAGGGCAGGTTTTTTTCCCCCCTTTCTGCAACTAGAATGTGACTTTCCATGACAGTGGGTATTCTGTCTTTGCTCAAAGCTGATTCCTAAAGCCCCAGACACAACTTGACCCATGGTAAACCTTGCCAAGTAGACGAATGAATGATTAAAGTGCTGTGTTAGCTTTATCTGAATGGTGAAGTATTAAGGAATTGAACTTGGGGACTGAGGAGGGAAAGGAGAGTTGTGTAGTGTGGACCCCATCTTTGCAAGAGGCCCCCTAGCAGACTAGAAGGTACTAAGGGACTGAGGAGATCGCTCAGTCAGCAAAGTGCTTCCTGTTCCTATGAGAAGACTTGAGTCTGATTCCCAGCAGAAGCTGGGACCATCAGTGTCTGCCTACGATTTCATTGCTGGAGAGGTGGGGGTGAGGAGATCCTTGGGCTTGCTGGCCAAATGAAGAAGCTCCAGGTTCAGTGAGGGGCTGTTTTAGTTTGTTTTTTATCTATGCAATAAAGACCATGACCAAAAGTAGCTTGAGGGGGAGGGTTTATTTCACTTTGGAGGGTACAGTCCATCATCAAGGGAAGTCAGGGCAGGAACTCATGGCAGGAACCCAGAGGCAAGAACTGAGGCAGAGGACATAGAGGAGTGCCCCTTACTGACTTGATCCTTAGGGCTAGCTCAGCCTACTTTTTATATATCTCAGTACCACTTGCATAGGAGTGGCACCCCCCACAGTGAGCTGAATCCTCCTTATCAACCACAAGTCAAGAAAACGCTCCACAAACCCACCTACCAGCAAACTGATGGAGCCATTTTCCTCAACTGAGGTTCTTCTTTCTAGTTCTAGTTTGTGACATTGACAGAAAAACTAACCAGAACAGGTAGGCTGCCTCAGAGTATAATGTGAAGAAGGACTGGGGAAGATGCCTCATGTTGACTACTGGCCAAAACAAGCACACCTATGCACACATGCACACCTATGCACTTGTACATGCATGTACACACAGACACACACACACAGAAACACAAAGATGTACACAAAGACACAAACAGACACACAGTCAGACAGACAGACAGACAGACACACAAAGTTACTCACTAGTTTGGGTCCATTTTGCTATTGTTAAAATGGAAGCAAAGAACACTTTTCATTTGGTATGTCCTGAGTATTACAGACAGTACCTGAGGCACTCCAGAACACACACACACACATACACACACACTGTCAGTAGCCATGCTCTCCTTTTCTTTCTTGTTCCATGGACCAGTTGCTCCCTCCAATGGTTGAAACTATGTGCTGGGTCTTAATGTAGCTTGGTCAGAAGTTCTTAGCTTCTCCCTGAGGTCTCTTGAGAGGATGCTGATGTAGAGAGAAGCACAAAGCCCACAGAGGCAATTCACGATTAGCTGACATTTGCCTGCAGTCTTAAAACAGAGCTCAAGAAGCCTCCTTTTTTATACATAAGGTAGGTCTAAAGAAAGTCAATCTCCAGATGAAGCTTAAGCCCTGACTTTATGAGGTCATCATATCAAAGAGTTGGGAAAGGACCTCAAGACCCAAGAGGCAACTTGACCTTGACCTTGAAATTCAGCTTGCCTCAGCCACTCACATCAACTCTTTCAGGTCCAGATGTGGCGTCTGGACCCAGCAGCTTCCTTCGAGAAGCTATGGAAGCAAGCTTGCCTGCTAATCCCATGTACATGTTCCACCTACTGGAGCAGGACACGTCAGCTCAGCTCTCCCCTCCTTAGAGATGAGGCCGTGGGGTTGAGGGAGAAGCCCACAGGCTGATATTGGTTATGCTTACTGTTTGCTTTTGGGTGGGTTTGAACCACTGCTTTCCCGTTTTTAAGGAAGATGCTCAAGAGGGTACAGTGGGAAGTGTTAAGCAACAGGGCAGGGGTCTCTTCCTTAGAAACTCAGTGTTTGGCAGTCTCTTTGTCCAGGAATGAAGACAAGCTCCTAATGGCGAGCTTTGGCTTTTATATGGTGATTTCCAAACCCTGCATTTGCTATGACAGTAACAGCTTCGACGTTGACTAGGCTCAGTGGCTCCAGAGTTCTTGAACATGATCTGAGCTCAGCTAGCCCTGTTAGTCTTGCTTGTCAGAGCAAAGTAACACAGACCTTCAGACTTGACTATTCAAAACTCTGTAAGGGCCAATAATGACAGGGGGCTGTAATGTCATGAAAGAAACTGCAACTCATTTTGAAGATACAGGCACAGAAACCTACATGGCTGAGGAACTTTGAGAGAGCCTTACTAAAATGCATTTTTATGTGTACAGATGCTTGCATGTGTGCACTCATGTGCATGTGCATATGGAGGTCAGAGGCTAATCTCCAGTGTCTTTTCCCATCACTCTTTACCTATATATGGAGACATGCTCTCTCACCAGTTCTGGCCACCTTGCTCCAGTGATTCCCTGTTGCTGCCCTAGGAAGGTTGGCACTATAGGTGGATTGCCATAGCCCCTGGCCTCTACATGAGTGCTGAGGACTTGATTTCCAGTCTTCAGGCTGTGTGCCAAGTGCTTTATGCACCAAGTACGTTTTCCCATACTGCAGAATCACTTTAGCATACACACCAAGATCCACCCAGTTGGTGTAGAGATGATTCCAAGCACTAAAATATGTCCCCAAATGCTGCTCAGCCCTCTCCCCACCCCTGGCTCTTAATAAACACCACTCTGGTTTTGTTTTGGTTTTGGTCTCCCTTGCTTTATACGAAAGGTAGGCTTAGGAAAGTCAACCCCCACTGAAGCCCAAAGCGTGACTTTTACAAGGTCAGTCTATCAAAAGACCTAGAAGGGACCCAAGGCAAAGATGCCTCATCTTTACCCACCCACACACTGGAGGACATTTTTGGAATATTTCTGGGTTTTGAGTCATTTTGAACAGTGATTGTAATTCCACATATGGGATTTCAGTAGACAGGTTTTCATTTCATCTGAGACTCAGAGATAGGTCATCTATGATAAGAGTATGTTCAGCTTTGAAAGCAACAGTCACCCACCCCTGCCAACTGCATGAAAATTTCCGGTGTTCTCACCAGCACTGATACCTCGATATGGTCAGTTTTCATTTTTTACAGGTTTGAATAGGTACATGGATTCATTTTTAAATTAGAAGAGTCTCTTTAGACAAGCCAGTCAGTCAGTAGTATATATAATAAAAATGATATATATCATATATATATATGTATAATTTTATATAAAAATTTTAAGGAGGCATCTGCCCCTGCGTCAGTAAGTCAGGTGACTGGGTGTATGCCTGGAGGGAGAGGGACAGCAGGCTGCAGCTACTAAGTGTCCCATCAGCCCTGGGTTGGGACCTTCACCTACAAAATTAGCTTCAGCTGAGTACTGATTCTAGGCGGAAACAGCAGTGTCCAGGGTTTGGAAAGAGGAAGGAATTTGAGGGAAGAGAGACGTGCAGAGCAGAGAATGAGGGAGGGTGTCACGGGCATGTGTGTGTGTGTGTGTGTGTGTGTGTCTGTGTGTGAGTGTGTGTGTGTTCTTAGCACTGAGAACATGCCATGCACCTGGCACTGTCCGTGTGTCTGAGCACACAGCGTAGGGAGGCCTCAGTGACGCTGAGACCTTGTACCCCATGTTCTCTGTGCTTCAGGTAAGGACGTGCAGAGCAGAGAATGAGGGAGGGTGTCACGGGCGTGTGTGTGTGTGTGTGTGTGTGTGTGTGTGCACCTGGCATTGTCGGTGTGTCTGAGCACACACCATAGGGAGGCCTCAGTGACGCTGAGACCTTGTACCCCATGCTCTCTGTGCTTCAGGTGCTCTCCACGTAGGTTAATCCGTTTATTCTTCCCAGCAGTCTTATGCCATAATGATAGCCTTAGCACTATCATTATGTACACTTTATGGACAAGGAAACTGAAGCAGAAAGGGATGAAAGAACTTGCCCAAAGCCATTCCACAAAGAAGAGCGCTGGTTGATGCTCCAAAGTCTAACCCTGTGTCCTCTACACCACACCAGGGGGTCGTGGCCATGCTTAGTAGTTAAGGGACTATGCAAGCCGCTGTAACCAATAAATAGGAAGAAAAGTGTGTAGTCCTCCATGTATGGAGACCTGAGCAGACAGATATGAGGTTTTTCTCTCAGGCATCAACCTCAAAGGCTGGTAGGCTGGCTCTGTTCTCAGGCTCCAAGTTTGAGTTCAAGGTCACCTCACTTTCTGGCCAGTGGGGAGGGGGAAAGAGGCAGGAGGCACATTTATGTTCCTTTTGATGGAATGATCCAGAAGTTCATACTTCCCATTGACCCTGCTTGTCTAGTATTGAGTCCGTGCATGGCGCTCCATGGTGCTCCATGGTGCTCCAGCAATGGTCCTCACAGGCATGGCAGGACCCAGCTCAGTCCTTCATGAGTTGTCCAGTAACATTAAAGGGAGGTTTAGTCCTCCCATCTCCTCACTAACAGTGGCTTCTTTTGTGTATTTCTCTTGGTCTTAGGACCCCCGGAGCAAACATAAGTTTAAGATCCACACCTACTCCAGCCCTACCTTCTGTGACCACTGCGGATCACTGCTGTATGGACTCATCCACCAGGGGATGAAATGCGACAGTAAGTACTTGATCTCCTAGGGAGTGTGTGACCATGGGGCAATGCCACAAGAGAAGCTTCTATCCTAATGGCTTAGGGTCCATGTCTGCACTGTGTCCCCTGTCAAATGATCTGTAAGTGGGAGCACTTTGTGGTTAGACTTGGGTTTAGATCACTCTAGAAGATTGTTTGCAGAATGAAGGGGTGGAAGGGTGGAGATAGGAGCAGAGGGCCTGTTGAATGCTGGGATTTGTAGGTTGGCCCATGTTGGTAGGACAGGTACTGTTGTTACCCAATGTCCTGTATTGGGCTCCTCTCCCCATAACAAGGTGGGACAGTTCATCCCCTTGCAAAACACTTCCTATACACCACCTCCCTGTTGCACCCACTCTCTGGGGAACTCAAGCTATTACATGTCACTACTTTAAAACTAGATGTCTTACTTAAGTGTGTTCTTGCACACAGTTCTTGGGGGCAGTTTGACAACATGTGTAAGCATTCCTATAGGGTCTACTTGGGTGGGTTTGGCTCTGTCCTCCATGGGACCACCTCCACATCTTCCCTCATTTGCAGGAGTGATGCACTGGGCATTCGAGTTGGCACTTCAGAACCACAGGGGTATAGAAGTATAGAAATACCACTTCAGGCTAGACCTTAGCCTTCAGGGAGGATGACCCCTACCTCCTTCACTCATCCTTCACCCATCAGGGTTGTGAGAAAGATTTGGAGAAGTCCTTCTGATATGATGCTGGCAAGGTAGCTTGTTCTATGCTAGGTGGGACTATCTGTAAGGTACAGGAAGGCACCAGCGGGCCTAGTACAGCTGATACCTGATGCCCCCAGCTTGGACCAACCTGAACTAGTCTGAGCCATACCTCCCTCTCTGCCCTCACAGCCTGTATGATGAACGTCCACAAGCGCTGCGTGATGAATGTCCCCAGCCTCTGCGGCACTGACCACACGGAACGCCGTGGCCGCATCTATATCCAGGCCCACATCGACAGGGAGGTTCTCATCGTTGTTGGTAGGTGGTCCTGAGGCTCCTGCATTGGTGCCAGAGCTTCAGAGTTCTGTGAACATGCAAGGGTGGGGAGGAGTAGTGCCCAGGCAGGTTACAGGTGCATGGAGGGGCGATACGTTTCTGCTTTGCCTCTGCCTCCAGTGTGGCCCTTCTCCACAGTGAAATCCTCAGATTGTGGACCCTCAAAGCCACCTTTTCAGCACCTTGGGATGACATCAGCTGCCTGAAGGGCAGTCTGAGCCCTCCAGGCTTCATTCTAAAAACAAATGTGAAATTGAAATTGTAAGAATTGTATTTATTTGTGGCCATAGTGTATTTGACACATGTACAATATGCAACAATCAAGTCAAGGTGACTTTCATGTATCTCCAGGCCACCTGAACTCTGCATTCGTCCTTCTTTAAGACATCAACATCAAAAAAAGAATGTGTAATTAAAATACTATAATTGTATACATTTGTGGGTATAGTGTATGGAAATTCATAATGATCAAATCAAGGTAATTTTCACATGTGTCTGCACCGCTCAGACATCTATGATTTCCTTGTATTGAGGATACTGAAAGGACTTGTAATTTCACAGAATCTTCTGCCTGCCTCCTCTCTGTTCTCTCCTTGTCTCTTGGAACGTGAAGTCCCTGTGCCCGTATTCAGATAACAGAGAAGGCATCCTTGCTTCCTCCCCAGACTTTTCCAATGGGAACATAGAGTCTTGATGGCCAACACCAAATTTGGAAGAATTTATGTCTTGAAGAGGGAGGGAGGGGCTGTGCAGGCCACAGAACTTCCCGGGGCCTCCGAAATTTATTTTAACCTGATGGGAGCTGTGCCAATCACTATAATATTCTGCATGCTTATTTTGTGTCTGAACTAAGAAAGAGAAACAGCACAGTTTGCTGAGGAGTGGAGACTCACAAAGGGCAGAAAGAGGAGCCATCGGATTTTCCATAGTGAGCATCCATGATACTCAGAGTATAGGAATTCAGCTGTGCCGGACTGGCAGGTACTTACCTGTCAGGCATGGCAACACCGGTACGAACAGCTAGACACAACGGAGTGAAGATGTGAAGGAACCGTTTCTTCCAGGCTTGTGACACAAATTCCGTAGACTTACATAACTAATTTTTCTATACAAGGCCACACCATTTCATCATGGAAGGGGTTGGTTTTGTTAAGTTGGCCAGTTTCTGAGGCCCCAGAATCGTTCAGTAGCACTGACCTGCTGAGCCCTAACGTGGTCAAGGTTTGTTTAAACCATATAAAATTTGAAAAATAGAACTCCTTTTTGAAAGGGCCATTTGGGAAACCTGGTGAGTTCTTAGAGAAGGTGACTTCATCAAGAGGCTTTTTCTTTCAAGGACAGGCCAAGGGAGGAGGCATCGGTCTCCCAGTGAGGTGCTTATGGGGTAGGGGTGGGACACAGAGAATCTTAGGGTAACAAGTTCAGGGGAAGCCTGCCTCTATCCCTCACTAGTGTCTCTAGCGTCCAGTGCCTGAGGGACAAAAACTGAAGCTCTCCTGCCACCTAGTGGTTCAAAACGGTTAGCGTGGGCAGCCACATTTACAATGTGTACTTAATGAGCCACAGGACCATCTTGCCTGTTACATTCATTTTAGGAATGTTATCCAAGGAGGCGAACATTTCCGGAAACAGGTCCAGCAGGTGCCCCGTTCCCCAGCTAGGTTGGATTGACTTGAAAGCACTCTCCTATACTTACCAAGTTACTGTTTTAGCTCACCTTTGTTCCTTTGCTTAATTTCCCATTTATTTCTTTTTCTCGTTTAACAACAGTAGGTCTTAGGGGAATCCACGGGAGTCTTTGATGATTTGAGGGCACAAGATTTTTTTGAGCTCAAGGTCAAATGTTCTGCATAACTGTGCTAATGACAATCAGGCCGTCCTGGGACACATCTGTGATGTCTGTTGCTATAGCAACAAAGTACCAAGGACTTTCATTTTTCCAGAGTCTTGGAGGCTGGAGGTCGAGGTCAGGGGTCAGTAGTGCTATTTCTTGTGCTGGGCTCCAAGGGACTCTGGTCCATACTTCTGCTTTTGCTGACAATCTTTGAGGTTCTGTGACTCTAATGCTGTATGTGTTCTTTGCTCTGCGTGTGCTGAATTAGGATGTCAGCCGTTGGATTGTAACCCACCCTATACTACTATGACCTGATCCTCACTTGATCACATCCATAAGGACTTTATGTCCATATAAGGTCATGGTCACAGGTGGCAGGATGCAGGTTTGAACTTAGGATTTAGAGGATCACAATTCAACTTAATAATGGAAGGTAGAAAAGCTGAGGACCCCTTAAAGTTCAGAATGGAATTTTCCATCCTTAGGGTCCTGATACCTTTAATTAAAAAACTGCAAGCATTTTAGTAGTGTCTGTGAGATTGCTCAATGGATTAATGTTGTTGCCCTCAGAGGCCAGAAGAGACTAAGACTTGGCAAAGCTTGACCAAGGTCAGAGGCAGAGCAGAGATTCCCATCTGGGCCACCATGTCACTACGCCTTGCTAATAACTCCTTCACAATTCAGGCACAGGCTGTGTTTAGTATAACCTTATTTCTTGATTTTAATAAGAGAGTTAAAGGTTGCCTGGGGCCTTCTCAGAAATTCTGAACCAGAAATGGTCTTGTGTTTTACCTCACACAAACCCTAGAATCATTTGTAGGGTTAGAACTTTCCACTGGGCACCAGCCTGGAACACTTCCGTCAGACCCCAGTCTCATACGCTCTGCATAAATCTAGCCTCTCCCTGGGCAGAAGGGTTTCTCCCCTGCTACTGAAATGCAGGCTGTCTCTCCACTCTTGTGGCTCTTGTAGGCCATGATCAGAATGGAAATCTGTTCAGTTCTTCTTCTGAACCCACCAGTGGGTTCATGTCCCCAGATCACACAGATCAGGCATAGTGGGGCCACTGTCCATCCATACTCTCTCCAGGAACTCTCTAGAAGGTGGCCCTGTGCGTGCTCATCTTTGCCATTTTTTTTTCCTGGAGTTTAACTCCTTTACAGAGCTCACCAGATACTTAGCCTTCACCTCCCCATGCCTTGGCCACTCAGAGTATAGTGAACTTGAACTTGGACAGTTACAGTTTGGGGTTTGATTACTTTCTGTCCTTCCACAGACATTAGCCCCAAGACGGTCAGAGTAGGTCTTTTTGGTTCCCCCTACGCCAGCTTCTGGTAAATTTGGCATCACTACACATTTGTGGAATCAGAATACCATCGAAGATCCTGTTAGATGTGAGACCTCCACAGATGATCCTTGCATTGGTGCCTTCTGAGGTTGGAATCAGCAGAGATTCGATCTCACAGTATTACTCTTATAAGAAAGTTGAGCACACACACAATCTTCAGTACCTCATCCAATGCCAATAGTAAGTCATCACGGGACCAGGATGCACCCCCTGGACCCATGAGCTCCTTTTTCTCTGGATGATATAGGAAAGACACAGAGCAATGGTACTTCTAGAAACATAGGAAGCCATGTTGACATTGCCTAGTGACCTTATGAGAGAAAGGAACATAATGTCATAAGATGAGATCAGAGTCATACAATGAGCCAGAAGTAAAAATTCTGAGTCCCTGTGCATATAACAATATGTTTTCCAGCCTATTTTGATTCATTATCATCCTATCAACAGAAAAGCTAACATTCCCATCCCGTACATCATGGCTTTATTCTTTCTAAATGTAAATTTTAGGTTGGTATACAAAGTGATGATTTACATTAAGAACAGCCACATCGATCTGAGGATTTCATATATGCATATAATGTATTTAGATTAAATATACCCTTTCCCACCCATCCTATTCTTCCCCTATCCCACTTCTTTTGCCTCCCAACTTTAGGTGCTCTTAAGAAATAAGTGAAAAGAAACCACTGGGTCTGCCTGGATTCTCCTGGGTATAGGGCCACCTCCCAGAAGAAAAATGACTGTCCCTCCCCCAGAGCCATCAATTGCCAGTAGCTCTTCAGCTACTGAGGCGGAGTTTCAGGAGTCCTTCTGTCTGTCTTCCATGCTGGGATTTTGGCTGACTTGATCCTGTGCATATAATCATGTCGTTCTCACAGTTACTATTTTGATGCAGATGTTCACTACTTGTTGGATCTTGCAGCTTTTCTCCCTCATCTGCAATGATCCCTGTGCTCTGGGGGAAGGACTATGATACAGACATCATTTTTTTTTTTTTGTTCATTGCCCAAGACTGATTAATGCATATTACATGAAAGAATTGACATATCATGATGTAATCAACAAATATGCACCATTTTATCAGGATGAGTTACTATAGGCATAAATCAATAGTCGATCTCCAGAAATCACTTTGTGTCACTGAAACTTTATACCCCTTTTAAATAGAAATTCATTATTTACCCTTTTTCTCACTTCTAGCAATCTCCTATGAGGTTGGCTCATTAGATTCTCCACATAGGTGGACTGTTGCAATTTATGTCCTTCTGGGGCTAGATAAGGTCACTTAGCATAAGGTTCTCATAAAATAGTACATGATTAATATAAAGTTTCCTATACTAGAATAAAGCTGTTCTTAATATAAGATGTTAGCAGACCTAGAGCATTTAAACCAACACCCAGCACACAAAACACATTGCCTAAGTGTTTGCTATGCTTGCTGTAACTGGTCCTCTTAACAGTTTTCAACCTAGTCCAAGATACAGACATCATTTAGATGCCAGCACTCCAGTCTTTTATTCTTTGCATGACGACCAATCTTGGGTTTCTGTATTTGTTAGTTAAGGTTTGACTGCTGTGAGCAGACACCATGACCAAGACAACTCTTATAAGGGCAAGATTTAATTGGGGCTGGCTTACAAGTTCAGAGATTCAGTCCATTATTAAGGTGGGAACATGGCAGCATCCAGGGAGGCATGGTGCAGGAGAAGCTGAGAGTTCTACATCTTCATCTGAAAGCTGTCTCCCAGGCAGCTAGGATGAGGGTCTCAAAGTCCATGCCTATAGTGACACACTTCCTCCCACAAGGCCACATCTCCAAATAGCACCAATACCTGGCCTGAGCATATTCAAACCACCATTGTATTAATCGCCACCTTATTATAAAAGTAACTTCTCTGATAAGGCTTGAAAGATGTACTAATCTATTCATATAAAGGTAAATAGAAAGCAGTTTATCACTATGTCCATTTGGCAGAATTAAGTTCTCCCCTATGACTTAGTCTATGACGGTCTTTGGTTCAGTTTATGACATCAGACATAAATGCCATCTTAGGAGCAGGCCTTAGAACCAATAAGAAAGTAGTTGGTCACTCCCATGACATTTGTACCACGATTGTACCGGGGGGGCCATACCTCTCCAGCTGCTCATTATTATAGTTTGCAGTATTCACTGCTAGGTAAGACTGTTGATGGTTTTTCTCCTTAATAGGATGCATAGAACCTTTCAGCTCTGTGAACAGCAGCCAGTAGAGATGAAGTTTCCAGACTGGTACCAGCTTGATTTCTCCATATCCTATGGCTCAAATGTATGAGGTTTTTTTGGCAGTAGGGTCTTACCATGAAGTTCCGGAGGGTAACCAAGGGCCATGGCAGTGGCCTGGAATATTCAAAGGACACGGGGCCAACAACTCAAAAAGAAGTATCCCATACCTGTCACTAGGCTTTTTATTTGATAGTCTGTGGTAAGGTGGAGAAGCATTGTTTCCCTATTATAGGGTAATTCCATTTAAACTCCGTTTTTATATGTATCTATGTATAGTTTAGGAGGGGGCTACAGCGGTAAGCTTCCATGTGGCGTTTCAATGTCTTCAGTGTTAGCTCTCCCTCTGCACACTTTGCCAGGCTTTCTATCCCAGTTAATCCTTCCCATTGTATTACTCCCCTTCTCTCTTCATGCCACCCACATTCCATCTTTCTCTTAAACGCCTCCCCAGACCCCTTACTAGTACTCTGCCTTCTATGGGTACTCCAGTTCAAACCCACATCTAAAGACTCAAAGCTAGCATCCACACATGAGATAGAGCATGTTCTGTTTGTCTTGCTGGGTCGGGGTTACTTCAATCAGAATGACTAATTCTGTATCTATCCATTTACCCGTGAAGTTAATAACTTTATTTTTTCTTTACAGAATCATGCACACACATGTACCTCTAACTTACTGAATAATGCTCTCTTGTGCATATGTGCTGTATATCATCATTCACCCATCTAGGCTGGCTCCATGCTCTGGCTGTTGTGAATAGAGCAGCAATGAACATGGGTGAGCAGGGGTCTCTAGTAAGATGCAGAGTCATTTGCGTATATGCCTAAGAGTGCTGTAACTGGGTCACAAGGTAGATCTATTTTCTACTTTTTGAGGAACCTCCACACTGATTTCCAACGTGTCTGTACCAGTCTGTACTTCCACTATCAGTGAATGACTGTCTCCCTTCCCAACATCTGTTGTCTTTTTTTTTTTTTTTAATCTTAGCCATTTTAACTTGGGAACGATTAAATCACAAAGTGGTTTTAATTTACATTACCCTGATTGGTAAGGATGTTGATTTAAAAAAGTATTTCTCAGCCATTTGTATTTCTTTTTTAAAAAAATTTCTGTTTTATATTCATATTGTATATGAATGGATGGATTTATATATTGTATATATGGATGGATGGATGGATGGATGGGTGGGTGGATGGATGGTTAGATGGATGGATGGATGGATGGTTAGATGGATGGATGAATGGTTAGATGGATGGATGGATGGATGGTTAGATGGATGGATGGATGGATGGATGGATGGATGGATGGATGGACCCTAGAGAGCCATCTTACCTCCCTACTATAGCAAACCACCTTACTCATACTGTAAACACCTAATCACCCCAGACTACTTCCTCACATCCCACCACATCTGTCAGGTACAGCATGTACCCAGGCACGATCTCAGGTCTTGGGATCTTGTCCTACCATATTGAACTACTCAACTGATGTTTCTTTACTCAAATGATGGCATCTTTTTCAGTACAGAAACCTTTTAGCTTCATGAGGTCCCATTTGTCAGTTGTTGGTCTTAATGCCTGCTCCACCATGGTCCTGTTCCAAAAGTGCTTTCCTGTGCCTACAAGTTGAAGGTCTTAGCCTGGGACGGAACTTCATGAACCCTTCCTCAGTCTATGTTAATAGACATTGCGATTTTTTTTGACACAGGGTCTCTCTGTGTAGCCCAGGCTGTCTCACACCTATAGTCTTCCTGTCTTCACCCCACAGCCATACATTTTGAAACTATGAGTTATGTTTGTATCTATGATTATATTTTCCCATGTTTGTGGCTCTTCTAAGAAAAAAACAAAGCAACAAATTGTTGATGTTTCTCTTGGGAACTCCCAAGGTAGTGTTTTTACAACTGGACATTGATTGTATTGGACAGAAACTTCTGAGACTGAAATATCTCCCAGGCAGACTTGGGTATTTCCAGGGTACTGACCCCTTTACTCCACCCTAAGACACAATATCCACATATCAGAAGAACAACGTTAAGGAGACAAAAATACTTGGTGAGCATCAGGAAGAAGCTCAGAGTCTACACGTTTACTTACACTCCAGACTCTAAAAAGTTTTTAAAAGCACTCTCAGGAAAAAGGAAGTAGATGCTGGAGTCTCATGGAAGATCGCTTTATGTTTGAAGAAATGATGGAGACAAAGTATTTGTCAATGTGAAGACTTTAAGAAAAGTAAAACAAAACAAAACAAACAAAGCTCTGGGGTCCTTTTCCATGAAGGCGTCTTCCTTCTAATGTCAATATGGTAGGACAAGATCCCAAGACCTGGGATTGTACCTGGGCACATGCTGTACTTGAGAGATATGGTTGGAGGTAGGGAAGTAGTCTGGGTGATTAGGTGTTTACAGTATGAGTAAGCAGTTTGCTATAGGTAGGGAGGTAAGATGGCTCTCTAGGAGTCCACCCACCCATCCATCCATCCATCCACCCATCCACCCATCCACCCATCCACCCATCCACCCACCCACCCACCCATCCACCCATCCACCCATCCACCCATCCATCCA
>NW_022196904.1:111526325-111533239 GCF_008632895.1 Mastomys coucha
CCATCCATCCATCCACCCACCCATCCATCCATCCATCCATCCATCCATCCATCCATCCATCCATCCATGAAGAACCTACATACCAGATTGGTTCCTAGAATGAATGAAATGTGACCTGTGACTTGAAAGGCCTCCTAGGCTATCAGGAAAGCTAGGCACAGATTAGCATTGTGATGATTCCATGGGGACTGAAGGGGCTTGAAGTTCCTGATGGAAGCCATGGCTGGGCTAAATCTCTTACGGTATGGCAGTTATCTCTGTGGGGCAAAGGAATGGGAAAATTAATGTGAACTAGGTTTTCTGAGCATGTACTGTGCAGGTCCTTTCCACAAGGGCAAATGGACGCATGCAGTGAAAGGAATCTGGGATGATGTTATCACTTTCTGAGTGTGGCTTCCTCTCCATGTTATCAAAAATAAGAGTATAGACTTGACAGGGTCCCTTGATCCCCCAGCAGTTAACTTAGGCATCAAGTGTCCACTATTTTTGAATAATCTAGAATTTACTACTACAACAGGAGATAAACTAGATCTCTTTGCCTGGACAGATGTCACAACCCAAGGCCTTGCCAGTTCCCTGAGATGGCTGGAGCATCTTCCTCAACCTTCTCTGTCTACTACACAGGCAACCTCTCCATCCTCCTGCCAAGTTAAGACAGACTCCATCCAGTTCATATGTTTTCCAGGCACTGTGTCTACAAATCCCACTCTTTAATGTGTGCTGTTCCTTAAACCTCTTAAGCTTGTGGGTATTTGAACACAGTCAGAATGAGCCTGCGGGTTGTATTTATTTTTGCTCAGTCATATACTTCCTTTGAACTGACTACTTGTTTGAAGCAGAAAGAGGGGGATATGGGGAGTGTGGTGGAGGGAAATCCATTTGGGTTCATGTTTCAAAATATTACCCAGCCAAGCTTTGGCTTCACGACTTTATTAAGAAAAACAAAAAAAGAAAAGAAAAACAAAAGATGTGAACTGGCAGCTCAGGACCACAAGGGGGCAGTCTCTGACTACAAAACCATCCCTCCATAGAGGTTTGCTCTCTTCTAAATAAACGTTCTGGTTTAAGCCTGTCATGGTGCCTCCCTTCCATAACTCCAGCTGCTTGGGAGACTGAGGCAGAGGGTCACAAGCTCAAGGCCTAACTGGGCTTCAGGACGAGTTCGAGTCCATCCTAGGCCACTCAGTGAGAACATGTCTCAAAACAGAAAGGAAAAGGAGGGCTTAGGGTGTGTTGGGGGAGGGACTTGCACACATGACAAGATGAATCCATGAGTAAAGGTACTTGCTTGGAAAGCTTGACCCCAGTATTCCATCCCTGGGATCTTCATGATGGAAGAAGAGAACTAACTGCAACTTCTCCTATGCATGTGTGTGCACGTACACACACACACACACACACACACACACACACACACACACCCCTAATAAATTAGTGTGATTTTTTTCAAAAATAATCCAGAAAGAGAGCCGGGAAATAGTTCAGTAGTAGAAAATTGCCTATTATTTGTGAGACTCTGAACTCAGTTCCCCTCTAAACACACCTCCCTTAAAATGTACACACACACACACACACACACACACACACAGTGAGGATCAAGTCTACAAACCCAAGTGCTGTCACCATCTGTAAGGAAGGGACCATGGCACACAGCTGGGCTCACTGAGGCCCAGAGGAAGGAAGGCTTCACACAGCAGGACAGGGCCCCATCCTGGAGTAATGCACCCTTTGTGCATGACAGGCTGGACACTCTGTATCTGAAAAGCGTGGAATCAGAACTTTTGGAATATCTGCGGAAACATAGTGAAGTGCATTGAAGGTGTGACACACACAGCTGATGGAATTCTCCCATGTCCCACAAACTTTATCTATGCACCCTAAAAGCTGTTTCATGAAATGTCTTTAGAGTTTTAAGCCGTGGGACTTTCTGCTTGTACTATCATGTCACTGTGTGGTATAGGGACACTTGGAGGGGTGAGGACTAGGGATGGTCACCTCCTGGCTTTCAGTTTCCCCCAATGTTTTATCATGAAGCATTTCTGTCAGCCATCAGCTTCATATCCACACATTTGCCTCCTAAGATCTCCCACTGCTAGTGAAACACACTGGCCTTGATCGTGTGTCCATCTATCTTGCTTTCCAATCACCCACCTGTCTTATTTTTTGACACACTTCAAAGTAAATTACACACATCCACTCAGTTCTTGCTAAACAATCCATCATATGAACAATTCAAAATCAGAATCGATCTTTTAAACCTTGAAATAGAATTTACATATTATCCTCTACACACATCTGAAGTGTCCAGTAGCTAAGTTTTGACAATTGCGTTTGACTCCGCCATATCCATTCCTCCTTAACTGATTGATTGATGATTGATTGACTGATCGATTGATGTCACAGAAATCACTGAGGATCTAATGAACACAGTTGTGTAGGGGGTTCTGCCCTCACTATCCATGTACCCTCAGGGAGTCCGGGAGCTAAGGAAGGAGCCCTTGACAACCTAAGACCCCTCCGGCTGTGTCATGCTTCATAGCCATTGCTGTGTAAAGGGCTCGCAGTGCAGTGAAGCAGCTCGTGGGAACCTTCTCATGCGTTGGCTGGAGCAGATACTCTTGAAATAAGCCCGGCAGGGTGTCACTGGCTGGCATAAAGAAACTGGGTCATGTGGTCTTCCCACCTCTGCAGTACTGCACAGCCTACTCAGTGTCTTATAGAGTAGTCTGCACACGGCACGGGCCAGGGCCTGCCCGTGCTTCCTTTCTAGCCCGGAAGTTGTAGGTGGATGTGTTAGGTGTTGAAAATCTCGAGGAACTGGAGAAAGCTGAGCTGCTTGATCCCTGTCCTGGTTCTCCTAGAGCCTTATGAGAACAGCCAAGGTCAGGCAATGGCCAGAGGTCCCCAACCTGAGAGAGAAGACAGCACATCCACTGTTTCTAACTGTCCGAGGAACTTCACTAAGGAAAGCATCGCCCTGACTACCAAGCTGTTACATCTCTGGGGGAGTCCCCAGCAATGTTCATTCAGATGCACATATGTATGGTGACTCCCAAACTCTCTGTTTGGGAATCTGTCCCACTAAAATAAACACTGTCACTCAGAGAAACAGGTACAAAATGAGTGTGTTTATTGACTGTGGTGGATGTTAGGCAGCTGCTGAGATGTTGGCTTTAAATAGGCGTCTATGAAGCCAGACCTTTTCTGAACGGGAATTGTTATACAGTTGTGCTCAGTTTCAAAATTCATTAAGTTATGTAATTATAAGCTATATACTTTAAAATTATATTGTGTTTTTTTTCTACTTAGACAACTTAAATACAAATTTTAAATAATAAAAAACCAGCTACAGTTGTTGATCTGTTGTAGAAGTTGGCAAATTTTGACTTGAGACCAAATCTAGCCCACTGCCTGTTTTTATAATGAGATTTTGTTAGACTACAATCTATTTACATGGTGTCTCTGACTGCTTTTTTTCCCCAATCAAATGGCAGAGTTCATATGGTTTGTGAAGCCCAGACTATTTGCTCCTTGGCAGTCTTTGAAAAGAACCCCTTGACCTAGAGGAACATCAGTAGCCATTGTGTAAGAAGGTTAGGTTTCACAAAAATACCTGGTATGAACTCATGTCAACTAAATAAGCAACTGCAGCAGATCCTTCCTGTGTACAAAGGTGTGTTTGTGTGTTTCGTAAGTGTGGGAATGAAGGTGAGGAAGCATGTGAAACTGGGCTGCAGATATTGGGGTCGCAGAGGATCAGGAGTGGAGGCCTTGGGAGAGAGGAGCATCATTTCTTCTTATGTCTTTGTTTCTCGGGTTGCAGTAGACAACATTTCACTTTCTTGTGCTCCTGGGGCTTGACTCTAGGGCCTTGTGATGTCAGACCAGTGCTGGGTACCTGAGTCTTCCTTTGAGAACTTTATTTTGAGATAGAGGCTTGATTTATCCAGGCTGAGCTTGAACTCATGGTCCCCCCACCTCATCTCCTGAAGAACTAGGATTATATCTCATTTATTTGTATGTTGTATGTGTATGTATATATGTATTGTAAAAGTATGTACATTTATGTGTATGTGTGTGATGTATGTATATATGTGTGTGTGTGTAAATGATGTATCTGTACATGTGTATGCATGTGAGCATGTATGTATATGTATGTATATATGTATATTGTGGTATGTGTGTTTAAATGATGTATGTGTATATGTATATGCATGCAAGCATGTGAGTATATGTGTGTATTTTGTGGTATATGTTTGTTGTAAGTATATGTATGTGTGATTTATGTGTATGTACATGTAAATGATGTTTGTGTACATGTGTATGCATGCAAGTGTGTGTATATATATACATATATACACACATATATATATGTATATATATATACATATATACATATATACATGTATATGTATATATATATATATATATATTGTGTAGTGTGCATGTGTGTGCACATATGTGTGTATCCATGAACAAGAACAGAGACCAGAAGAGGACATTATCACTCTTGGTCTAATTTCTTTTTATTTTTTTATTTTTTTGGTTTTTCGAGACAGGGTTTCTCTGAGTAGCCCTGGCTGTCCTGGAACTCACTCTGTAGACCAGGCTGGCCTCAAACTCAGAAATCCGCCTTCCTCTGCCTCCCTAGTGCTGGGATTAAAGGCGTGCGCCACTACCACCACCACCAGGCAGTCTAATTTTTTTTTTACTGAATTTGGAGCTGGGCTAGGAGCCAGCAAGCCCCAGCATTTCTCCTGACTCTCTCACCCTCTATCACTGGGGTTACAGTTGTGTACATCTGTATCACTGAGGTTACAGTTGTGTACATCTGGCTTTTTACATGGGTGCTGGGGATTCAAACCTAGGTACTTAGGCTTATAGAGAAGGCATCCTCACCCAGAGAAACTGTCTCCCCACTGTGTAGCCCTAGCTGTCCTGAAACTCACTTCATAGACCAGCCTGGCTTTGAACTCACAGAGATCCTTCTGCCTCTGCCTCCCAAGTGCTGGGATTAATGGTGTATACCACTACCTCTCCTTACTTTTATACCTCTTGAGGAAAAAAAAAACAGTAAAATGGAAAAATCTTTAAATAGGACAAAAGTTATTAATAAATGTCCCTCCAATGAGCAACAATCAAACTTGAGTGGACACACTTGGTGATGGTGCATTGGTGGCTTTGAGCAGGATGCTGGGTGGCCATGGGCCTGGCAGAACCAGGCCTATGCCCTACCTGGGAATTTTGAGTTTCTGTTGTCTCTATGTCTCTCCCCATCTCTCTATCTCAGAAGCTGTGTCTGTCCTTTGGATTTCAGGCACACTGGTGGCCTTCTTCTGGCAGCCCTGTCACCACCACACCCCACCCAGTCCCACTCTAGTCCAAATTCTTTTACTTATAGAAACCTCTGCCACGACAGTACCTTCCATTCTCAGTCCTGTGGTCTGGCTTCCTAACGCCTCAGAGTTTCTGTTTTTGTTTCACAAACTACTGGACACACTAGCCTCTCTGTAGATCAGTTGCAACATCAGGGGACTGGTTAGACGTTCAGAAATCTCAGGTTCGACTCCAAGCCTGCAAATGGATTTCTACATTTAAAAAAAATTCCTGTGCACAGTTCTGCACTCAAAACCCTGCTCCTGGTTAAGAACCCAGGGGAAGCAGGAAGAGTTTGACTCGTTGGCCACTAGGGGGCAGGCGGCACCCATGCTCTGCTCCCATGTGGGTTGGGCACAGGTGGCCATGCCTTGTATGGGGAATGCCTACAAGTTCCTCCACCATCATCTCAGGTGTTGTGAAGATTTGAGATCAGAGCCCCTTGAGCTAGAAACCCCTTTGCTATGTACTCAATCTTCTTATGTGTCTTGGCTTGAGCCTCATGCAGCATGAGCTCCTGGCTTGAGCTGGTACCAGATCACCGGGGCCTTCTATCCCCCTTATCCCTGGTCTCTACCTCCTGCAGGGAACTCTCATCTGTCCAGGAGAGCTGGCCAGGCTCCAGCTTCTGGCTGGCTTTTCTCATGGATGGGTTGCTGAAGCATTGTGGTTTAGAGTCTAGGCTTTAGGGGCAGGCCTCAGTTTGAAAGCTAGATCTCTCACTTGAGCAAATATTTGTCAGGTGCCTCCTATGTTCATCCCCTGCTCTCCTGCAAAAGACTGGAGGCACATTCCCGACTCTCTGCATTTTTCTAAATGATGGGAGGTGAACACAAAGCAAACAAAACATGTCCCTAAGACAGGCTGTAAGGGAATAAAGGAGTGTGATCTGTGGCCTGCCTGTCACTAGCAGAGATGGCGGCATTTATCTGAGATTACAATGGCAAGCTTGGAAGAGAGCTTGTTGCAGTTTCCAGAAAAGGACATGACAGGCAGGGGGACAGCAGAGGCAGAGGCCGGGAGAAGGTTTGTTACAGAAGCTGTTTGGAGTGGGTGTGGCTAAGCCTAGTGATGCCAGGTGCTGTGATGTGGTTAGGGTAGGGTCCTGGACTGTTGAAGAGATAAGGAGAGAGCACTGCAATCCAGAAAGCTCTCTGCAAGCGGCAGGATGGGAGTGGGTTTGAGGGTTGGGGGGAGCCATGGCTAACGCTTGCTGCATGCTCATCTACCGTGTCAGCTCTGCCTACCGCCAGGCTGCCTTGGGAACTGTGGGGAAGAAGGTGTGCTTCCTACTTTAGAATGGAACTTTGGTCTGGGTGGGTTCACTCCGTCTCCTCCAACATTTGCTGATGACAATGCCAGGTCCCTCGGTGTTGGTGTGGGTGATGCACCTTTCCCATGTGTCCTTCGGTAACCCTATGAAGTAGTTATTAACATTCACTCCATTTAGAGATGAAGAAAACAGGGAGAGGGAGGAGGGCATATAGGAAGAGAGGAAGAGGAGGAGAAGGAGAAGGAGGAGGAGGAGGAGGAGAAGG
>NW_022196904.1:111533298-111546136 GCF_008632895.1 Mastomys coucha
TGTGTGGTGCTAGTGCTAGGAGTTGGACCTAAGTACTTTTTAGCTCCAGGTAACTGCTCGTGAACACCATCTGCACACTAAGCATGAGGGGTGTGGTGATGGTCCATAGTGTTATCAGTAGCTCCCTTTTCTAGTCCCTGCCTAATTCCAGCTCATACTTAGGACTTGACTAGCACTCTCCGACCTAGTTCTCCCAATGACTTCCCACTGTTGCTTCCTCTTCCCCCTCTCTGACTGTAGAGACAAGGGCTGAGGACCCACTTCTTTCCACAGGACTTTCACTCCCAGGGCTCCCCTTTCCCTGTGGTTGCCCTAAGTCAGTCCTGTGGCTTTGAGAGAGTGAGAGCTAATGTTTGCAGGACTGTAAGGTGGAAAGTGTCCCTCATCTTCACATCAGCCTATCCTTCTACAAAATGGTGGCTTCTATTGGTCAAATCCTGGCCAGGAGGCTGGGTAAATCCCTGGACTGAGAAATAGTTAGGTGGAGGGTGCCTTCTTTGGCTGAACCTGGAACATTCCATCGAGTTTGGTTTGCCAGCACATTCTCTGGATCTGCCTCACCCACCCATCATGCCCCAGGAGCTGGTTAGAGAGTTATGCTGGTCCAGGTCTCACATGGGTGTTGGGATCTGGACTCAGGTCCTCTTGCTTGCATCGTAAGCACTCCCACACTGACCCACCTCCTTAGGCCCTTCCTGACTGACTCTTCTGTTTTCCAAATCTTCTGTACAGTGACCTTTTAATTCCCTCTCCAGTCTGCCTGAGCCAGAAGTTCAGGTCCCTGGGGACCCAGCAGAGAAAGGCCAAGGCAGAGCCATGCCCCAAGGAGCTGGTGGTAGTGCGTGTTTGTTTCTGTACAGTTCCTTTGGCCTAGTTGGAAAACTTACAACCTTGAAGCCAAATCTTTGAGAAAGTGAGACACTTGGGGACTGTTCCTGGCTGCAGTGCTCTATCTATCTGATCTAAGAGCTGAGATCTAGGTAGCAGAGACATTCAAAGGACCTAGTGTCTAAGCCTATTGCTTCAAAACACCAACTTGGTGGTGCATTCGGCCTACATTTACCAGCGCTTACTAAATATCAGGAGCTTTAAGGAGATCATCTCACCGAATCCTCACCTCACATCTGTGAGGATTGACACCTACTCCTCAGGCAGAGTGATTGTGGTGTGCAGAGTTCAGCTCCTTCTTCAAAGTCACACAGCTATCAAGTGGCCCATCTAGCATACAAGTCCCAGGAGTCAGACATGACTCCAGGACTGGGGTCTTTAGCCACTCCCCTGCCCACCTTCCTGGGTGCTCTCAGCCATCCTAGGCTTAGAGAATTGGGGACATCAAGAGAGGGAAAGAGAGAGGAAGGGATGGGGAGAAAAAGAAGAAGAAGAGGAGGAGGATGATGAAGAGGAGAGCAGAAGGAGAGACAGAGAGACACATACAGAGACATCGAGAGAAACAGAGAGACACGGAGAGACAGAAAGACAGACAGACAGAGACAGACAGAGAGAGCAATAGCAGGGGCATGCACCCTTGACTACATGGACAGACAGACTCAATCTACAAAAAAAAAATTTGCTGGAGTATAATAACTGGGAGACTATACATTAATGATATGCAAACACTGTAGCTTTTTAATATAAAGAACTTAAGTGTCCGTGGATTTGAGTATTTATGAGACTACTGAATCCAAACGTATCACAGATAATGAGAGAAAACCCAGATGTTAAATACTACAGAGAAAACTGAAGCCAGAAAGGAGGGTGAGGAGAACTTGAAGTTTTAGCTGAAGTATGATGAGTGAGCTACAAGATAGGGACATTTGATTGAAGACTTGCAGGAAGTGAAAGAGGAAGCCAGGTGGCTCCCTGGAGAAACAGCACCTAGGAAGCCCACAGCATGGATGCTCTTGGTGCATGGACTCTGCATGCCTGAGGCACAGCGGGACACTGCATTATATTAACTGGTACAGCCAAGAGAGCAAAGCCCAGCAGAATGCTTCGTCATCTGCTATAAAGATTGCTCCTTTTCTCTGAGTACAATAAGAGTCTCTGGTAGGTCCTACAACTCCTTGAAGGTGTGTAATTATCATTCGATTTCTTTTCTCCTCAATGACAGCATCTCTTGACTTTCCATTCCGAAGAAGCAGCAGACGCGGAGCATATGCAATATCGTATAACCTCCAAGAGGCAGATATACTCCCCCACTGTATAGAGGAGGAGATGGAAAGTTAGAGGGTTTAGCAAGGGGTAGCAAGAAGGCTCAGCTAGTAAAATGTTGGTGTGTAGGTATGAGGACTGAGTTCAGATGCTCAGCGGTGCGGCATGCCTGCAGTCTCCTTGCTGAAAAGGCAGAGACGGGAGAATTGCTGTGGTTCCAGGCCAGCCAGTCTAGCCAGACTGATGAACTCTAGGTGAGAGTTCATAGTGAGAGACCATATCTCAACTCTCTCTCTCTCTCTCTCTCTCTCTCTCTCTCTCTCTCTCTCTCTCTCTCACACACACACACACACACACACACACACACACACATGCACACGGGTGGGCGGGTGTGGTGTAGGAGGTTAAGTGACTTGGTCAAGGTTACAGAGCCAGTACATGTTAGCTGGGATTTGACCTACTGTCTGTCTTAATACAGAGACCTTAGCACTTAATTATACTGTTGGACAGTGTTTTAATTCTTTAGGGATAGTGGAGACCCTGTGGCTTTTGGACCATAAAATTAAAAACTCTTTGCCAAGCTAGGGTGCTTGCATATCAATCAAGCCGAAATGAGGACTGCTCTGAGAACTGGGGAGGAAGGCTCCTTTTTTCCGGAGAGTTCTGACCAAGCCACTGACAGCTCATTTATGTGATTCGGCTGCAGTTTGACATTCATAGTACAAGACTTGCATACAATTAGCCTGATCGTTCTCACACAGTCTTTTGGAAACAAAAAAAGAGAAAAGCCTTTGGAATTTTCCCTCTGTCTGGCCTTTTGCATGATGTAACCACGGCTTTATTTAGTTGGTTGTCTACTCCGGAATAGTGTGGTCTGCTGCCGTCTGCATCACTGTGGGCTGATTGAGGTCTTGTTTTCCTGGAGGGCAGATGCTGTTGCGCAGAACTGGTCTGTGGCTCTCCTCCCGCAGGATCATTCAAGCGAGCCGAACAGGATGGCAGAATTTCTTCTGTGCATGACAATGATCTCTCCAAGAGTAGGCTGGAGTCCTGTTAAATATGCAATGCAAATGGATTGTAAATGAGACGCTTCCTCAGCATGGGTCTGGAGGTCTGAACTCTGGGGGCCTCTCCATCCCTTCCTATCACCTTGCTCATGAACCTGACATCCCTTTTACAATCATCTTTTCTGGCCACCTAAGAGCTTCTAATGAGGGCAGAAGCTGCCTGCTCATGTAACCCCTTCAGACACCTGGTGATTGGAAGCTGGAGAGGCAGCAAGCTTTCGATGCTCTGTCAGATGCCCTGAGTTATCATCAGCTGCCTGCTGAGCTCTGAGAAGGGCTGGAAAGGCAGTGAGAAGGCTGGGTAGCTGACTGCTATTGTCTGTGCCTTCTCCTCCCACTCTGAGCTGCGTGAGACAGCCATGGATGGTTGGATTTGGGCTCTCATGCAGCTGCCTTCTCTGACCCTCGCTGGGTGCCTGCCTCAGCTCAGAGAATCAGTCTCTGCAGGGATTTGGGATGAGAGCTAAGAGCCTGCTCCCTGGGTTGAAGATCAATGAGCCTTTGATTTTGTTCCTTCTTCCAGTCTAGCCCACTGTCTTTGCCTACAGCTTGAGAAACCCCAATCTAAGAGGCCTTTCAAATTGGGGCAAGAAAAGTGAACTGGTCTGAAGGAAATTGCGGTTAGTAGAGAAAGACAAGTCACAAAGAGCCAGCTGTCCCCAAGGACACCCTGTGGCATCTTTTCCCTTCTTTCTTTGAATTTTTCTTTCTTCTTCATTTTTCCTCCCTGCCTGGTGCCAAGGCTGGAACTCAGGGCTTTGTGTGTGTCCTGCAAGCCCTTGCCACTGGAGGTACCCTCAGCCTCAGCTCATTTCTTTGTTTTGTAAAGGCAGGTGCAGGACAGTTTACTTGACAGCATCAGCTGTCAATCTGTGGGTAGCAGAGGAAGCTCAGAGCGGACAAAGTCCTAAGTGAATGTTTTGTTGACATGGGCAGCCCTTGTCAAGGACCCCAAGGCACTGGACCCATGGGAAATTGGCAAAGCTATTTACCTACATGGACCAGGCTCAAGAAGGGCGACAAAGCTCTCCTCGGGGTCTGAGTGTTTACAGATGATTGGTCAGTGTGTGCAAAGACTAGCAAGTGTAGCTTCCTCCTCCTCCCTGATACCTACAGCCCGAGACTGCTCACTTAGAGACTTTTTTTTTTTTTACAGAGACTTATTACTGAGATTAGCTAACCCCAACCCCTGTGCTGTCCCTAATGAGTACAGCAGGGTTCTGGGTTGTTAGAGGTAGTAGGTGCCTTACAGAGAGCATACTCCCACCCGATCTCAGCTTTCCTGTACATACATATATACATGCATGTGTGTGTGTGTGTGTGTGTGTATGTGTGTGTGAGAAAGAGAGGAGAGAGAGAGAGAGAGAGAGAGAGAGAGAGAGAGAGAGAGAGAGAGAACACATAGGCCCTTTCTCCGTTCCTGCATTGTCTCTAGTCAGAGCTCCAAGACTCAAGCTGTATGGGGACTAGCATGTATATATAACACAGTATGTCCTAGGCACAGTGCTTAGTTCTTTGCCTGTACTGATACATTTTTCTCTCCGTTTATAGATGGGGAAACTGAACTCAGAGGACTGTCTTAGTTAGGGTTTTATTGTTGGGAAGAGATACCGTGACCACAGCAACTTTTACAAAGCAAAATATTTAATTGGGGCTGGCTTACAGTTCAGAGGTTCAGTCCATCATCATCATGTTGGGAAGCATGGTGGCACACAGATAGACATGGTACTGGAGAGGGATCTGAGACTTCTACATCTGGATTGGCAGGCAGCCGGAAGAGAGGGTGATACTGGGCCAGGCATGAGAGTTTGAAACCTCAAAGCCCATCCCCTGGGACATACTTCCTCTAACAGGACCATACCTACTCAAACAAGGTCACAGCTACTCCCAAAAGACCACACCTCCCAATAGTGCCACTAACTGTAAGCCTATGGGAGTCATTTTCATTCAAACCAACTCATGAACTTGCCCATGGTGATTTGGCTTGGTGCATGGGCATTAACTGGAGTCTGATTCCTGCTCTGTTGAATTGAAAGCCTATGCCATTAGCCATGTGCCTACACTGAGGCTGTAGGAACTGAATTCACCTTGTGGGGTAGATATGCTTTCCCCCCAGCCTTGCAGCAAACACACAGCTTCCATTTCTCTTCTGTCTTGGACTACCAGCTTTCTCATGGGGTTCTCATTGGCTCTGATATGGTTTTCCAGGTCTCCTCAACTCATGATGTTAGACCAACCTGGGCTTAGTACAATCTCTTCTCAAGAGACAGGTTAGGGGACTTTATGTTACACTGGTTTTTCTAGACATGATGGATGGCAAATATTAGGATGAAGGTGCTTTTATATCTAGGTTTCTTCAACAAGGGCATTGCTCTGCAGGTTTCCAGAGAGGGCCTCCTGCCTGGGGCATGAACCTGAAAATCAATACAAAGGTTTATTTCTGTAGCTTTGTCATTGGTGAGTCTTGGGCATGGGGTGCCTTGGCTAGCGTCAGCCCTAGCCCAATCCTATCAGCAGATTATGTCTCTAGAGTGTTTATTGTGTAAAGATATGCAGGTGCTGTCTGCCTTGTGTCTCTGGTCAGTGCTCAACAAATACTTGCTGAACAATAATGGGGCTGGAGTTATGGCTCAGTAGTTAAGAACATTCACGGCTCTTGCAGAGGACCTGGGTTCAGTTCCCAGCACCCAGTGGCACTTACAGCTGTCTCTAACCCCAGCTCTGAGGAATCTGTCATCTTCCTCTGGCCTTCACAGGGAGCAGGCATGAGGTGGTGCACATGCATACATTCAAACACTCATATATACAAATTAATAATAACAAGCTTTTTAAAGGGGCAGCATCTCATCCATAATTATTCAGTAGTCCCAGCTCTGTGTGCTGGCTTGGGCCAAACTTGCCTTTCTCCAGCCAGCACACTTTGGCAGTAGGAAGAAATGCTAGAGCTCTTTGGTTTTTTAGAATCCCCTGGTGACCTATGAGGTAATTCCTATCCCGTGTCTATGGCCTTTTCCAGTTTAACAAAAAGGAATAATGCAACCTCAGAGAGGTAAATCCATGCACTCAAACTCTTCATACGCTGGGGTCAGAGGAGCTTGAGATAAATAGAGGTGTGACTAACTCCTATCCTGTGTTGATCATGTCCAGCTTTCCTGAGAGTGCAGATCTCCCTTCTGCCTTTATTCCTGCGGTTGTTTTTCAGATCCTTCCAGGGAGGGAGCCTCTTCTCCCACACCGTGAGGGTTCATGGTGGTGGGTACGACTCTCCATGTGAACACACTGGTTCACAGAACTGCTGAGAGAGCAAGAACAGTGAGCACACTAGGGACGTGAGGATGCCAGCAACATGGGAAAGGCCACTTCTAACCTTAGGGTCAAGAAAGGGCCCCAAAAGTCAAAGGCATTGCTGGACCGTGGATGGGGAGGAACTTACACTGGTGGGAAGCCTGCCTGCCTCTTGCTGGGACGCCACGAACTGCTTTGTCTCTTTTATACTTTGAAAGATGAATGGAAACTTTCATGGGCTTCTGCCTTCTGAAATCCACTTTTCCTACCCAGCCGGAGGGCTCGTTCTAAAACGTAAATCTGACTACATTGATACTCTCCTGCTTCACCTAGTCCAAGACTTCTCAGTCTTTCAACTGAAGTCTCAAGTTCTCAAACCCATTCTCCGTGTCTGAGGTTCTTCTCTTTTTAGAACTCTCTCTGTGTCTCTGTTTCTCTCTCTCTGACTCTCTCTCTCTCTCTCTCTCTCTCTCTCTCTGTGTGTGTGTGTGTCTGTGTGTGTGTGTGAGAGAGAGAGAGAGAGTGTGTGTGTGTGAGAGAGAAAGACAGAGACAGAGAGACAGTATGCATCTGCAGGACAGCCTCAGGCATCAGATATTGCCCTCTATCTTATTTGAAACAGGGTCTCTTGTTTGCCTCTGGGAGTACCAGGCTAGCTGTCCTACAAGCTTCTGGGGATTTGTCTGTTTCCCATTGGGGATTGCAGATATACATGGGCTCTGCTCTAGGCATCTGAACTCAGGTTCTCATGCTGGTGTAGCAAGAGCTTTAACCACTGAGCCATCTCTCCAGCACCCCCTCCCCAGTGCCTCATCATCTACTATTTGCTGTCCATGAGTTGAGACTAAATGTTACCCTCTCAAAGAAACCCCAGGACAGTCTAGAGAAACTCTCCCCGATCAATCTCTGCTGCTGTCCTCTTTGCATGGATCAGTTTTTTTTTTATTGTGATTCTTGTTTGCTCTTCTCCACAGGATGGAGGACAAGAATCTCCCTATTTTTTTAAACATTCATATACACGAGTGTAAAATATAACTGATACGTACAGCTGTACAATAAGTGCTTGCTCGATACACGATTCAATAGATGGAACAGGTGGGTTGTCAGGCTGAATGAAGAAAGCCCAGGGGCACACAGGTGCATTGGGTTTCTGGTATTGTTTGGACTGTAGAGTAGCAGTGAAAGCTGACGGATGGTAGATCACAGACAGCTCTTCTCAGACTTCGTGGGGATTCTAGACATTGTTCAGGCATCGGTGAGCTCCCAGAGATGGTAATGGCCTGATCTGGATACCATGGGTGACAATTAAAAAGAAGGATCGGGCGTTCAAGAGATGGGAGATTTAGAGACCCATCAAGGAACTATTGATCTCAGTAGGATGGATGAGATGGAGCAAACTTGAATTAAGGCAATGACAACAGAAATGGAGGGATGAGAATAAATCGATCTATAGGACCAGGAGAGAGACAGAGAGGTGAAGGATTACCTGAGATTCCTGTCTCAGGGAGATGTGCGGGTGGTGAACACGATTCCTAATCAGGACAAAAAGACCAAGGAGCTCACTCAAGGAAAAGATGGGGCTTTTGCTTTTGTCCAGATGGAGACTGAGATGTTTGGGGTCACATACAGGATGATGCACGTGAGGCAGGGGGGACCTAAGGGTCTAAAGATGCTGTGGTGGAAAGAGAGCTGAGAGGGTATGTGCAGAAGTCACAAGCACAGGAGGAAGAAAGAGGAGGAAGCTATTGCAAAAGACAGGAGATAGAGAGCCTAGAGTTAGGAGAGCGGTCTTGTTAGGTTAGAGGATGCCAATCAGAAGTAGTAAATGGTAAGCTATGGATGAAGATGATGTCACCAGCTTGGTCATTTAACTTAAGAGATTTGGACAGTGGTGGTTCAATGATGGAGAGCTTTAAGGGCTAGGATGCTGGGTGTTTGAGACAACAGGGAAGCCAAGGAGTGGGAAGGGAACTGTGGACCAAAGATTGGGCCCTTTGACATGCCATCATGGATGAAAGAGGCATCACTGTGGAGTCTCTGACTGTTGCTGGTTGTGGAATACATGCTGTTTTCTTTAATAGTGTAGCCACTGGAGGATGAACCGTAAAAGAGGGGTTCCAAAATGAAAGGGGCCTATCGCAGAGGGCGATAGGTAGATATAACCTCCCCCATGGATGGTTGTGTGGGTGGCAAACATCTACAAAACTGTCCAAAATGGAGGAGAGAAGGACAGAACTGAGGTTATGAAAGAAGGGGGCCAGAGGAGACAGTGTCAGAGAAGGTTGTGCACGGAGGAGCTCGAGCAGGTTTAGCGTGAGAGTGGAAGGGCTTGAGGTGTGAGGAAGAAAGGAGGGGACCACACGCTTTGCTGTCAGGTTGAATGGTGTTGAAATTCCAGCCCTGTCACATTCTGTAGGACTTTTGGCAGGTTAGTTAGTCCACCAGGGTCCTTGTTCCCTCACATACCTTACAGAAGCATGCTGAAGAAGAGGGGATCTGCTGATCATAAACACAGCACCGAGGACACAGCAAGGCTTTAGTTAGGGACCTCTTAGCCAAATGCCTTTTATATTTTATTTATTATTGTTGTTGTTGTTGGTGGTGGTGGTGGTGGTGTGTGTGTGTGTGTATGTGTGTGTGTGTGTGTGTGTGTGTGTGTGTGTGTGTGTGTATGAGTTCATGTGCATCACATTTACACAAGAGCCCAGAGACCAGAAGAGGGAGATTGAGTCTTTAAAACTGGAGTTCCAGGTGGTTGTGAGCCACCATGTGGATGCTGGGAATTGAACTCAGATAGCCTGCAAGAGCAGTGTTTGCTTTTAACTGTGGAATTGTTTATCCATCCCTTCAAAATCTCTTTAAAAAAGTTTATTTACATGAACCAGTCAGTCACCATTTATTGGACACTAGTTCTCAATCAGGGCGTGAAGGTTCAGCAGCAGTTGAATTCTTCATGGATTGGAGCAGAGCAGATGGTTATGCTCAGCCATGAAGTGCCCTCCACAGCAACCCCTCTTGAGTGGAACTTGCTCGTGTTTGAGTTCCTTGTAAGAAATGTAGTAGCTGAAAACCACATAGGCTGCCAGCACCATATTAACCCTGAGATGCTGCCTTTTGGAACACTGATGTACTTGTAATACTGGTCCTAACCTTTCTGAAAGGCTCCTGCAGTGCCGCTGGGGGTGAAATCCTGCATCAATATCCAGCTCAACAGGTCTCCAAGTTTAACCTCCGTGAGCTTCTTCTCCTTTAGTGGCACGAGCAATGCCATCTTGCAGTCCTGGTGTCTGAAAAATAAATCTTTAAAAACTTTAAGGTTTATTACATTTAGTTATTTAATGTGTGTGCACCGATGCAAGCATATGAGCTTATGTTGGCCATGTCTTATCAAACCTTTATGTACATCATTTAGAAAAAACCCCATTGACCACACTAATCCTTATCCTAAGGCAAAATGCTGCACTTGGAATATGAACTTGCTGTTGTAAGACATCTGGCACAATTCGGGGGCTCCCCGTGTCATGGATGCCATTTGCAAAGCTGAGCCACTGAGGGCACAAACTGCTGAGTGCTAACTGCTGCTCAGGCACAGCCTCCCCTCTCCTAGGACCCACCCTGGAAGGAGCTTCAGTCTGAATGTTATGCTGCCTCTCCAGGAAAGCCCACCATGATTCATCAAGGGGGATCCAGGCGCACCAAGCAGCCCGTTCTCTGTCTCAGTGGGAGAAGACTCGGGTTTCTCAGTGGGAGAAGACTCAGAAAGGCTTTCCCAGGGGTGTGCCTCTGTTGAAGATCAAGTGGGACCTTATTGCAGTTGATCCCACTTCGATTTCTCTGGCTTTCACTGTTCGCCCTGTTCCTCGCAGAGCTGTTCTCAAGGGCGCTTGGTGGTACTCCAGACACACAAATCACCCCACTGGAGTATACTGTCATGGAGCTTAGCTTAAGAGGTCTTGTGTGGTGTTTACAGCTTTTGCCTAAACTGTGAGCTTTAAGAAGGTACCACTTGTCGGTTTTCTATCAGTCAGTCTAGACACATAATAGGTGCTCATTAATTATTTCTTTAGTACATAAGTGAACAGGTGTCAGAACTGCACCCAGGAGAGCCCCATGAATGTAGATTTTTTTTTCCAGAATTGTGAATTACGGAGCAGATGATCTGAAAATGCCTTTCTATGGGTGTGAGAGCCTGCCCGAGCCCACCCAGGCCCACCTGGCCTGCAGCCACCATTGGGAATGGCCCCACCCTTTGCCAGCAATTTCCAGGTTTCCATCAGTGAAGACTGGCCACAATTTATAAAATGTTCACCCAGGAACATTGGGGCTGCATTCTCCATCATTTCAGTACAGGGAGGTTGTTCCTTGGGGCCTTTAATTTTCTAGCTTTCATTATGGGAGAGTAAAATGTATCACTTGCATTCCAAAATTGATTTTTATTTCCCAAAAGAAGCCCATAAAAAATAAATAACTTCCCAGGAGGGAAAATAGAAAAGGAGTCTCTACACAGGGCAATTTGTTAAAAGAGAAAAGAAAGCTAGAAGGAACAAAGCAATCTAAACAGTTAGATTCATTCTCTCCCCCCCCCCACCCAAAAACCAAAAACCTTTAAAGCTCACCTGAAGTGGCTTCACAGGAAGTAAAGTGGCCTTCTCCTCATTGCCTCATGGTTCCCCTTTGGTATCATTATCCACAAATGAACATGTCTTGTCCACTGTGGTACTGTTATCGAGAAGGTACATGGCCACAGGGGCCATGACTGACAGGTGGAGAATCACTGGCTTAGATAGAATGAGAAAGACCCTTCCCCTTTCATTAGCAGGTCATGTTCTCAACTACATGGAGGGCACAAGTAGGCAGGGGGAGCCCGAGTAATCTTATTTCACAACTTCTTACTAGTTGCAACAGTAAGTGTTTGCTGTATAACAAAACACCCCAAATAAAGTCGACTTAAAATGGCAAACATCCTTTCCTTCAATTTTGTGGGTCGGTCACTGGAGGGTTCTTAAGAGCTAGCCTGCTGGATGGTTGGAGAATGTCTCCACTGTCATGTCTGATAGTTCAGTGGAAGTTGGGGTGACAAGCATTACTGTTATGCAAGCCAGCAGGCTATCTCTACCTTGCTCATGTGATTCTTTCTGGTCATGAGCGTCCTTGGACCAACAACAGAAAATATATTGATCTAAACCTTGGTTCTCTGGTTCACAAATACTGTGTGTGTATGTGTTTGTGTAAGTGAGAGAGGAGGGGGTGGGGAGGGAGGGAGGGGGAAAGAGGAAAGGAAGAAGGGAGGGAAGGAGAGAAGGAGGGAGGGAGGAAGGGAGGGAGGGAGGGAGAGAGAGAGAGAACACATATGCCAGTGTGTTCTTGTGGAGGTCAGGATGTTGGATCTATTCCTTTATCATCTCTCCCTCTATCTCTGTGGTTTGGCATGGGATGTCTGACTGAACCAGAAGTGCACCTTTTTGGCTAGGCTGTCTGGTCAGCAGGCTTTGGGAAAAGCCCATTTCTGTCTGCCAATGCTGGGGTTACAGGTGTACAACTACCTTGTTCACCTTATGTCATCTGAGTGCCATAAGGCTTGGAGTCTCATCCATTGCTGATGCCTTTAACTCAGCATCCCAGGAAGAGCTGGACCATCTGGATCAAGTTCTGTTTCCTGCTACATTTCTGTTGGTTCTAGTTTCTTCCACTGGGGAAAGAATGACATTTGCAGGAGGACCTGGAATACTGTGCAGGCATGCCCATGCAAAGGGTGATGGAGGTCAGGGGGGAATGCCATTGTTGCTGATAGAATGTTGCAGAACTTTAGCCTAGGGTATGGGATTTCCCACTGTCTGGGCTCAATCCAGGGAAAGACTCCAGGACACGCAGACGCTATTCTGTGGTGAGCAAATGCTAATAAGTTTTTGAATGTTTTTATTAGAGGGATGAATGGCTGCATGTGCTGTGGTCTATGCATACTAAGGCCAAATGTGAAGAAAAGAATCAGTTCCCAACTGACTAACACAGAGAAATCTACAAGATGAATTGCCAGGGAGTGGTGGGTGGGTCGTGGTTTCAGAGCAAGCCAAGACCGTATGGTTCCAGGTTTGTACAATGACCCTTCCAAACTACTTGGTTTTGGTTTTCTGGGCAAAAAGCAAGGTGGGGAAGGCAAATGGCAAATGGCCAAGGTTAGCTGGGCAGGCAGGTGGGGAAAAGTGGGTAAGGATGGAGAAAGGGAGACTAGAGGGGGATCATGTAGCAAAATGGACAAGTGCAATGGATTCAATGTATTGTGGTTCCCCTAACCTTTGGGGGGGCAGAGAGAGAGAGAGAGAGAGAGAGAGAGAGAG
>NW_022196904.1:111546146-111547840 GCF_008632895.1 Mastomys coucha
GAGAGAAAGAGAGAGAGAGAGACAGAGACAGAGAGAGAGACAGAGAGAGAGAGAGGGAGACAGAGAGACAGAGAGAGACAGAGAGACAGAGAGAGACAGAGACAGAGACAGAGACACAGAGAGACAAGACAGAGACAGAGAGAAAGACAGAGAGAGACAGATACACACACACACACACATACATAATTAAAAATAAATTACTTTTAAAAGTGTGTTTAGAGGTCTGGTTATGACTTGGATTTTTTTTTTTTGATTGTCTCAAGTTTCACTTCATGTATTTTGAAGCAGTGTTGTTATTATAAATAGTAATTGCCATAGCTTTTTGGTGGAATGGTCTTTTTATGACTTTTTTTCCTTTTTCCATTTTCGTGTGTGTGGGCTCACACATGGGTGGTAGATGTGTGTGTGGGTAGAAGATGTACAAGGATGTTAACAGAGCTCAGTCTCCGGCTCTTCTCCATCTTACTCAGAGAGTAAGGTCTCTCAGTCAAGCCCAGAGCTTGCTGAAATGGCAAGACTTGTTAGTTAGCTTGCTTTGGCATCTCTTATCTGCCAGCGAAGTTGGGGTTGCAGGAGTCACACCTATTGCCATTGACATAGACTCTGGGTATTCAAACCTTGTGGACTGTCTCCCCAGTTCTTCAGATGTGTCTCTATCTCCTTGGGTTTCTTGTCTTTAAATCTACTTTGTCTTAAAGTCTGCAACATAAAGACACCATGTCCTTTTTCAGTTTTGAGATCTCATCATGCAGCCTAGCTTTCTAAGAGTACCTTATATTAGTATTAGCTCCCTGATCATTTTCAATAATCCTAAGTTCCTACGCCATATTTTAGTTCCATTGACAGGCCCCTTCTCCTTCATCTCGGCTTCATGTTTAAGCTGCATGTGATTATTGCTCTATCTGATCCACCTTCGTTTTGACTGATAAATGGACTTAACCGTTCTGTTTTTCTCTTTATACACTTCTGGATTTTCATTTTCCTTTTGACCCAGGAAATTTTATTTTATTTTGGCTTTGCTAGAAATAAATTTTAAAATATTTTTGATTTATATTTACAATTGGAGAAAATGTTTTTGCTGGATGTAGAATTTGAATTGTCCATTATTTCTTACAGCATTTTAAAGATGTGACCTCGCTGCTCCCCCACTGCTGCTGCAGCCGAGTCAGCCTCATTATTGACTCCTGGAAGGCCATGTGTCCTTAATGTGGCTTTGGGACTTTCTTTTAGTTTTTGGTCTTCAGTAGCTTGACTTTTATGTTTGTGTGTGTGTGTGTGTGTGTGGTGTAGTGTGGTGTGTGTGTGTGTGGTGTGTGTGCCTGTGTGTGTGTATGTTTATCCTGTCTGGTGATTATACACCCCTTAACTATTAATTTGATACCATATTGACCAGCTCTTGTCTGTTCTCTGTGTTAATCTTTTTCTCCTTTCTGTGCTGGGTTTTGACAGTCTCATGTGAGACATCCTCAGTGCACCTCATTGTGTCTCTCTTTCACTTTCCATCCTTTTTGTTTCAATGCTTTCGACTGACTGACTCTGCCTCACTCCCATGCTTCTTACTGACTGTCCCTCACTCCTGTGCTTCTGACTGACTGTGTCCCTCACTCCTGTGCTTCTGACTGACTGTGTCCCTCACTCCTGTGCTTCTGACTGACTGTCCCTCACTCCTGTGCTTCTGACTGACTGTCCCTCAC
>NW_022196904.1:111548244-111577213 GCF_008632895.1 Mastomys coucha
ACTGTCCCTCACTCCTGTGCTTCTGACTGACTGTCCCTCACTCCTGTGCTTCTGACCGACTGTCCCTCCTGTGCTTCTGACTGACTGTCCCTCACTCCTGTGCTTCTGACTGACTGTGCCCCTCACTCCTCTCAGCTTGCTCATTTGTTTCCCATGGCCTCCAGCCTGCTGCTAAACTCATATATTTCAATTCTACCTTATTGTACTTTAACTTGTTCACATTTGAGTGGTTATAGACTGTAGACATGTCACCAATAGTGTGGAGTTCCTTGTACCTGTCCTCTTTCTGCCCTTATTGCTGCCTCCCATTACTATAATACATTTTTAGAAGCCAAGATTTTTCTTTTTTTAAGTATTTAGGATTAAGCCTGGGTCTGTATGCATGCCAAGCAAGGTCTCTAGCATTAAGATCTCTAACCCTCTGTTTTGCAACAGGGTTCTACTAAAAAGGATGGAACAGTTTCTGCTGTTAACTAAACCCCAGATTCTTACTCACACCTGACTGATTTTGTTGGGTCACATTCTTGATATACCTTGGGATCTCATCTGCGAGGCCAAGCTCTGTTGTCCTTGCCCACTTCTGCTGGCACCCCAAGAGCTGCTCATGACAGTTTAGAGTGTCCTTTGGTTTTCATGACCTCAACAGGTTCTGAGAAATCTTTGTAAGGACTGTTACCATGTCCTTCAATTGGAGAATTATTGTAATTCTTAATTCTGAAGTTCCCATTTGTTTCTTTTCTATAGCCCATGGTTGTCTGGTGAAATTCCTTCTGTTGTCAATAAATCACAGTTGGGAGTCTGCTCTCTTGTCTTTTCCTCTGGTCTTCTTGGTGTGTTCTGTTTGGAGCTTTTCTTTGTATCCCCATCCCACCCCATCCCTCCTTGTTAAATTAGAGAGGGATGGATGACTCCACTCCTCACCACCTACTCCATCATTGCCCTGCCTGTCAGGGATTGAAGATGTCCTTAGGTCCTGCCCTTTCCTGCCTCAGGTCTGGAGCTGCACTTTCTGTTTACCCAGGTTTGTGGAACTTCCAAGAACCCTGAGCTGACTTCACCTCACTGTCTCAGACTTTGTAAGGTAACTGCCAAAGCCCTGCGATGGTCTTCCTTTATGTTCTTCTCTTCTCTAGAATCTTGGCATGTCAGGCTCCGCTTTCCTGGAAGCTCTTATCCAAGATGAGTCTGAAGAGTGCGTCTGAAGTTCCGTGGTGTTTCTGCCCCTCAGCAGCTGCTTGGCCTCTTGCCCTGTGCCCAGAATCAGCTTCTGCCCCAGAGCGAATCTCAGTGCAGACGATGCTGGGCTTCTCCCTCCTCCAGGGCTCTCCTCACAGCAGCTCATCAGCCATGTTCACTGTTTGTCTGGTTTTCAGCGTTGTTCTTAGTGGGAATGCTATGAAGCCAAATGAAAATACATAAAATACAAAATAGACTCATGGTTTAATGACTGTGTAAAGTCCAGTGCTAATTGGGATAAAGGCTGGAAGGTGAATTACCAGTTGGAGCATTTCTTTAATTTGGAGGATACTCTGACACTGGGCTTGCTTTCGCTGTTGCTAGTGCGACTGTTAGGTGAAGGCAAGCGCTTGGCCTTTTGCAAGAACGGTGGTGAAGAGTGGTTATTTCCTGTAGGCCCAGTTGTGTACCTGAGCAGCCTGGTGTGTGTGTGTGTTAAGGTCACCAAACATTCTGTAGAAGCATTACAGGATGCCGATGCAGAATAATAGCCAGTAATCACAAGATGGAACACACTGAGTTTACTATATGCCAAAGACTGTATGAATTCACTTAATTACTACACTGTTCCAGTGAGATAACATTCTTATTATAAAAGCCCCTTCTTTTGGAGGAAGGTTCTGAGTCACCGAGACAGTACGTGACTTGGGGCACAGAGCCACTGAATGACAACGAGTCTCTCGAAGCCCAGGCCTTCTGGCCTCTGTGTCTCCTCACCTCACTACCACCTTTTATGAATTTGGTAAAGAAAGTGACTTGAGATCAGACAAGACTGCTTGAAATGCAGGAGACGCTGCACAGGAGGACAGTTTACGCCAACTCCCATGGCCTGGGGCAGGGGAAGCAGATGGCCTCAGAACAGCCTGTTTTTAAATCAGCCAGGACACTGACTTTTTCTAAACCAGCTGGACCTCCCAGAGAGACATGGAAGAAGTGTGGCTATGAGGAGCAAGAACAGTGGGGATAAGGAACACCTCTGCACGGGAACACCCTGAAACATGCGTGCACAGACTGCCCAGCAAGTGTCATCCTTGTGATGGTCACTAGCAGAATGGATCACGGCACCTGCAAATTCTCTTTGCATAGTAGCATCTTTTCTGTTTCCTAAGGATGCCCTTAAGGAGGCGTGGTTCACGGCCATTTGGTCCTTCAGCATGCAGCCCGTTCCTCACTGCGCTGGTCTATCAAGTCACCATCGTTCACACAGCAAGTAGATGGATAATTTCAGTGGAGTATGCTCTGTGCCAGATGCAAATGCAAGGTGGCCCAGGGGATGAGAGAAGAGACCGCCATGCCACAGGCATTGTGACACTGAAGCAGATAGAGGGAAGCATGCTAGTCACCCACGTATCAGTTCCATGATCATTCACTGACCACATGCCATGGGCTGGATGTGGGTCCTAGGGCTGGGCACCCAGATGTGGTCACCATAGAAACAGACCCTGCTCACATGCAGCTTTAATCTTATAGGGAAGTGGGGGATCTAATGACCTTTAACCATTTATTGAACATTTACAAAGTACATACAGACGGTTTTCCTAAGCACTTAGTAGGATAGAACAATAATAGGTTGTAGTCAGGATAATTCTTATAATAATGTAGTGTTCATCATAGCTCTTAAGCAACCCCCTGCCCCCATAAACAATTCTACGAGGTAGCATTGCTACTCTTCTCATACTACAGAGGGAGAAACTAAGACCCAGACAGCCCAAGAAACTTCCCACAGTCACACAGCTAGAAAGTAGTATCACTGAGACTCCATCCAAAGTCCTCATCAGAGCACAGGCTTCTTTCAAAATACTGGAGTGTCACAGTCTCCTCTCGAGATGGCAACTGAATGTCCCCTTGGGTATGCTGAGATGCCGAGGGTGAAAGGAGCAGAGCTGGTGAGAGGTGAGGTGAGGCCCAAAAGGGTCCTAGGGGGGAAATGGCAGCAGAGACAGGAAAGGCAGGCTAAATGGGCTTTTGGCAAAGGACCACGGAGGGAGCCCTCTGGATGAAGGACAGATACACTCTGACCTCTAGGGGGAGCTCAAAGCGCCTGCGCTGCAGGCCTGGTGGATGGTTGCTGATCGGTGCTGAGGCCCGGTTAATGCTACTTACTGTTCATGAGCATCAGCTAGAGGGCAGGTGGGCCTTGCAGGCAGAGAAGGAACTCCAAGACATTTTGGTCATGGTGCTCCCTTACAGATTTTCTCTTGGGTTTTTGCCTAAGGCTTACTCTGCATCAGTCCGCTCAGGGAAGGGCCCAGCTGATCCCAGAGTGTATGAAGAGATGAGGAATTCTGGCCTTGGCTGCATTCTCCAGAGCTGGCAGACCTGCTTGGGATTTAGTGGGAAGGCCTGAGTCATTAAGGAGAGTATCTGTTGGGCATGCTCCCCCTGCACATAGCTGCTAGACACGGTCCTGCACACCAGGTCCTGTCTGTTACTCTCTCAGATGCAGGAGCTTGCTGAGAGGAGCAAGTGGCCACATATGACTGGAGCTCAGAGGTAGTGGCAGGAGGGCCGGGAGAAGAATGGGTGGGATGGTAGTGGCTCCAGACAAGGTCTCACCTCACCCTTCACCAGCTCTGTTCCTTACAGCTTCAGCCCCTCAGCATCATGACGATCGCAGTGGGCACGATCTAGAAAGGTCGCAGGTGTTTTCAAGGCCCCGCTGCAGCCTCCCTGCCAAGGTCATTACCGTCACGAAGATGCTCAGCTGAGTCTACTGCTATCTATCTGTGGGCTGGCTGAGATTTGGATCCGCTTTGTGTTGCACACACCTTTGCACATACATATTTGCACGTATGCACTGCTAGTTCTTCTTTTTCCTTTTGTCTTTTTGAAAATATGTTTGTTGATGCGAAGCTCACGGAAGTAAAGCTGCCTGTATTAGGACTTTTACTCTGTTCAACCTCTATAGAGCTCCTTAATCCCCCATCCCTCTGCAACATGACCCCACACTGTGTTAGTCAGCTTACAGTCAGTGAGCCATACCCGAGGCAAACAACTTTTAAAAAGAAGGGTTTGGTTCACAGTTTCAGATTGGTCACCCTATGGTGGTCTCTTGGTCCCATGTAGTTGGACAGAACATCATGGTGGTAGGGACACAGGACAGAAGAGCCCTTCCTGATAGGAAGAAGGGGATAAGGGGAGGAAAAGGAACAGGGATCAGGGGAGGTGAAGGAGTGGGCCAGGGTTACACACTCCTAGTGATCCACCCCCTTGACCTTCTTCCTCTAGCTAGGTCTCACCTCGTCAAGTTTCCACAGAAGAGCACCATTAACTAGGACCCTAGGCCTGAGCACTGCGGAGGAGGCTTTCTCATGGCCGCCAGAACACCTAGCAGGTATCTCAAGACTCCTCATTCCTCCTTCCCCCAGGATCAGTTTGTTATCGGTTCTTAAGCAATCTTCTGGAAACTGCTTTAAAGGTGAAACTAAGGTGGGGTACAGCCCAGAGGCCCAGAGGCAGAGTGCTTGACCTAGCACTCATGAGGCCAGGGTTTATTTCCAGCGCCACACATTATAAAAATAAATGATAAATAAAATGAAACTATCTGGAACCTCATTTTTTTTGTCTATGCAGTACTCACTTGCTTTGATATGGTTGATGCTTAAACTGTTTCTGCACCACTTGTCAAATAACCAAGGGCACAAGTACTTCTGTCCCCATGGCTTGTTTGTTCCTTCCCCAGGACATGACCCAGCCATGACAAAGTTAGTAGACTTCTGGAGACTTCCAATATCCTTCAGGGCTTCAACATAACACACACACACACACACACACACACACACACACACACACACACACACACACACATATACCACACACACACACTCTCCACTCTGGGATGGAGGCTGAGATTAGACTTCATCTAATCTAAAGATGCTTTCCTCCGCAGCATCTTTTCTAAGCTATTGGCTACCTGTCTGGCTCTCACCTGCCTGAACTATCTGTATCATTTTTAAAAGGTCCCCCATCATGTTTGTTGTTGTTTTTTTTTTTAACACCTTGATGAATGATGTGCTGACTTGCCTTAAGATGTGCCAGATATACCATCTGAGATGCAAAGATATGCTATTTTGGGGATAAATATGTTGATCTTTCCCTGGAGGAATCCAAGACATCTGATGATAGCTTTTGATTGTTCACTGCAGAAGAACAAGTGTGCCCATGTTTAATGGAGCCCTAGAAAGCTGCTACTGTGGGAATTGGACCACTGATGAACCAACAGAGGGCACACTCAACATCAAAACTGACCCAGGAAAGCCTGCCAAGATAGGGGAATGTCTTAGAGAAGGTTGTGTAGTCACTTAAATTATTATGGTGTTTGAGACTGGGTCTCGCTAAGTAGACCGTGCTGTCCTTGAACATGAAGCCCTTTTGCCTTAATCTACAGAGTTCACCATTGTCCCCATGCCCCCAATTCCCGGCATGGGTTCTGATCCTGCTCTTCTATTGACAGCTATGGGATGCTAGACACACTGTTCAACCTCCTCAGCTCAGTTTTCACATGAGTGAAGCAGGGAGAGAGCCATATGTATATCATAAGGTTTCGGTGGGGATTAAATGAGATTCATGTACAGCAAGTGCTCAGTACAATTCTTTTACAGAAGCTCACTCAGTGTCAGGTATTACAATTATTTTGTCGTTTTTTCCTATCATATTCTGAGATAAATCTTTTTTAGTCTTATAAAAAAAGAACAAAAGGAAATGGACTTCGACTCAGTAAGGGATGGTGAGTCACTGAGAATGTTTCGGGTGCGGGAACGACATGATAAGATCTATGCTCAGAGAAGATTAATTTGTCTGCAGTTCGTAGGCTGACCTGCAAGAAGAGGGTAGTGAGGTAGGTCTGTCAGGCAGGAAGCTGACGTAAGTGTTTCAGCCACTCGGTACAACATGGCAGCCATCGGCCACATGGGACCATTTAAATAGGAATCAATGGGAATTAAATGAAAATTAAAGAATTCAGTTCTTCCTACACAATAGCCAGTCTTCACATCCTCAGCAGCCAGTGTCCAGGGGCTGCTAACAGGGAGAGCATACATTTCCATTCTTCCAGTAAGTTCTGTTATACAGTACTGATCAAACATGGTGGTTCTCATACCTCAGGAACATCAGAATAATCTGGAAGTCATGTTATAGTAACAAGCATTCAGTTTGGTCTTTGATTCAGGAGTCTGGGCGGGGTCTGAGGATCTCTTGCTTTAAAAGCCTGCTGCTGCTTTGTGGACAATAGACAGAGAAACCACTTCTCAGCCTGTGGGCTGGGGGAGAGGGCGTCTTTCATCACACTCAGAAAAGTGCATGACTCATCAGTATGTCCTAGCTCTGCAGCCCCTGTCAGGTTTGGATCCAGCCTCTTTCTGAGACTGAGCGTCTGGCACCAGTCTTGAGGTTCTGTATTGGGTCAAGGTGTGCCTGGGAGCTTGCTGTGGGTTTTTGTTTTAGTTTTAGTTTTGAGACTCACATGTTCCCAGGATGGCCTCCAACCTGGTCTAGTAGTAAGGACCTTGAACCCCCCTCCCCGCCCCCCCGCATCCTCCTGCCTCTCCCTCCCAGGTGCTGGGAATTCAGGTGTGCACCACCACACCTAGTTCATGCTAGAGACTTGTTAGGCAGGCACCTTCCCAACCCAGCTACATCCCCAGCCCTGCAGCTGTTGTATTGGTAGCCAGAGCTGGATGGGAGTATAAGTCAGAGTTTGGGCACCAGAGGGGTCCATCACAGGGCAGAGAAGGGACTATCAGCTCCCTGTCCCCCAGCAGTTCACCTTCTGAGTTGTGATGGGGAAGAAGGAGGGGACAGAAGCTTTGAAGACCAAAAAGTGAAGAATTTGCTGCCTTTGTTCTTCAGTCACACCTGACAACTCTCTCCCGGAGGCAAGAGGAGATGACTCATGTCTAGCTGCAGGGCCTGGGTGGCGGGAAGAGCCTCAGGGCACAAGTGACAGAATCCAGTAAAGTGGGAATTGGGGAAACAAATCATTTAAAGCTGCAGCATATTATAGAGTCGCAGTGTGCTGAAGAAAGAATCATCCTAGTGCTTGCTCTCCGTGAGCCAGAGATGGTATCTCAGGAGGGTAGGCTCTGCAGGGCATCCCTTTCCTTCCAAGCATCCTAACCAGGCAGAGGTGTGGGGTGAGGTCTGTGCTGGAATGCACTTCATCTCTGCCATGCAAGCTCTTTGGAGATGGGCATTGGATTTATATCCGTGTCTGGTTAACGTTAGGCATTCTTCCAGAAAACACCATCAGTATTTCTCTAGCAGGTAGCAAGTAGCTGTGACCTTCTTGGGGTAGATTTTCTTGAAGTCCCATCTGTTTTCCTGGGATACTCCCACATCTTACACATGCCCAGAATGCAGTGTCTAAATGTCGAGGCATGTCATAGGTCTCCCAGAATCCTCTGGCAATGCTGAGGATGACATCGTATGGCCAGGTGGTATCTTAACTCTTAGCTTTCGTGCTTTGGAAGTGTGTTTGAGTGAAACGTGTGTCTCCGCACGTGTGTACGTCCAGTGGCAAAGAATAGGGGTGGTGTGGGGAGAGTTCAAAAGGTGCTAATCATGAATGGCTTTGAGACTCAGAAAAAAGACAGTGGGAATGGCAACTTCCCCTAGACTAGGCTAGTGAAGACTTTATCATCCACACATATTCCTCTCTCATGTACTCACCTAACCATCTGCATGCCCATCTACCCATCCATCTATCTACCCATCAATCCCACCACCCACCCATTCACTTGTCCATATACTCATCTACTTATTGATTTATTCTTCCATCCAATTACCCACCCATCCCTCCATGTATCTACCCATTCAGCTATCAGCCCATCCATTATGCAAACACTGATCCATTCATATGTACATCCATCTGTGCAAACACTTATTACTCTACCTACCTACCCACCCAGCCACCCAGCCACCCAGCCACTGGTCTGTCTTCCCACCCATCCGTCCATCTGTTCATTTACTCATCAATCCATGAACACACACAACCCCAACACCTAACTATCACTCCATCATGCATTTATGATAAATGGGTTCACCAGGAACATTTTCCTCTCTTTCATAGCTTCTGTGCTACCGAGGATATTTGACAGTATATAACAGGGAGACATTTCTCTGCTGGGACTCTTTCTAACAGATTGTTTCTTACCCCATCGCCTCTGTACAACAGTAGAAGAAACAGAAAACTATCTTCCTGTGACAGCTCTTTCCTCTGACTGCCTAGGGAACATGACTTGAGCATGTGGCTGTCAGGTTCTCAAAAATCCTTTGAGTTCCACGATTCAGTGATGTGGTTAATGTAGATAGGCCTCTTCTATCAAAATGGGGAGCCCATTGAAGAAATGAGAAAATATGCACTGTTTCTCCAGAGAAGGGAAGCAAGACAGCCTTCCTCAGAGCTGGGGAGGCTGCTGTCCCAAGCGTCTGGAAATTAAACCCATCACTTAGTGAACACAGTGAGCAGATTGCATGGCTTCTGGCTTTTGCTGCTTGGGCTGTGCAAAACTACTGTGAACAGTTTTGATTGAATGTCCAAATTAAGCTGCCAAGTAGCAACTCTGCAGCTCCAGAGACCCCATGTTAGTATTTATGTCACATCTTTAGAAATAATCACATTCGAAGCAGCGCCCAGAGCCATGTCATCTGCCACTGCAGCGGAGGGGTTGGGAGCTGCTTGCTACATCCACTCAGGACCTAGGCAAAGACAGGGCCTCATAGGTACCTCATCTTGGTTCCTGCCTTGAGGGTGTGAATAGGAAAGCATTAAGCCTTGTTTGTCCCTGTTCTCCCTCAACAGGGAACAGGAGGGAGGCAGTCTCTAAACAAGAAGAAGTAAAGCTGACTTTTTGCCTGATGAATTCCCAGAACAGATGTCCTCAGTATACAGAAAGACCTTCAGGGCTAGCCTGGGGAACAGATGTTCATGGGGAGGGGTTCTCTGGTCTGACAAGTTTCTCTTCTGGCTCCATTTAGCATCACATGCTCTGTCCTATTCTTTTGTTGTTGTGTTGTTGTTGTTGTTTGTTTTTCGAGACAGGGTTTCTCTGTGTAGCCCTGGCTGTCCCGGAAGTCACTTTGTAGACCAGGCTGGCCTCGAACATCATCAAAGTGACAAACATTACATCCTAGAAGGACTCAGCCAGGGAATTGCCCTCACTCCTAGGAACTTTCAGGTGTATGGAGACTGAGCTTGAGACCTCAGTAAGCACCAGTTCAAATGTTCCCTAAGATGGGGAGAGACCTATGGGCTCGGACTGTGACAGTCTTAAGTCAGAGTAGATATAGAATAACTCTGAGAATTGTAGGTCCCTTGAGTTATCAGGGGCACTTGTGTCTAAAACAGTTAACACTAAACTAGGTGCATTGGGTTATAAAACTGCCCCTATTTCCAGTTTTCTGACTCTCAGCAAAAGTCAGTTATGGAACACACAAGCTTCATGAGTCTCACAGTGATATAGACTCAGAACTCAGGAGAATAAAAGTGACTAAATCTTGGGACATTCAAGTTGCCTCTGACTCCAGTTTATTTATGTTATTTTTAAAAGTACTTATATTATTAAAAAGCATGTGCATGTGTCTGTGGATTAGTATGTGCACCTCAGTACAGGTTACCTGTAGAGGCCATAAGATAGTGTTGGGACTCTTGGACCAGATTTACAAGCAATGGTGAACTGTCCAGTGTGAGTGTTAGGAACTGAATATAGGTAGCAAGCGCTCTTGGCCAATAAGCCATCTCTTCAGTCACTGAGCCATCTCTCCAGCCACTGGGACATATCTCCAGCCACTGAGCCATCTCTCCAGCCACTGGGACATATCTCCAGCCACTGAGACATATCTCCAGCCACTGAGCCATCTCTCCAGCCACTGAGCCATCTCTCCAGCCACTGAACCATCCTCCAGGCACCAAGCCATCTCTCCAGCTACTGGGACATCTCTCCAGCCACTGAGCTATTTCTCCAGCCACTGAGCCATCTCTCCAGCATCCTGAAGTTAAGTTGTTCAAAGTAATGGACACAAGCCTGCCCTCACATTACAGAAGGATTCCTTTCAGATCTGCCCTAACTTTTTCTTTTCTAACTAAAAATGTAATTCCTTCTCAACCAAGTCTACACGTTTAAGTGCTCCTTCTTGTAAATCCCCAGCAAAAATGACCGAGATTAAAAGTCGAAAATTTTGGTCCGAGTTACAAAGTAGAAAAATGATGTCAGTCACATGCTAGAACCTTTGGGGATTTCTCTAAGACACAGTCAGACCAAGCTAGCTAATTGTACACTCTTCTTCCCAACATCCAAGTCTCCTACGCTTTTCTTTCATGTGATTACACTGGTTGGTGCTTCTAGACTGATGTTAAATTATAGCTGTGATGTTGGGCATTTTTAATTCGATTGTGGTCCTAATAGATATGCCCCTCGAGGTTTGCTAGGAAGCATGATGTAAACCACTGGTACATTCATTACATCGAGAACCGAATTTCTCTATTCCTTTTTCACTAAGTGTTAAAAGAATTGTTGCCTAATTTTTCAGTTGTCTTTTAAATCATTTTTAAAGATAATTATATAGTTTTTCTCCTTTGACCTAGTTTTATAGTGAAAAATATAAATAGACTTTCTAAAAACTATGAAATGCTTTTGTTTAGAGAACATATGGTCAGAATTGAATGTTTGAAAGATCACTTTGGGATACGGAGGATGGGGAGGATAAAGTAAGATTAGAGGTCAGAAATCAACTAGGAGGTTTTTCATCTTACTAGGAGAGGAAACACATCAAGCTGTCTAAGCAGCTACCCTAGAAGGAACTGCTATTTGCCAACTACTCATCCAAGCCAAGCACAATGCCAGGTTTCAAATATGAGTTAGTAACCGCAATTGCCTGTGATGGTTAGTGTTAATTGCCAATTGTATCAAACAGAAAATCATTTTGGGGGGTGGGGGTATGGTGTAGGTAATTATCTTGATTATGTTAATAGAGGTAATAAGGTCTGTCCATTGTGGGTGGCACCAGTCCCTGGCTGGATACTGGACACCGTAGAGAAAAGAAGCTGAGCATCATGCATCCCCTCTGCTTCCTGATTGTAGATGTGGTGTCACCACCTGCATCAAGGTCCTGCTGCCTTGACTTTCCTGCCTTGATGTGTGAACTAAATACACCTCCAAGTATCATGTGTTCACCTTGAACCATGAGTTGAAATAAACCCTTCATTCCTTAAGTTGTTTTTGGTTATAGCAGTGGAAATGGAACTAAGAAGTGCCTTGTGGCATTATCATTGCTAAATTGGACGTGACATGGCTCAAGCACATAAAATGATAAGGAGATGGGACAGACAGATTATAGTTATAGATTAAACCCACAGGAAAGGAAGACAAGTGGCTTTCAAATTAACTTGCACAGTTGGGTGGATGGTGGGGCACTCCCTAAAAGTGTCATTGAAAACAAGAGATGAAGTGAGTGTGGTGGTCTGAATGAAAATGGCCTCCATAGCTACTTGGATACTTGGTCCATAGCTAATGGAGCTGTTTGGAAGGATTAGGAGGTGTAGCCTTGTTGGGGAAAGTGAGTCATTGCCAGTGGCCTTTGAGGTTTCAAAAGCCTGCACCATTCCACACCTACATACCCCTTTCTCTTTCTCTCTCTCTCTCTCTGATCTCTTTCTGTCTGTCTCTGTCTCTGTATCTCTCTCCCATCTCTCTTGGCCCCCCAACACCCCTCCACCTGCCTCATGCTTGTGAATCAGGTGTAAGCTCTTAGCTACTGCGCCAGCACAATGCCTGCCTGTTGCCATACTGTCTGCTATGATGGTCATGGACTCTAGCCCTCTGGAACTGTGAGCTCCCAAATGAAATGCTTTTTTAATAAGTTACCTTGGTCATGGTGTTTTGTTACAGTCATAGAAAAGTCATTAAAACAGTGAGAGAGGGCAGGGAAATGATAAATATGTTGGCCACGTTGACTTTAGTGTTCCTATAGGACGTGCAGTGCAAACTTGTCAGTGATGACTCCACACGAGATGGAAGCTCTGTGAAGAGATATAGTTAGGTGTTGTCAGTATTTAGATAGGAACCACGATCATGGGAGTAAAGTCCTTTGAGAAAATACAGACACTTTAAGGCTAACTTCTAACTAATTCATGGTTTAACTCAAAAATCTCAAAGGAAATTAGAAAATGTTTTTGAACTGAAAATGAAAAAGAAAAGAAAATACAATGTACTAAACTGTAGCATCCAGATAAAAAGATGCTTAAAATTAAAAAAAAAATTGTGCATGTGCTATACGTACTTGTTAGTGTATGTATGTGCATGTGTGTATGCATGTGTGTGGTATGTCTGAGTTATATAGACTTGCTAGTGTGTGTTATAGACTTGTTAGTGTGAATGTTATATAACTTGCTAGTGTGTGTGCTCATGTGTGCATTATATATATAGTTGTTAGTGTATGTAGTTGTATGTGTGGTATATAGACTTGTTAGTATATGTGTGTGTTATATAACTTGTTAGGTGCATGTGTGCTATGTGTGTTATATATACTTGTGTGTGTGCTATATTGCTTGATAGTGTGCAGGTGCACATGTGTATGTGCCTGTGTGTGTAGAGGCCAGAGGTACACACTGATGTCTTTCCTTGTCCTCTTTCCACATCTGAGTCAAGGTCTCTCACTGGATCCTAAGCTCGTGGATTCAGCCAGTTTGGCTTCAGGAATCTGCTCATCTCACCCTCTCCCTCACTACTCACCTTAGACACTGTGCCTAGCTTTTGACTTGGGTCCCAGGGATTCAGACTTAGGGCCTCATGCTCACAGGCACTTTACAGACTGAGCCATCTCCTTAAGCCATAAAATGAAAATGTTATTGGTGAATTCTACCAAACACTTAAAGAAGGAATGATAAGGATTCTCCTTAAGAAGAAGTAGAGGAAAAAGGAACCCCTTTCTGCATGTTTCATGAGACAAGCATCACTGGTCCTGAAAACAGTTGAAGCAGTACAGGAGAGCTATGCACACATAACCCTTGAGAAAATAAATACAAGAGTTCAGCAAAACATTAGCAAACCAAACACGCCAATCTATGTCAAATGTAGTGTACCCTAAGCAAATAGACTTTACCGTGGCAGTACAACACAGAGTCAATAACTGCAAGTCAGCCTATGCAATCCTCCATGCCTATAATCTGAGGAAAGAAAACCCAGTGATGTAGAAAAAGCATTTGACATCATCCAGTATCTATTCACACATGTTAGAAATAGAAGGGAACATCTTTGATGTCACAAAGGGATCCACCAGATGCTACCACATGCTTAGTAATGACAGGCTCAGGCGTTCCTCTGCACCATGTGGGAAATACAGAACGTCTCCCTCCACCCTGCTTCAGCTTGTACTTAGAGATCTAGTCGGTGTGATAGGACAAGAAAAGAAGAAAAGCAAACTGGAAATATAAAAACTTCCTCTGTACATAGGAAACGTGAGCATCTAAGTGCAGTCTCATAGAAAATCTACAGAAACCTTCCCAGGGCTATGACTGCATGCGGCTACACTGCAGGCTGTGCAGTCACCACACAGGGTGTGCCACGTACAAACAATGAACGATGAGAAACAAAATTTTAAAAAACACACTTAAATAGGTCCAACATCAGATGAAATATTCAAGTACAAACCTAATAACAGATGTCTGAATCAATATGCTAAAAATTACACACACAAAAAATGGAAATAGCTTTACACAAAGAAGTGCAGAGTTTTCTGGGCCATGTTTGTGGATCGGTAGGTTCCATGGAATAAAGAGGCCAGGGTTCTACTTCCTATTTTCTTTGTTTCTGGGGATCAAACCTTGAATCTTAAGCACCCCACTGAGCCACCCCAACCCAAGATGTCAATTTTTAAAGGTTGATGTATAAATTCCAATCAAAGTGTCATCTGGATTTTAAAATTATGAATAAGGCAGTTTTAGAATTTATATGCTACTGTAAAGATTTAACATAGCCTAAAACATTTTAAAGATGAAGAATAAACTTGGAAAACCAAATACTCAGCCTTAAGACTTGCCGTATGACGCTGCATTAACCCAGCACTGGGGTGTTGGTGATGGAGTGGCTCAGGCAACGGGGTTACAAATCGCTGAAGCAAAGAAGCCAGAAACAGCCACACAAAGTGACCTAGTGGTTCTCTGCAAAAGTGCAAAGGCTGTGAAGTCAGAAAGGGTCAGGCTTTCAACAAATGATTCTGGAGCGATTGAATATTTATATACAAAATTAATAAATCTTAACCTCCATCTCACAGTCCATGGAAGAATTAACTCAAAACAGGGGGCAGAGCTAAATGAAAAGAAAGTGTGGAATTCTTAGAAAATGCTGGGGGCTTACAATGCAGAGTTAGACATCGAGGTCTCAGACATGACACTACAAGGATGACTCACACGAGAGAAGATGAATTAAACTTCATTAAAATGTGAAAGCGTTTGCTCTGGGAAAGATGCTGCTCCACAGTGGGAACAGAAATTATATCCTGGAAGAAGATACTTGCAAATTAAGGAGGGGGTTAGATAGACAATGCTGGCCTAAAGTACTCTTGGGGTACTGTCCTCAGGAGGGGAGAGAGAGGAGAAATAGAGACAATGGTGGTGATGTTGCTGCTGGTGGTGGTCATGGTGATGATGATGGTGGTGGTAGTGTTGGTGATGGTGATGATGATGTGATGATGATGAGCAGCAGGAGGATGAGAATGGGAAAGATGAGGAAGAAAAGGAAGAGGAGGAGGAGAAGAAGAAAGGTTCATTTTTAATTTTGCTGTTTAATATTTGTTTTGTGGCACTGGGAGTTAAACTCCAGTCATGATGTTCTCTTTTTTAGTTTTTACTTTGAGGCCGGCAGGGCCTCATTAAGTTACCCATGGAAGCCCTGAAGCTTTGATCTTCCCGCCTCAGCTTCCTGATCGTTACAAGCCTATTACATTACAAACTCCTACTTCATTCAAGACCACATTACTGTTGTAAATCCACTTGTGAAAAGTACTGATATCTTAGGGAACTTGGGAATGCAACTTAAAACAGAGATGAGATATCATTACTCATCAATAGCAATAGCTTAATAATCAATGACAGTGTTAAGTATGGTCGGTGATGTGTGTTGGCAAAGGCACAGAACTGAACAGGAATGCAGAAGGTTCAGTCACTCTGGAAAGCTATTGATGTCATACAAGGTTCAACATACATGTAGCCATGTAACTCATTGATCCTTTTTCTGGCCAGTCCTCCATTGGAAACAACTCACATGTGTTCAAAGCACACTGTGGCACATCCACACAATAGAACATTACTCAGCTGTGAAAAGGACGTATTCATATGCGTGACAATTTGGATGATTCTCAAAGGCATCATGCTGAGTAAGAGCAGCCGCTCTTGAAAGGATTCATAGTGTGTGGTTCTATTTATATATTCAATTATTGAAAGAAGAACACTGTAGTGGTGAAAAACAGTTGAGTAGCAGCCTGGCCTTGTGGGGTGGGGTGGTGGGGTGGTGGGGGAGATGGTGACCACACACGAGAGGGTTGAAGGCTTTCTCTTAGATGGTGGAGCTGTTCTGTGTCCTGAGTTCATGGTGGCTTCTATCAATTTACCCATGTGTTAAGATTAACTGAAGTATGTAAAACAACCAAACAAACCAAAAAAAATCAAAAAGACCCTTAAAGTGCTGTAGGCCAGAAGCAAAAAGGGAGACACAAGAAATGAAAAGGGGTCTTCCTAAGTGGGAAGCATCCTCCAATGAGCAGGATCAATCATCTGTTAATGTGGTTGGACAGGGAATGTGCCTGTGTATCTTTCTTCTCTCTCAGCTGTTATGGAGTTGAGGGTGACCTTGAACTTCTGATCCTCTTTCCACTGAGTGCCAGGACCACAGGTGTGCTCTCCCTCTCTTGGTGTATGCACTGTTGGGGACTGAATCCAGGCTTCGTGCATGCTAGGCAAGCACTTTACTCACAGAGCCACGTTTCCAGACCTTAGAAAGCTATTTAAAACAATACAATAAATAGAAATGCATAGGAATGGCAAGCTATGGACTCCTACTGAAAGAGGGCGTTAAATGATATGGAAGCAAGCTGGAGACATGCTCCTAGATGAAAAGATAACTGTAATCATGAATAAAATGACAGACATGGGAAGCAAGAGGCTCAGGGGGAGATGGGACCAAATGTTCCTAGAGCGAAGGCCAGAGCAAATGGAAGATCACCTAAATTTGGATGGAGACAAACAAGTGATGAACTACACACAAAGGATGTTTCAGTTATGAAAGAAAACCCTGACAGTGGACCTAGAGAGAAAACATGCCAAACAAAATTCCCATTTTAGTAAGAAGTATGAAATTATCAGAAACACCACAACAGTTTTAAAACCACTTTGTCAGTCTTTGACAGGCAGAGAGGTTTAAAACTCTGAAAGTTAATAATATACTTTAAATAACTCTCAGCTTCCTCTGCCTTGAGCCTTGAGACCTTCAATAAAGGAATTCTCTCCTTGTCCAATATCCACAGCCTTGGTGATGTAGTCTCCTGCCAGAGAGACAGGAATCCAACAGCATTCCACCCCCAGAGGCTCTGGAAGTGGCTCACCCATCATCTGATGGAAACACAAAGAGTCAGAGGTTCTTTGGTACCTACAGTTCCCTTGGCTACATGGAACATCATCCATGAGATGGAGCTGGGAAGCCAGTTGAATCCTAACAATGGAAATCATGAAATGCCTCCTGTCAGCAGTGATTGAGGAAGTGAACCAGGAACCCCAGCAGGGTGACTGGAAGTGTGAGGCTCTAACTGTGGCTGAAGATTAGAACTGCACGGTGACCTCAAGCTGCCCAAGGCAAGCATCACGAGGGCCTTGGTGAAAAGTGTCCCCCTATGGGCAGGATGTGGAAAGAATGAGAACCCTGTTAGCCCCGATGTCGGCCAGAGGAAAGGGAGCCACCAAGCTTGAGGGCTTGGATGTAAAGAGCTTAAGAGATGTAAAACTAAAAATGAATCCAAACTGCGTGGAAGAGAGGCTTTTGAATGTTCTTGTCATATAGAAAAGAGAAATGTCTGGGAGGATGAAGGACCTAGGTGCTTTGAGTTGATCAATACATGATATATAAACATACTAAACCATCACAATGTGTCCCATAAAGATGTGCAATTGTTCTGTCAATAAAAAGAATTCTGAGGGCTCTTGGGAATTCACGGGAGAAGCCATCCCAGGCAGAAGTCCAAGGCACTAAACTGGAATGGAAAGAAGCTTCTGTAATGAGGGATGGATTTATCGCATCTGACTCCAGACCGTCCATCATCCTCAAGCTGCCTCCTCTGGGGTTCATTTGTATGAAGATCACGTTAAAGGGATGCCGTTTCAGTCCTGAAATTTATCGTGGTTGTTGTAAATTTTCATCATATGACTCGGTCGGAACTCTCTCTATGGGGGAAGGAAACGAGTATTCGTCAGGCTTTTGCACAAGCTTCACCTTCTCCCTGAACATCATCGTCCTGGTAACTAGGGTGATGGTAGAGTGCAGATAAGGAGCGTCCCTCTCCCCAAAGGGCTGACGTGTTAAAGGTTGGGTCTCTTGGAAGTTGGGGCTACAAAGAGTGGATGGATGACAACTATGATCATCATCATGGATCAACCAATGAGTTCACAGCTGAATGGACTTTTAAGAGATGGGGCCTAGATGAAGGAACAGGTTCCTGGGGACATGACTGTGAAGGGTAAAGCGTATCCCTGGCATCTTCCAGTTACTCATGCTGCTCTGCGGAGGCCATGAAGAGAGCAGCTTTTTCCACAACATCCGTCTACCAGGATGTTTCTGCCTTACTAGGGATTTGAAAGCACTGGGGCTAGCCTAATAGGGTCTGAAATGAATAATGCCATCAGCCAGAATAAATTCTTTTAGTTCATCTCTCTTAGGCATGAACATGTGTGCATGCCTGTGTGTGTGTGTGTGTGTGTGTGTATGTGCATGTGTGTGATATGTATGTGTGTATATGTATGTATATATATATATATATATATATATATATATATATATATATATATAGAGAGAGAGAGAGAGAGAGAGAGAGAGAGTGTTTGTGTCCATACACTCACAGGTGTGTATACCTGTGAGTGTTGTGTATATATTATATGTATCTGTGAGTGTGTGTATGAATGTGTGTGTATAGGTGACTGTGTACCTAGAGTGTGTGTATGTGTCTGTATTTGTGAGTGTATGTGAGTGTATACAAGTGAGTGTGTGTAAGTGGTATATATATTTGTGAGTGTGTGTGTATGGGTGCGTGTATACCTGTGAGTGTGTGTATTTGATGTATGTATTTGTGAGTGTGGGTGGGTATAAGTATCTGGTGTATGTATTTGTGACTATATATGTAAGTGTGTGTGAGTGTATGTATGGGGTGTACGCATTTGTGAGTGTGTGGGTGTGTTTCAGAGAGAGTATATGAGGCATATTTATTTGTGAGTGTATGCGGGCCATATGAGAATATGCCTATGTGTGTGCCTGCCTGTGGAATCCAGAGGTTGACACTGGGTGTCTTTCTTGATCACTTGAGAGGGTCCCTACGCAACCACCTATTGTTTGAGACAGGCTGCTCACAGAGCCTGGAGCATATCAACTTGGTTCCAGTAGCTAGCCAGCAGACTTCAAAGGTCTACTTGTCTCTGGTCTACTGCTTGCATTGCTCATTTGTTTGTTTTTGTTTTGTTTTGTTTTTAAATAAGGAGACTGAGGTTCTGAGAAGTCTTTTGACTTAAAACACCCAGTTAATAGGCATCATGGAGGAGGGGAGGTTAAGCCTGGGTCTGACATTCTCCAGCTAGCTACCTCATGCTCCACCTTGTCTTCACTTGTCGTGGCTTGACAGGCTCTTCTCTTGATAGACACGATGGCAGTCCCAGCTGGAAGTTTGACTCAACACAGATAATCAGATGTGTGACAACTGTACCTCTGCCAACAGCCCTGGGAAGCCAGCTGTGGCAGAAGCCTGTGGGGTCATGACATGCTCCAGATGACTCGGGTCTGCGTGTGGGCTCCCTAAAGACCCCACATTTGCTTGCTTTGCAACCGGACACCTACATAGAGTGGTCAGGGAGGGGTTGGGGAAGGAGAGCTGGAGGCTGTCAGGGCTCACAGAACACCAGAGAAAGGTGGTGTTAGCAGTGCTATGGGAATAAAGAAGGGGAAAGCAAGGAGACAGACTCTAGACAAGAGGGCTAAAGACGCTTCCTGTGGAAGGGGTGACACTGTGTGAGGGGATTTTTAGCTTTCTCTTTGATAAACACTTCTTTGCACAAGCATTTTTCATGAATCACCTGATAATAAGTTGGAGTCATGGTTTTCACTAACCCTAAAATGTTCCAATGTACATTTCTTAAAAGCAGATATCTTCTTCACTGTCTATGTCATACGGTTGTCTAAATGAGGAACGATAACACGCAGCACTATGGAGTTAAGCAAAGGCCCAAGGAAAGTATCAACCGCCAGGACAGTAGAGGCCAGGACCGGGCAGGAAGAAGTGTTTTCATGTTCAATCAGTGTTTGTCCCTGCAGGCCCGGTTTCATCAAGGGGATCCCACCAGTCTCAGATAGGACATCAGGACTCTGCCCTTAGCATAGATCCTGTTTCGGGATCCTATAATTCAAATTACAGTCTTGAAGCATCACAGGGAAGATCCAGTTGCCCTGTTGTGTCTTTGGGAGAACAGAGTGAACTCTATGAAGGCCAGGGCAATGGATTCTTGGATACCATCAACACACAACTTAATAACATAGTTAATAAAAGAATGTATTTTGTTTGTAAGAAATTCAGACTAGAACCGGTAAGACCAATGTTTTGTTGCTTCCCACCTTCAAACAGCCCTCTCCACCCTCTTAGATGTGACCATTAGTTAAAAATAATCGTGTGTATCTTCTGGGTGCTTATATGTAGGCCTTGTAGAAATGTGCTTTATTACATCTCTCTTTAAAACACTGCTTCCCAAGCGTCCCAATTCTGCAGCCCTTTAATACAGTTCCTCATGGTGTGGTGATCTCCAGCCATAAAATTATTTTTGCTGCTTCTTCATAACTGTAATTTTGCTACTATTGTGAATCCTAGTGTAAAACTATCTGATGTACAACCCTTGTGGGAGTCATGGCCAACAGGTTAAGAACCACTGCTTTAGAAGACTGGGGTTGGGAGGCTTTTAAAAGGGCTTGATTTTAACGTAGTCTCAAAAAGAGGCAAGGATGACATAAAGAACTCTTGTATTTTCTTCACCTGACTGGCTAGGAGTACCTCATGTGCCTATGTGCTTCATGTCTCTCCTGTGCTTCATGTCTCTCATGTCCCTCATGTCCCTCATGTCCCTCATGTCCCTCTTGTTCCTCTTGTCCCTCGTGTCCCTCGTGTGCCTATGGATTCTACCATCCTCTATATTAAACAGTTTTAGATAAGTGGCTTTTTTTGTTTGAACCACTTGAGAGGTCAGTAAGGGATCATGATCCTCACTGACCTCAGAATACTTTAGCGTGTATTTCCCAAGGTCAAAGTCATTCTTTTAAGTGTGCTGTCTAATTTTCCAAATAGGGAAATGTAACACTGACCTACAGCTATTATCTAATAGTGCAGATCTTGGTTTCATTCACAGAATCTTGAAGGCCTTTTTCTTAAACAAAAGCCTTAAATATTGTAATCTCTTCTGTTTCTTGTGGACAGCCCAGTGTTTTTAGTGGGTGTAAAGCTGTCTTTAGTCTAGGCATACACTGGCTTGTGCAGACCTTCCCCTGTGCAGGTCAGTGTTACTTTCCGTATTGCAAGCACCCTCCACTTGAATGCTTGTGGCTGTGGCTTTGAATCAGTGTCTCAATGCACATAATGAAGACCTGTGAGGACTCAGAATTTCAAGGAAATTTCCTTTAAAAAGAGTTTTAATTTAAAAAAAAATTCTAATTATTTATAAAATTCAGTACTGCAACCATAAAACACCACAATTCTTTAGACTTTTCTAAAAACTTTTTTTTTTCTTGCTTGAAAGGAGGGCTAAACCATTTAGGGAAGTTCTTGAAGAACCATTCTTAGGGAAGTCAATACTGTTGGTGCTGTGTCTTCCCATACCGTGCCAGGGAACCTTCACTAGACTATAGCAGTTTTGCCTGCTGGTGATGATTGGCTCTAACCTAGCTCCATGGTCAACACAAACCGTGTTTTCTAGCTCACTGTGTTCTTCTCCTGTGCATTTAGCAAACTTCCGCCAGAGGGATGGGCGCTATTTCTGCTTTGTGTGAAGCATATCGTACCATCTGCACTGGCTGGATTTCAGCAAAGATAGTAAAGAAACATTTATCAAGAAAATCAAAGTTGGTCTCGCCAAGTGTGGTCTAGAGAGATTTGCTTCCTCAATGCATATGCGGCCTTCTCACTGCCGGGAAACAGGCGTTGATTTTGAAAAGCTTCCGAGGGGACAGGCCTTTGGATCTAAGCCTGGAGTGCCTGTCAACTGCTCATGATCCAGTGGTTTTAAAGTAGCCATATTCCTGGAGATGTGAAAGCCAACAGCTTTGAATCAATTCTACGATACTCAGTCCCAGAGAATCTTAGCCGCTTTGATAGACAGGATAGATTCAAGAGGGCAGAAGAGGGAGAGAGTTTGAGGATGTTGGCGGGAAAGGTGGAATCACACTGGGATGAGAAATGCTTGCTGCCAGGCAGGGAGAACAGAGGGTGAAGGAAGGCTTCAGTACCCTACGTTCCGCACTCCAGCAGAGAGCCTTTGCTGGATCCAAAACTTAAGGCAGAGGACTCTTTCCCATTGATTGTCATTTCGGTGTTGGTCTATACAAGAAGAAGCCCAGGGAAGTGGCTTTCACAAAGAGAAGAAAAATGAACTATTTCTGCATCCATGTGTCTTGCCAATCATCCAGACAGACAAGCTTATGGCCCCTCAGAACAACTCAGTTCATGCTTTTATGCAGATCACTGTGTGAGCAAAGTGTCATTCCCAGACTAGAAACTGGCAAGTGCTATTTTCCTTGGAAGACTTGAGAAAATAACAGTTGGGGATTGTGCTCAGTGGGGAAAGCATCACTCAGGAGCTGTGTTACCCCATGTGTGCTCCGTGGGCCAGCAGCCTCCACCTCATCCCTGTTAGAAAAGCAAACGAACACATCTCCCTCCAGCCCTGCTGAGCCAGCATCAAGTCCATGGGGGAGGGACAAGAATCGTGGCTGGGAGAGCTTTAGTGTTCCTCTGTGCTGAGGTTTGCAGAGTCCTCTTGAGGAGGCTTCAAATAGGAAGGTCCAATGCATGGTTCCCAGGAAGAAATAAAGTAGATCTAGTGGCTCGGGCTGTCATCTCTGCTATTCTGGAGACCAAAGCAGGAAGATCACAAGTTCAAGGCCAGCCTGGGAAACTGAGCTCCTGCCTCAAAATAAACAGTAAGCAGAAGTCCAATATGAGTGAGGTCTTGAATTCAACTCTTGGCATTGCTAAATAAATAAATAAGCAAATGAATGGATAAATGAAGGAATGACAGGCAAATGTGCTCAGAGGGCACTGACTAAGGACAGTGAGACAGCAATGACATGGCTTATGTTTATTGAGTATTTCCTGGGTTCTGCAATAAATACTTTGTCCAAATTTACTGTTAAATCAACATGTTTTATCGATCAAGAAACCAAGGTTAAAGGTTTACAGTAATAGCTAAGTAAGAGCCCACCCCATAACTACAATACTATATGGCCTGGCTACTGTCTCGATTTTAATGCAGAAATCAATTATGCTTCTAACAGACTTGGTTTCATATGTTCTTTGTGGACAGAATCAGCATCTTAGGCTCTTCTCAGAGTCCTTGGAACATACTAGAATGCTTAGGGTGTAGTAGGAACCTATTCACTGAGATCATAGAATTAAGACCAGAGAGGACTATTTCCTGCTTTTGGGATATAACTTGTGGCTGAGATGGAGAATGAATTCAACCCATGTCTTAGCAGAATAAAGCCCATCCATACCTCAGGTAATTCATTTGTTCAGCCCTAATACTTATTAACTTTAAGAAAATTCTCCTCCTTCCTGGTCTACTTCCCTCCCACACTTCTTTTCTGCTTCTTGCTTCCCTTTTCTTCCCTTTCCTTTGCTTGAATGTCCACGCATGCTTCCTCCCTCCATCCCTCAGCCCTTCCATCTCTCCCCTTCCTTCCTCTCTTCTTTTCCTTCCTCCCTCTATTCTTCCCTCCTTCCATCTCCCTTCCTTCTCCCTCCTTCTCCCTTCCTGTCTTCCATCATCTCTTCCATTTCTTCTGTCTTCCTACAGTGGTCACCTGATTGGATGTAGGAAAATAAAGATATCTGAATTTAGCCATGGCTTATTTTTTATCAGATAAGCAAAGTAGAAAGAAATTGGTGAGGAGATTGGGGGTGTTTTCTAGAGAACCAGTCCACTGTACCCTAAGATCCATGCCCCATAAATAGAGTGGAAACAGGAGAGAATAGGGGCTCAGAGAGTATGTGTCTGGTCCGGTGAGCTGATTGGTGAGAGAAGACTTATTACCAGGGGTAACAGAATTCATGACATGGAAACAATGTAAGACTGGGGTCTGTCACCTGTAGCCTCTGTGGGAGAAGACCTGTGATTGGGTGAAAGGGAACACTGTAGGAAGTGAAGGAGATTTACCTGCTGTGTTCCCCTCACTCTCTTATCTGTTGTTCTTGTCATCTTGAGCCTGTAGAAGTCATGGTTTTGATGTGCTGTAGTATATGTGCAACTCTACAAAAGCAGGGAAAGTATGGAGTAATGACTGTGGGAACGAACGTCACCATCTCAGGCCTGCTTCCTGGGATTGCAGCTAATTCTGACCCTGTTAAGAGATTTTCCTGCTATTCCCAGATAACTATGGTGACCTTGTGGTTTTCTTCTTTCACTTATAAATTGATGGATATATTAATAATAGATTTGTTAAAATGTTGAGCTCATCTTTGTATTTCCAATAGGAGCCATACATTCAAGCAGTTAATTTCATTCATTTTTAGACTGAATATATTCTTGCATTTTCTTGCCTGAGATGGTCAACAGTGTCTTCAAGTTGTTTAGCACTCTGTCTTATGTTCCATGCAAGCTGTATTCTCTGGTCCATTTTTTCTTGGCTACCTACGTTTATACCTTTAAAACTGATGTTGATCAGCTTTTCCAGTTCTCCAGGCAGACCCTTCCTTCTCCCTCATCTTCTCTCTAGCCCACAGCATCTTCAGTGCTCACTCCTCGCTCCCTTTCCTTCTCTAAGTGGATCCTAAACCTTCATGTAAGAGGCTCTAATCTTAGGTGGAACATAGCTAGACTACTGTAGATATTTTTCCGGCATTCTCTGTGTTGCTTCTATGTGACACATGGCTAGCATGTGTACCCTCATTGAGATGGCAACTCTCTTTCCTTTTTCAGTCTTTTATTTTTGTGAAGGTAACATTCATAGTGTATAAAGTAACCATTCGCTCTCTTAAACACACAGTTCACTGTACTTTACTTTTACAGCAGTGCAACTGTCGTCTATTTAGTGAGTTCCATTATCTCTAAAGAAAAAGTCAGTGTTCACAGAGCAACACCTCTTTGGTCCCCTTTCCCTCTACATGCAACAACACCCTCTGTGTGCCTGTGTATGACTGCTTAGGCTTACATAGTCCTGTGTCATTGCTGTGGTTAATACCAGGGAGAATAGCTTTAGGGAGGAAGGTTTTCTTCTACACATGGTTTCAGTCTGTCATGGGAAGGGGGTGAAGGAGGAACTCACATTATGACAGACAGGAAGCAGAACAGAGCAGTTTTAGGAAGTGGCTGGGACAGTCTCTAGTTCTCCAGGATATGCCCTGAGTGACCCAGCTCTCCAACCAGGCTCCGCCCTCTGCACTTTCACCAACTCCCCAGAGCTCATTCCTGTTTGGTGTGCATCATGGATTAGACCATTCATTCAGTCAGAACCCTCGTGGTCTAATCATCTATGTAAATGTCCTCACAGATGCATCCAGAAACGGACTTTCCTAATGTCCCAGTCCTTTCTGGTCAATTAACCACATCTCAATAGAGATGGACCATCATACAGATATGTTCCATCAATCACCAATCAAGAAAATGCTCCTACAGGCTTACCACAGGCCGATTTGGTGAGGACATTTTCTCAGTTCAGGTTTGTTCTTCCACAATGAGTTTAATTTGTGTCAAGTTGACATAACATAGCCAGCAATATGTTATATACATATATGAAGATATTCCAAGGAAACATTATTTTGCATAATTTATACTAATAAAGATTTTAAGAATAATTTTTTAAAGCCGATATGGAACAAATTCTACAATCCTGTCAGGTTGTCTCATTTACATGACTCTAGCTGTTGATATTAATAAAATTCAAATTCCCATCAAGCAGGTGTGATACTCAGGACCCTGCTGCGGGTGCCACAGGCATCAGCTAACAGGTACTTAAACATTTTGGACATTGCTAATATTGAATTACTGCCTTTTGTTTTTCAGTAAGAGATGCTAAAAATCTGGTACCTATGGACCCCAATGGCTTGTCAGATCCCTATGTAAAACTGAAACTGATCCCTGATCCCAAAAGTGAGAGCAAGCAGAAGACCAAGACCATCAAGTGTTCCCTCAACCCGGAGTGGAATGAAACCTTCAGATTGTAAGTGGAAATCTCCATGGCCCAGCATGAGTGACAGAAGCTGAGATATAGGCCATCAGGGAGAGACTGGGGTGTTCCCCCATTTTCCCTTTGCCTCCTCTCCTTCTTCCCACTTCCTCTTCCATCTGGATTCCAGTATTACAAGCCAGGAGAAAATTTAAGAAAAAAATTAATACAGTTGATACTGCTTGTAATGTGGGAAGGTGGGTTGGTGGATGGGATTGGGTGTGTGCTGCTTGGTGACAATTAATTAGTGGGGTGTAATCTATAGGTTATATTGACAAAATCTCTAGGACTGAGTTTAGATGATGCTGGGTTTTCAGTCTACTGAGAGAACTATAGCAGCCTGGCTTTATTGTCTTCTCTAACGAGGAAGGGTATGATATGAGGGTCCCCTGTCAACGTGTCTGGGCCAGTGATTGTTAATAGTAGCAGATGATATGTACTGAGCAGGTATGATGTACACTCAAGCACTGGTTAGACAACCCGACTAACAATCTCTGGTTGATTCATTCCTATTTTGTGCATGGGGCTTGCTAAAGAGGCCCCTTGGTGAGCAGAAGGCTGAGCAGGATGCAGCCTTAGGTAGTTGTAGCCACAGGCTGGCAGCATGGTTCTTGGGGGCAGCCTCATAGTCTTGCCTCTTTTTCAGGATAAAGCAAGGACTACCTGATCCTCTCAGGACCATGCCACAGAACAGTTTTCCGTGAGACATTAGCAAGAGGTTTCTCCTTGCGGTCTCTGCTTCATATTCAACTCAGATGTGTGCAAATGCACACACATGCATGCCCAGTGATGTCTTGGGTATTGGAATGTTTCCCAGTGACTGTCCATGGAAATTAGAACAGAGACAGCAGACATAGATAGGCTTGCTTTTGTTGGAGCTGGCTTAGGTCCCCCACCTGAGCCACAGGCTGTCAAACAGAATGAGCCCCTACTCCCAGAGGAATAGAAAACAAGTGTGTCTCCTGCAGCAGCTTGTGACAGGATTTCTACCTTGGGGTCTCATCCTTTTGTACATTTCATCTGCTTGAGAAGTCATGATGGCCTCAGCTGGCTCTCTCTCTCTTTCCCTCCCTCCTTCCCTCTCTCCAGTCAGCTGAAGGAATCAGATAAAGACAGAAGACTGTCTGTAGAAATCTGGGATTGGGACCTGACCAGCAGGAATGACTTCATGGGATCTCTGTCGTTTGGGATTTCAGAACTACAGAAAGCCGGTGTGGATGGCTGGTAAGAAGGATTCTGCATTGAAAACAATTCACTTCGGTCAGTCAGATATAGGATTGAATATATTTTCCTTTAAAATTGCAATATAAAAACATAAACTCAAGGTGATGACTCATAGCCTCAGCTTGGCCTCATCAATATACCTTATTTGACTCCTTAGTTTACAAATCAGCAATTAGCTGGGCCTGGTGGCATGAGCCTTTCATCCAAGCTAGTTGGAAGACTGGGATTGGGGGGATGGCAAGGTGAAGGTCTGCCTGGACAGCTTAGTGAGGACTTGCTTCAAAATAAAAAGTAAAAGGAGGCCAGAGAAATGGCTGGGTGATGAGGCACCCGTCAGCATACATGGTCGCAAAATGCTTGCTGTATAAAGTACAAGGACTTGAATTCAGATCCCCACCACCCACACAAAAGCAGGCAGAACAAAAGCAGCTTGTATCTGTTGCCCCAGCAATGGCATGCCAAGGGGGCCAGAAACTGAGGACAGACAGAAACAAGCAAACCCCTAGAACTCGCTGGGCCCTGTGTCTAACCAGTTGGTGAGCTCCAGGTTCAATAAAAGATCCTTCAAAAAGCCAAGTAGAGAGTTATTGAAAAAGACACTCAGCTTCAACCTTTGCTTCCACAAGCATGTGTGAGCACACACACACACACACACACACACACACACACACACACACACGCACATGCACACACACACACACACACACACACACACACACACACACACACACACGATCAGACAGGCTGTAACTGTGAATAACTGAATATCAAGCAAGACATGGATCCCTCTGGGCTACAGTTCTTACCCTAGTTTATCATCCCTGCCCTAGGGCACACAGCTTTGTGGCACTAAAGCCATCTTAGGAGTTAACCTGACAGATCTGAGCAACTCATTGTCCAATCTTGCCACTTTAAGGAGGTGTGCCCTCGTTGACATTTGCCACCCCAGCCTGCCCACAGTCACCAACAATGTTTTATTTTTTATGGAGTTTTTGCTTTGCTCCATTCTAATGCCAAAACAAAGCATCCTCATCCAATATTTCCAACAGGGAAGTGAGTCTGCCCGTGGGGGACCACTTTACAGTCACCTGAATGGAGGAGTAAGATCAATGGTCTAACCTGGCTTCCCAGCCATCCTTTTGGGGAAAGTGGTGATTGGAGCCATTCTTAGTTCTTAAAGTTATCTCCTCTCTAAATTGTCTCACTTGGGACTTCTTCAGTTCCAAGTGAAAGAAAAGACAAATCAGACTGACTTTTCAAGAAAGAAAACACATCATCCAGCCCACACATCCCCATTGTCCACCTTATTAGCTTCCTAGTCCCTGCCCTGTATTGATTTATCTCGGGTTCTTAATCAAATGGGCAGAACATTCGAGTCCCTCGGGGGTGCATCAGGGAAGATGACAGGTGTGTTTTTGTGGAACTCATGGAGGAGTGGAGATAAACCTTGAACAAAAAATTACTCCCAAGTCAAAGACCATGTTATAAGAGAGGTGACAGAAAGGAACAGGTTGGGGGTTGGTATTAAATAAAACACAATTCAGAAGTGGTTAAAAACACCATACTTAGCCAAAGGGAATTACAGGACAGACAGGGGTACACAGAGAAACCCTGCCTCAAAACACCCTCCCCCACAAAAACTCCTCGCCATACTTGTAAAATAATGATCACGAGTCAAGGCTGCCCTGAGCTCACTACTGAGGACCAACGGCTGACTCCATAGGAAGACTTGATAACCTGATGTCTAAGAAATTCGTGTTTGGGAAAAAGTTTACTGAAATAGCTTGACTACATTAGCACTCTCTCCCTCTCTCCCTCTCTCTCTCTCTCTCTCTCTCTCTCTCTCT
>NW_022196904.1:111577223-111593397 GCF_008632895.1 Mastomys coucha
CTCTCTCTTTCTCTCTCTCTCTCTCTCACACACACACACACACACACAAACACAAACACACACGTACGTATATGAACAACGGAAGCCTAGTCTTGAGGCTCTGTCATCTACCAACCTGAATCAAAAGATGGCCTTAACTCACTTTTCCAGTTTTTTCTTTGTACACTGTACATTGCGACTAAATTAATCAGAGTGACACAATGGGAGGGAAGAAGATGCTTAATGAGTGAGCTATGAAAAGTCCAGTCGTCCTTTCTTGCTTTCATCAATTTTGGACACTTTCCCCTGCCTTCATGGACGCACAGACAGGGTGTCCTTCCTCTGCAAGTTCATGATCCCTGGTAGGTGGAAGTGAGGCAGGAGAGATCATACTAGTAATAATTGTAATAAGAGTAGTTACTGCTGACTGGGTCTGACTGGATGCCAGGCCCTGGGTTGAACATGCAAGCACAGGAATCACAGGTCCCGGAAAGCACGGCTTCTTTTGTGAAAACCGTCTTTAGACATTCTCAGACTGTTCCTGATCTCATGGCGGCCATGGCGTAGTCACTGTTCCTGATCTCATGGCGGCCACGGCGTAGTCTTCTTTTGCTGGTGGTGTTTTCCAGGCTTCTCTCCTGCAGAGCAGCCGTCCTGAATCTCGCAGCCCACACCCCAAGAGCAAGTCTGGCCCCACCTCGATTTGAGGTATCTTACTGGCTTCCTGCTTGCACCTCGGGTTCCTGCTTTCTTCCTCAGTGTGTGTCCTCCCCACACGGTGCAATGCGTTCAGTCCCAGGTCACATTTGGCCCTGTTTGTTTGGGTTCTTTTGTTTGCTTTTTCCCCCTCAGTGCTTCTGGGACTTCATAGAGAGATGGTAGTTCTACCCCAGGTACCCACTGCCCCCCACGCCCCGCCCACAGCTACTGTGATGTCACAGTCTATGAAGGCAGGACCATGCAGTGAACTACCCTTCTAACTCCGCAACTCCTTTCTTTCCCAGGCCGGTTAAAATTCATGGGGAGCTTAAGTCCATTTTCAGAAACAAAGCTGTTTTTTTTTTCTGCATCTCTAGTTTTGTTTTATGTGCATTTAGCCCAGCACACATGACAGCCTTCTGCCTGGGTAGAGCCTGCCTGCTCTACTCAAACAATTTTAAATGACAACAAAAAGACAATTGTTTGCTTAAAACAGTTGTTGACTGAAACAGTTTTCCTGGGAGAAATTTAACAAGAGCTATGCATTTAACCCAAGCAAAGAGAGAGGCAATGAAAAGACGTAAGAGACCTGGATATGATAATCGGATGAGTTGCTTAGCATGCACAAGTGCCTGGTTCCTTCCCCAATGCCACACATACTAGATGTGTTGGCATAGCCCTGTAATTCCAGAACTGGGAATGTAGAAGCAGAGCGAGTCAGAAGTTCAAGGTTGCTTTTAGCTATAAAATGAGTTCAAGGTCAACCTGCTACATGAGAGACTCTCTTTCTCCCTTCTCTCTCCCTTCTTTCTCCTTCTCTCTGTCTCTTCCCCTCTCTCTCCCTTCTCTCTCCCCCCCTGCCTGTCTGTCTGTCTGTAAAAGTAAATTACTAGTAATACTTTTTTAAGGCACTCTGAACCTGGTGGTTCAGCTAAACTAGCTAGGAAGGTCCCCAGGTGCCTTTTGTCTCTGCTTCCAGGTCTATGGTGCCACACCCAGGTTGCTTTATGTGGGTGCTGTGGTTCTAAATTCAGGTGCCTTATGCTTGGGGAGCAAGCTCTTCACTGACTGACCTATCTTCCCAGGCCTCCAGAGAGTCTTTTAACACTCACTGGTGTTAAATAAGTCACATGCCACCTTGCAAACTCAGTTCCTCCTCCAGGAGGAGTTGGGCTCCTCCAGCCTTCCTGCTGCGTTCTACAGTTACGTGGTGTATGATGTTGATGGTGCTCCTCTACGTCAGTAACAGATCTGGAAAAAAAAAATCCTCTGACCAAGTACTGTTACAGCAGGTGCCTCTGGCCTTCAGTTACAGGAACATGCTGTATAGACTTGCCTCAGGGAGCAGTAGGCTAGACCCAGAGCTCAGGGATGCAGGGGACTCTGCCACCGAGATTTGGGTCGGTGCAATCGATGATGCCCACATCACGAGGACGTCCACAGAGTGTGTCCTAGTCATCCGGTGATGCTTGACTGTGACTTAAAACCATGTGGCAGAACCCACTGAGGCAGCTGTGAAAGGCTCCAGATGTGCAGCCCCTGCCCCCAGCCACTCATCTGTCTCTTTGCTGCCAGCTCTGCACCTTCTGCCAAACCCTCTCTGTGTGTCTAATTGTGTCTATTTATGCTGTTCCCCTTCCTCTTGGTTTGGCTGGAGACTCATCTGTATTATTTGTTTGGTTTGTTTTCTCCAAAGAATCTGCTCTGGGACTATGTCTCAGTTCTATGTCTGTTTTCTTCTCTTTGTCTGTTTATTTTGCATTTGTCTTTGAACTCCAGTTTAGTATTTTGCTATTTGTTTTTTTCTTCGTACCTTACCCAGTTCTTTAAGAATAACAAACGCTATTGTGGGAATAGGCAATTTCTCTAAGTTTTTGATGTGTCACATCCTGAGTTCTGTTGCTCTTTCTGGGTCCGGGAAATGTGTTCTTCATTTCCACTCTTACAAAATTACATGTAGGCATACTCTTTAACCTTGAGAATTAGCTTTGCACTTAGATATTTGCTTGTGGGGCTGGGAGGATAGCTCAGTAGTTAAGAGCACTTGCTGCTCTTAAAGAGTTAGGTTCCCAGAACCCACATCAGATGACTTACAGTCACCTGTCACTGTTTCCTAGAAAGATCCAATACTGGAAGAGGTTCTGACTTTCTTGGGTACTTGCATGAACGTGATGCACATACATACACACAGGCAGATAGACAGACAGACGCACACACATTGTAAAATAAGTCTTCGGTTTAGATAGGAGATGCAGCTTCTTTTCTTTCTTTAAAAAAGTTATTTCTATTTACTTTATTATGTGTATGAGGGTTTAGCCTACACGTGTGATACATGCATCCCTGATATCTATGAAGGTCAGAAGAGGGCTTCTGATCTAGAACTGGAGTTACAGATGGTTGTGAGCAGCCAATGTGGTGCTAGGAGTCAAACCTAGGTCCTCTGCAAGGGCAACCAGTGCTCTTAACTAGAGAGCCATGTTTCCAGACCCTTGTAGTTTGTCTTATTTCCCCTTCTTTCAAGTAAACTTAGTCTACATTCAATGCTCCTGAATATTCTATAAGCATTTGAATAAAAATTGTATTTGTTGTCCATAGGATGTACACTTCAACTTTGATGAACTGCACATCTTCATAGCTTGTGGACCTTGTATGCCTTTATATTTTCATTTTCTTTGCTTAGACTAAGTGCATAACACTCGTCCTGGCTCTCTCAGTCAAAATGTCAGAAACTTTTTATTTTCATTTCTAGTGGTGTTTTGTTTTGTTTTCCTTCTATGAATGTAGCAATATCACTTTCTGTGTAACTCTTCTGAGTCTATTATACCGACATGACGTCATCATTGTCCCAGATGATGTTTTTTCCCTGCAACCTCATTGATGACATCCATACAGTCACATGTCCCTTCCTTCCATGTAAATCCACAGCAACAGACCCTCTGTGCTCAAGAGACAGACGAGAACAAAGCAGATACACATCTTCAGCCTCAGGGAGATTTCTCTCCAGGTAGAGAAAACAAATAGCATTTTTACACTGGGGTTGGGGAGCCATGGAGTGCTCCATACTGATAAACTGATAAACAGATGCTATCTGGGGAGTGCTGGGAGCAGGGTTAGGGTGTAGATTTCAGGTCCTTTCTCAGGAAAGAATTTACTGGCAAGGTGACATTTAGCAGGGGGCTGAAGGGAGGAGGGGTTGGGTCCTGCTGCTATCTAGGGAGAAAGCAGCTTAGTCCAAGGCCCTGAAGCAAGTCTGTGCCTGGTGAACTGCAGGCCTCTTGAAGCAGCTTGTGAAGTGAGGGCTGGGCCAGCAAGGAGGAGGAGTGTTGGTGTGTGTTCTGAGGGAGGATGCTGGGGAGACCTGTTCTGCTCCTTCCTTCTCTGTCAGTGTTCCTCCTCGTAAAATAAAAATCAAGTCTCACAAATTATGAACCTGTTCCCTGACTCAATAACCTTGGCTACATCATTTTTTTTTAAGCGTGTGTGTGTGTGTGTGTGTGTGTTTGTGTGTGTGTATGGGTGTAGTGTGCATGCATGTGCATATGCATGTTCGTTTGCATGAATATTCACTCGGGGGTGGTGCTTGTGTACCATAGCATGCGTGTGGTATGGAGACCCGAGTCAGTTTTTGGTGTTGGTCATCATTTTTTAGTTTGTCTGAGGCATGCTCTGGTTCATTGCTGGGTACACCAAGCTAGGTGACCTCTGAGCTTCTAGGTAGGGTTACAGATGCAGGATCCAGCTTTATGTGGGTCCCAGGGCTCCTAACCCCATCCTCTTGATTGACAGGCAAGTTCTTTGCCCTTTGAGCTATACGAGCTGCTGTCATCATCAATTCTTTCTTTCTTTCTTTCTTTCTTTCTTTCTTTCTTTCTTTCTTTCTTTCTTTCTTTCTTCCTTTCTTCCTTCCTTCCTTCCTTCCTTCTTTCCTTCCTTCCCTCCCTCCCTCCCTGTCGTCCTTCCTCCCTTCCTCCCTTTCTTTCTTTCTTCCTTTCTTCCTTGTTTTTGTTTTCTTTGTTTGTTAATTTGTTTCAAGACAAGCTTTCTTTTTGTGGCCCTAGCTGCCCTGGAACTAGCTCCGTAGACCAGGCTGGTCATGAACTCACAGAGATCTGTCAGTCTCTGTCTCCCAAGTGCTGAGATTAAAGGTACGCACCACCACCAGTCGCTCCAGACACCATTTCTTATAGCTTCATGTGACCCATTTTGTAGAACTGCCTCCATCAGACAGTCATTCATTCTAAGGCAGGAAATACATATCTATAAAAAATAACTCACAACAACAAACTGGCAGCTCAACTCCTATGTGTATACACTTTTAATTATGTCCTAATAAATCTGCAAGACTGAAATTGATGTCTCTGAGAATGTGTGCGTCAATAAAATGTTTGCTAACACCTCCTGTATTTTTTTAAAAAAGACCTCCATCTAATGAATGTATGTCAGTATTATTTTATCCTTACATGCCAACTCTTAGTAATGTATGTGTCAAACACTCATCCCAAGGGCTGTACACATTCCATAGTTCCAATTCTGCTAAGCCATTTGCAGCTTGCTGTTTGTTTCTATTTACGAGGGTTTGCATTTTCCTCATTGATTCCTAAGAACGTTTTAGAGGGATGTTGTTCAGTATAGAACACTTGCCAAGCAAGCACAGAGGTCTGCATTTGGTCTCCCTTGCTGCAGAGAAAAAGCACCCTCGACACTGAGGATGGGAATGCTTTCCCGATGTGTGTGTTATGAAATTCTACCCATTCATGTAAAATGCCACTGTCCTTCACATGCAGTTTTCTTAGTGTGCAGAAAGTGTCTGTGTAGCTCTAACCTAATATGATAAACGTCAAGGCAGTGGGCCGAGACGTTGCCCTACTCCGGTCTCTAATTCCCTAATTGTCTGAATTACCCACCCTGTGTTCACTGTCTCCAGTAGATTTTGAAATTCAGTGATTGGAGTTTTCTTCTGAAACAATCTCTCCTAATTTCAGATTGTTCCCTTTTCTGGCTCTCTTGACTATCACTGAAAATATGAACTAGACATTTTACAGGACTTTCCTCCTGCAGCTGCTCTCCTGGGTTGTCTGATCTACAGAGTCCATGTTTCTTTCGTTGGATGGCTGGGTTTACATGTGTCCTGCCACCTTTATCTCTCCTTGTAGAAGGATGAGCACAGAGGTGACCCGTGTCCCTTTTCCTAGTCCATCAGATCCAGATAAGAGAACCAGAAGCCTTTTGTAATCTCACACATAGCAGATATCCTGTTTCCTGTAGGGGACCACAGGTAGAGATGGCTACACAGGCAAGTCCCTCCTGAGGGAGAGGTGTCCTCCTTTACACACTGTAAAGTTCTGTGCACATTGTTAAGCTGGACAGAGTCCCTGTTCTTTTCTTCTAGGATGCAGTGTCCTTTCCTGGGTTCAGCAGAAGTGCGTATAGTCTGGGTCCATCCTTTCTACACTGCTTGTGGCAGGCTTGCTCCAGGAGCTGGCCCCGCCCCCTGGATGTGGGGGCAAGGGACCCTCACTTATATCTTGCTCATCTGATCCAGGCTTGTTGGTGGCTGGGGTTTCCACTACCTCTGAAAGCTGGTAAACTGTATTTTCTGAAGTGTGAGACCCAGCATGACTTTGGATGCTAATAGAGTGTCGGCACTGGCATGCCTACTTCTCTTCTTAGTACTGTGTGGGGGAAGGTCCTGGGGGTAGGTGCCTAAGATGCTGTGACACTCACTCTTTGCTGGCTCTGTCTGGAGGGGGAAAGCTTTGTGCTAGACTGTGGAGCACCTGCACCTCTATGGACTAAACTCATCCAACAGAATGACTTAGAGGCTGAAGATATATTTTAGTTCACAGTTTCAGAAAATTTAGTCTGTAGTTGCTTGGTCTCATGTGCTTAAGCTGAGCATCACAGTGGAACATGAAGAAGAGCCAGCTATGAACACACACACACACATACACATGTTTGTGTATGTGCATGTGTATGTGTGTGTGTGTGTGTGTGTGTGTGTGTGTGTGTGCACATAAGCCAGAGGTTGATGTTGGATGTCTTCCTCAATCGCTCTTTACCTTGCTTTTGGAGACAGATTCTCTCTTTGAACCGTTAGTTCACCAGTTAGCTAAGAATCCCTGAGATCCTCCTGCTTGTAATCCAGGGCTGGGATTAGAGGCCCCAGCTCAGGTTCTCACACTTATGTAAGAAGCACATCACCCACTGCGCCTCTCCCTAGCCCCATCTTCCATTTAACACTCATTTTACTCAAGGAAAGTGATTGGATTTATCTTAAAGGGATAGATTGAATCTCTCTCTCTCTCTCTCTCTCTTCTTCTCTTCCCCTCTCTCTCTCTCTCTCTCTCTCTCTGTCTCTCTCTCTCTCTCTCTCTCTTTGTCTCTCTCTCTCCACACTCCACCCTCTTGTTTCATTTCCTGTGTCAGCAGGTAAATCTAGATCTTCATATATGCTGACTTTCACCTTCAAGCCAGACAACGGACTTTAAATATGAACTTATTATGATTTTTTAAAACTCCAATTATTTTCATGAAAAACATTAAGTCAAAATAATGTGCAGATTTGGCAGCACCCACATGAAGCTTATGAATGGCAAAGCTTGCCACACAGCACCATGATCATGTCACCTGTAGAAGCTCTTGGGACTGTGTGCACAGCAAGCCTCCTGGAGCTCCCGCAGATGTGCACACACATTCTTAGTTTTGTATCCTTTGGAGATTTGGGGGAGTGAGCAGATCATCCAGTGTAAGGCTCAGAGGCTTGTATTGCTACCTCTGATTCGTCTATCCCTTTATATGGACACTGCTTAAGAGGATGTGTGAACTGAGAGAAAAATTGAGATTAAGATTCCATGTGTATACATCATTAATGCTAAATTTTAGGGAGAAATGTCAGGGAGGAGAAGTTTGGGAGCCTCACCCTCACCTTTGCATATCCCCTTTCCTTCCTCCTCTTTTTTATTTTATTACCTGTGGTCAATATCCTAGTGGTCAAAACAAAAGCTCCCACAAATATTATCAGACCGTTGGTACTGTTAATGATGACAACGTTGATGGAGTTTATTGAGGATTTGCCCACTGCCTGGTGCTGCATTTGTTTCCCACGCACACCGCCTTTCAGTTCTATGCAGAAGGGACTTCTATTCCAGCATGTAGATAAAAATACAGAGGCTCAGATGGACTTTGCATCCAAGGTTAACCAAAGGAGTAAGGAGGTGAGCTGAGACCTAAGCAAAGCACTGTGCAATGCCAGGGCTTGAAAGCTAACCCACAGGGACACTGTTCCTTCAGAAGCCAAAAACAGAGACTCAACAGCCTCTGAGGGAGAAAATGCACCGTGAGGTCTGTAGTCGGAGTGTGGAAGGGAGCAGCAGGTAGAGGATGGGGAGAAAAGAGAACAGGGAGGCCTGCTAGCATGATTCAGCGATGTGACTAGCTAGCATGTGAGCGATGCAGCTTGCAGAGGTGTGTGTGTGTGTGTGTGTGCGTGCCAGGCTGGTGCACGTCTGCCACAGCCTGCATGCCGCGATCCTCACTGTCCACCTCGTTTGAGGCAGAGTATGTTGCTCGATGCTATGTGCACAGGCCATCTGCCTGTTGAGTTTTTTCTGGAGAGTCCCTTGTCTCAGCCCCCTGCTCTGTCTTGTGGTGCCAAGTGTGCAGATACTATGTCCAGCTTTTTGTGCATTGCAGGGATTTGAAATTGAGTTTTACGACCAGCACTCTACCCTCCTGAACCATCTCCCCAGCCCACAACGCAGGTTTTTGGGTAGACTTTCTGCTCAGCTTGATGCTGCTACAGTCAGACTTATCCCAACCGCTTTCTCTCCCTAGGTTCAAGTTACTAAGCCAGGAAGAAGGCGAGTACTTCAATGTGCCCGTGCCGCCGGAAGGAAGCGAGGGCAATGAAGAACTGCGGCAGAAGTTTGAGGTGAGGTTTTGTTTTTCCATGGTTTCTATGGGAACGAGATAACACTGTATAACTGTGATCTTTTTATCCTGTCCATGGTGCCAGACCTTTCAGGACTCTGAGCCTTTGCCATACTGTTCAGCTCCTAGAAAACTTCCACTTTGAGAACCTCTGCCTTGTGACGTCTTCTCTGTACTGGTTCAGACTTAGTTGTTTCTTCCCGAGTGTTCACTCCCTGCGAAGATCTCTATGATGCTGATCTGGACTGGGATGATAATAATGGGAGTAGAGAAGTGGACAGAGTAGATATATTTTGCTTGAATTCTGAATTTGGTTCTATTGTGGGTCTGTACTGTTCTCAAGTGTGTGACTACAGGTGACTCTACAAAAGCTCCTGTGGGCAGATGCTCACAAATAATCATTTTGTCCAACCCATGTGGTTGGGTGTGACCTTGGACTATACTGCTTGTTGGTTGCTACTTCAGATAAGTTCCTTTTCTGTCTTTGGGATCAGAGCCCCTGTCATAGTGAGGTTTCATTGCTGTGAAGGGACATCATGACCAAAGTAACTCTTATAAAGGAATATTTGATTGGGGCTGGCTTATAGTTTCAGAGGTTCAGTCCATTAACATCATGGTGGGAAGCATGGCAGTGTGCAGGCAGCCATGGTCCTGGAGGAGCTGAGAGTTCCACATCTTGATCCTTAGGCAGTGGGAGGGGATTGTCTTCCACAGGAAACCAGAAGGAAGCTGTCTTCTGCACTGGGTGGAGCTTGAGCATATATATGACCTCAAACCCCACCCCCACAGTGACACACTTCCTCCAACAAGGCCACACCTCCTAACAGTGCCACTCCCCATGGGCCAACCATTCAAACACATGAGTCTGTGGGGGTCAAATCTATGCAAACCACCATAGCTCCCTATTGTCCTCTATTGTAAAGTAGCAGGTATGCAGACACCTGCCAGTCTTGCATAGGGAGATGTTTTGGGAAAGGTGGGCGTAACTATGCATGGCATATGTGCATCACATGACTTGAAAGTATTTCTATGTGCGAAACAGCTATATGCGTCTGTAAGAAGGCCAGTGAAGACAGAGGGTGGAGGTCAAGGGATGAGTTCCACGTGAGTTTGGGAAAGATGGTGAGGTCAGGGTATCTGGCAGCAGTGGCTTTGAGAAAGGCTTTGTCATTTATCCAAGAAGCATGTTAGCTTCCCACTCAACTAGACACATAGTACTCGAGTACCCCTGGGTCCTCCACACAGTCTGGAGAATGGTAATGCTAATGATGCTGTGGGGTCTCTGTGGACACGAGTGGCCTTGGGGTTGCCAGTCATCCTCCCTCCGCTGCCATAGTTTGAATCTGAAGTGTTCTCACATAGGGTTAGAATGCTTCATCCTAGGTGATAGCTCTGTTTTGGGAAGTTCTAGAAACTTCAGCTGCTGGAGGAATTAGGCACTGGTAGTGGGTCCTTGTAGGGGTCCTGTCCCTAGCTAGGCTCTTCCTGTCTTCTCTCTGGTTCCTGTTCACTGGGATGTGAGCAGCTGTCCCTGCCATACCCACCCACCACCATGATGTTCTACCCAAGTGCATAGGGCCAGGAGACCTCTGCAACTGGGAGCCAAATACATTGTTTTTCCTTTGAGTTGTGCCTATCAGGTGTTTGTCTCAGGGACATAGTGACTGACATATATAATGACCTTGGTCACCAAACTGCATCTTCTGGTGTCTGTTGATCCCAGATAACTTGATAAAAGAAACTTCCCACCACACAGAGTTGTGAATTGGGTATTTTCAGGGAAGAACTGGAAGGCAAGACTTCCAGAGAAATCTTTCTGGGCTGGCAGTGTCTGTTGGCTGGAGCTGTTATGATTATGGGTGGAAAAACAAAACAAAACAAAAATACAAGGCTGGCATTCTCTTGTAGAAAATGAAGCCTCAGCTTCGCAAAATAATTTTTTTCTGTCCTGGGGCAGTAGGGGTGACATTTCCAAGCACCAAAGAAAACATTCTCTATGTGCATGCGAATAGAGCATTTGTCTGAGACAGTAATTGGCTTGAAGTACAGGGCTGTTTTATCTGCATGCGACAAAATATGTCCCTTTATCCCTAGCAGGAGCCTGCAAATACTTGTTTACGGCTGAGTTATAATCGCGCTATACCATAGTTGTTGATTAAAAAAAAAAAAAAAAAAAGAGCTTCCAACAGACTGAAATCGCTGTCAGACACAAGCAGGGATTTTACTTGACCTTGAACATGAGAAATGTAATCCCCACACAGTAAGCAATTAGGACCCAGGATGAGTCGGGAATGACCTTCAAGCTTCTTATCAGGAGCAACTCTGAGTGCTGAGTGGCGGGGTATAGGGGCCTCCAGAATTGGGGTGTACGGTGTACAGTGTATGGTGGAGGGGTGCCCTAGGTGCAATGAGGAGACAGTTCAAAATGTCCTCTGGAGGGTGTCCTCTGCCCCTAGCCTTCCCTGTAGGCTGAGGAAGAGATTATGATTGGGTGGCTCAGAGTGAGTCACTCACCCGACTCAGGATTCTCTTATTTAACAAAATACTTATGGCACACTGTGTCACTCTAAGTACCTACCTACCTACCTTGTCACACCCCTGGAGGCTACACTGGGACCACTCCCAACTATTCTCTTTCAGAAGAAGAAACTGAGACCCAAGAAGTGAAGTAGCTTTGCAGAGTGCCAGAGCTGGTTATGGCCCTGGGTTTGAGTCTTTCTAGAAATAAATTATAAGGACCCAAAGCCTGGTCTGAAGGAACATTTCTATTCCCAGTACTTGGGAGGCAGGAGGATAGAGTTAGCAGCCAGCCGGGGCTACACAGGGAGGCCCTATCTCAAAATCACCAGTCAGTCAAGGGATAGTAGTTGATTTGGGAACTGGCCCCTACAAGCCTTGCCAGGAGCAGGTAATGAGGAAAGGAAAGGGATGGGTCAGTGAGAGATTGATTCCAGAGCTCTGTCCCCAGCAGATATCCAAATCTGGAGACACACAGAATGCCTGTGTGTGTGTGTGTGTATGCGCGCGTGCACATCCCCCCCCCCATGTACTTTAAACCACTCCAGATGACTTAGAATGCACATTACATTGTAATGGTCTCTAAATGGCCAGCACTGTATTGTTTTGGAATCAAAGGCAAGGGATCTCTGTACATATTGAGTATGGGAAGATTTTCGTCAGTGTTTTGTTCCTGCGGCTGTGTGAATCTGCTGCTGCTGGGAGTGACAGCCAGATCAAGCTGTTGCTGCTATAAGCAGCTAGACTTGTTCATACTCTCCCCAACCCCCTAATAAAAGAGAACTATGAGACTTTCCTTGCTGAGTGTCCCTGTCTGGGGACAGGAGCTGGGGCCTGACCCACAGCCCTCTTCACTCACTTGTAGAGGCACCTACCCTTAATGAGATGAGGGAGGAGGGGGGTGGGCAGCAGCCCAGAGCTTTCAACTCTGTAACGTCCGTAACACGGGGATTCTGACACTATGGAAACATGACATGAGGACTGAACAGCATCATGCCTCTAGAAGCACCTGATGCATCCTAAGCATTCAGGTATCAAATACTGGTAATGGTGTTGCCAGATCCTCCCCGGGAATCCACCAAGCTCAGCACAATCCTCCTCGGGTAGGTGGGAGCCTCCCCAGTCACCCTATGCTTTCTGGCCTTGTGGGGTAGCTGGGAGTGCACTTAGAGGGGTGAGGTACAAAGAGGCCTGAAGTCAGGACAGGTGTTGATCATCAGAGATAAAACTTGGAGCCTTTGTGGTTCCCTAGGACATAATGCAAAGTGACACACTCCACTTGGATGCTTTCTGCTTCAATTCTGCACAGGCTTCTCTGGCTCCAAATTGCAAACATGAAAGGCAGCCACCGAGGGATGGTTGTTTCTGCTGTGACTTTCATTTTGTATTGCCCTCTCTTTGATGCAGGACCTGTGTAGCACCCGCAACTCTGGGATCTGTACAGAGATGTGTGATAGGTTCTTGTCCTAGGAAGGCTCACAGGGTCAGGGGAACAGCCTCCCGCCCCATGATTTCAGGAACTGTGTAGCTAATAAGGAGAAAGTCTAGGTTACTGACTGTTGCCCAGCTTTCTTCTGAAGAGAAAACCACCTTGTTTAGAAGAGGCCAGGAGTCTGGTTTTGTAGTTTTGTTTTTAGTAGTAAGGAGAGAACACAGGGTCTCGTGCACGTCAAGAAAGCACTCAACTACTGAGCCACATCTCCACCCCCAAGTCTAGAATTTTATGAGACCTCTCCTGATCTTCAACGGTTGGCACCTGATTTAAAATTAAAGTAACAGCAAATGTTGGGTAGAATAGACTTCTTATTCAGATTCTAGATGTTGAACTAATAGGCTATTTCTGTAACCAAATGCTGAACGTAGGCAATTTAAAAGAAAGGGTCCCCCCCCCTCGCCACACACACACACACATTTTGGAGGCTTAAAGGCTGCACTGTCCTATCATTGTGGCCTCTGGTGAGAACCACCTTGTCTGGGTCCTGCTATTCGGAGGGCAGGGTGGGGGGGGGGAAGAAAAGAGAACTGGATGCATATAGAATGGGCTCAGCACACAGGTGACTTTGCTTTCTAAAGGCTGCTCTGGGGAGAAATGACTCCATGAAACCAGCATTGCTTCCGAAGGGTGGCATCCCAGGCACACACACTTCTCTCAAGGTCCTACCTCTTAAAGGTTCCACCACTTTTCCTGTCATACACTGTGGACCAAACCTCCAGCACATGGACCTGACCTAAACCACAGCACACAAACACAGCACACACACCCCAAAGATTTTTCAAACTTGGTTATTTGGGGGCCTGGAGAGATGGCTCCATGGTTAAGAGTGCTGGCTGCTCTTCCAGAGGACACGGTTAAAATTCCAGCACACCCTTATGTGTCTCACGACTGTCTGTAATTCTTGTTCCAGGGAATCTGATGTCCTCTTCTGGCTTCCACAGGCCCTGCATGCATGCAGTGCACTGACACACATGCAGACAAAACATGCATGCACAGAAAATAAAAGTCAAAGGAAGGAGGAAAAAGTCCGATTTCAGTCAGTTGCAGCAAATCAAAGTGGAAAAGGCATGAGCTCTCCCCTTTCATTTCAGAGGGGATTGCGTTCTAGAACCTCCCAGTGGATGCACATGTGCCCAATGGCTGGGCGGAAGTAGAACGGGAAGCAAGAAGTCCAACGCATCATGAGTCAGCTACCAAGTAATAGGAGACACAGCGACGAAGCATGAGACAGGGAAGGAGGCTTGTGTCAGTCAGGAAAAACCCAGGAGGCTGGAGGGAGGATTCAGGATGGCACGAGGATGTGGTCTAAGAAAGACAGGCAGCCCTTGTCCAGACTCCTTTCTTATGTGAAGTCTCCACCCAGATGAGATGGTCTCATGTGTGATTCATCTCCTCCCTGGGACCCCATCCCAGTCTCTCAAATGTTTTTGCCCTTAACCCATGTGTGCTGCTTGTTGGGTATCTGAGGCTTAAATATTAACCTGTCTTACTATCAAAAAAACTAAGGAAGCTCCAATTGCTTCGTTAGGAGCCTCTAATGGCACCAACACCCATGAACAGGAGGAGAAAGATCAATGCCATCAATGTGTTCTCTGCAATCCAGTGAGGGCTTCCTGGTTTGTACAACCTTGTAGAGGGGTTTCAAGAATCTTCTGGTGAGAGGAGAAAGGAGGCCGTGGAAGGGTTTATGCACTTTGATTCTATCTGGATAAAATTCAAGAACAGAGAAGTCTGACCTATGAGAATAGAAACCAGAGCACAGGTTGCCTTCATTGTTAGTTAGGGAAGACCCGCTGCAAACCTCCTTAGGGATTTGGGCTTGTTCTGTATCTTGTTTGGGGCATTGGCAAATTATTGTCAAAATCCATCAGAAGGATACACTTAAGATCTGTGCATTTAACTGCTTACATATCAATTACTTATCTATTTTTATTTGTGTACGGGTGCTCATGTGTGGGCTGTGTACACACATGTGTCTATGTACCCATGGAAGCCAGAAGACAACCTTGGGTGTCCTTCCTCAGACACCATCCACCTTTATTTTGAGACAGGATCTCTCATTGGCCTGGAACTCACAGAGTAGGCTCATCCACTGCCCAGTAAACTCCAGGTAACCCTCCTCCCACCTCTACCTCCCCAGCCCTGGGATTGCCAGCATGTATCACCATGCCCAGCTTTTTATTAATGTAGATTCTGAGGCAAGGACTCAGGTCTGTGTGTTCGCAAGGCACACATTTTACCAACTGAGCCATCTCCCCAGGTCCCAACTTCAATATTTTAAGACACTAATTAAGAAGATGGAAAGCACTGGGAGCTTTGCAGTCTCGCTCACTGAATGTCAGTAGCAGGATACATAGCACAAGGAAGAAACAGATCTGACATGGCCTTTGTGTGGAAGGAACATGGCTCCCCACACTCTAAAACCACACTCTTCAGCCCTTCTGTCTCCTCACAGAGCCCCTCAAACACACTTCTCACCTGGGTGGAAAGACCAGCAAGTACCCAGCAGCTCAGAATGGAACCTCTCCTTTTCTGTTTTCCCTTCTCCCTCTCAGTGTCTGCCCCACAGTGACAGGGTCCACGTCCCACAAGTATCCACTTCATTCTCCCCACACTGAAAACACATGAATCCAGCACAGTCCCCCAAAAGTGCCATCTGATAACTACAGCTCTTTCTTCATGACCTCCAAACTTATGCCATCAGCTGGCTATTTCTACTTTACCAGAGTGACCTTCTTTGTAGGCTGGCACCATAGTCCTTCTGAAAAACCTTCCAGAGGCAGCAAGGCATCCTCAGAAACTCTCAGGGCTCCTAGATGCAGTTGATGAGGTAACCCAGTGGTTCTGCCTCCGACACCTCTGCCCAGCCCTTGCGCTCCACCCAGCTGGCTCAGTGTTTAGTTCACTCAGTGTGTTTGGATTTCTCACCTGTGAGTGTTGCTCTGTTCCCAATACAGACTCTTTACCTGGGTTAAAGCTGACAGCTCTTGAGATGCAGCATGGAGGATGCGGTCCCTGCATGATGTGCCTTCCTTGAGCATCAGTATCTCTTTTGCTCCCTGATCTACCCTGAGCACCTACAGCAGGGCAAGGTGTATAGCAGAGACCCAGTGGGAGCTCCCTGATCGGATGAGACATCTTCATTAACATTCAGAGCCTCAGGAAGAGGTTGGTGGGGGGATGGCTCAGGTCCTAAAGTGCCCGTGCAATCACAAGGACCTAAGTTTGACTCTCCACAAACTCATGTAAAGCCAGGTGTGCTTATTACATGTATTTGTAATCCCAGTGCTGCCATGGAGAGATGAGAGGCTGAGATAGCAGACTCCCTAGAACTAACTCAAGAGCCAGCCAGCCTGGTGCACATGGTGGCAAATGATAAGAGTGGTCTCGCCTTAGACAAAGTAGAAGATGAGGACTAACACCCAAGGTTGTTGCCCTCTTACCTCTGATTGTATACTGTGTCAGGCATGTACTCACACCCCCACTTACCTCCCCCCCACCTCTCATACACACACACATACACCCACACACACACACACCACCACCACCACCACC
>NW_022196904.1:111593574-111655764 GCF_008632895.1 Mastomys coucha
CACCACCACCACCACCACCGTACATACACATACATAAAGAGAGACATAGAGAGAGGAATGGAGGGAGGGAAGGACGGAGAGAGACAAAGGGAGGGAGGCCAAACAGGAAACATTTTGTTCAAAACACAGGAAATAAGAAACAATGATAATGGTGGCCATTCACTGGGGTCTGCCCACAAAGAATGCATGGCACTGTCACCCTCACCTTGCAGGGAGACTGAGGTGCAGAAAAGTTTGTTTGTCAAGTGTGCTGTTCTGCTCCACATACTCATCCAGAATCTTGAGAATCAGTAAAAACTAAACTGGCAAAGCCCCTGCCCTCCGGAAGCTTACATTCCGGTGTGAAGGGGAACAAAAGTCATGAAATAAGTCAGTGTGAAGAAAGCAAAGGAAGTGAGGACAGAAACTACTAGCGGCTGTTTAAGTGTGGCAACTAGGAAGGGCTGTTACAGAGGCTAAGAGGCTTTGGCGGGGTGAGTGATTACTTTTTAACAAATGTAGGACAAGGAGGCTGGAGAGATGGCTTAGCGGTTAAGAGCACTAACTGCTCTTCCGAAGGTCCTGAGTTCAAATCCCAGCAACCACATGATGGCTCACAACCATTTGTAATGAGATCTGACACCCTCTTCTGGTGTGTCTGAAGACAGCTACAGTGTTCTTACATATAATAAATAAATCTTAAAAAATAAAAAACAAAAAAAAAACCCAAAAAACAAATTCAAGACGAAGCATTCTTGGCAGCAGGTGACTCAGTTGTCTGAGAAGCTTCCTATTGGCTATTGTGAAGCCTTGTAGGGAAGGAACCAATGTGGGTCGTCTAGGTGACAGATGGATGCTAACAGACAGTGCTCATGGGAGAGGGAAATAAGTCAATGAATTCCAGAGCCTATGAGAAGGGAGAAATGACAACTCCTGAACAAGAATGTGATTTGGGGGATAAAGAGAGAGAGAGATACAGGAGCCCAGGATGGCCTCAACCTTGTACATTTGTGGAGCAATGTTCAGTCATGCATTGCACAGGAAGGGTGCCTAGCTGTAGGAGCTACAGCATCTGAGCCCATAAATCCTCCTACCAGAATGTTCCCAGGCCTCATCCTATGTTCTCTTCCTCCTCCAGAGAGCCAAGATTGGCCAAGGTACCAAGGCTCCAGAAGAAAAGACAGCTAACACTATCTCCAAATTTGACAACAATGGCAACAGGGACCGGATGAAACTGACCGATTTTAACTTCCTGATGGTGCTGGGGAAAGGCAGCTTTGGCAAGGTACAGTATGACTTGGTGGCAGCATCCACTTTGGATGGAACAGCTGTTCTTATGGTGGGGAAAGAGGGACATAAATAAACTCAGATTGTAGCCTGCACCAAATGCCATGAAGAAGACGAATAGAGGTTTATGTTACCTACACACTGAGAGGGACCCACTCACATGATCTGAGAAGGAGACCTAAAGAATGGGAATGAGCCATATATTCAGAACAAGGGAAGAGGGCCTGAGGAAGTAGCTCCATTAGAGTCCTTGCCTAGCGTGCATGAAGTTCTGAGTTTAGTCCCTAGCATTGTGTAAACCAGATATAAAATTTGGGGCTCAGGTGGTAGAGGCAGAATGATCCCCTTCAGCTGCATAGTGGGTTCAAGGACAGCCTGAAATGCACGAGTCTCTAAATATAAGCCAGAGCAAAGAAAGGCTGTTCCAGCAGAGGGAACGGCAGTGCCAGCATCCGGAGGTGGAAAGAGCCTGGTGCATTCTCAGCGCCATCAGAAGGCACTGGGTCCATGGTGACATGAGCAGGAGGACCTTCTAGGGGTCACCAGGAGGCACTGAGCCCTCTGTGATATGAACAAGATGCCATGGTGTGAGGTTGCAGAGGGAAGCAGGGGCTTGGCCATGCTGATGCTGATGAGCTGGGAAGGTAAGTCTGGATTTTATTCACAGTGCAGCGGGGAGCCATTGAAAGTTTTTAAGCAGGGAAGTGACACGATCAGGTTTGCTCTTGGAAGGGCTCATGGTGGCAGCTGAGAATGGGAATGCATCCTTTTGAGCAGCAGCACAGTTGAAGGATGACTGTGGGACTCATAGAGAGATCCTGGATGCTTTTATGGATACCGCGAGATGCTGTGTTACCAGAGTTGAGATTGTGTTATAAGTATTCCTGACTTGTTTAGTGTTGTTCGGAGTCTTTGAATCCCTTAGTGTGCCACAAATATGTCTGGTATAAATCTCATCCTGTGAACTCAGGTGTGCAAAAAATATAAATTTCTTTTTCTTCTCTGAAACATAAGCCAGAAAACTGAGTTGTCCTTGAATCCCCCATCCCACCTTACTGTCCTTTGTCTCCGTCCTTACACCACCCCTGTGCCTGTCCATGCTACATACAATCCACGAGTCAACCCTGTTTGGCCCATCAAAGCCTATTCAGCATCTACTAACTACTCCATCTTCAACAGCATGGCTCTCAGCTCACCTTTGTCAGAAGCTCCTAACTGGTGTCCCTCTCCACCTCGAGACTGTAGTCAGTACACCCTTTGCTTGGCTAGAATAATTGTTTACAAACGTACCTGAAGTTAGGCTTCTCCCCAGCCACAATTCAGATCCTTTCTCTGATCCGTTCTCACTCTTAACTTACTAATCCCTGTGGCTCACATGGATCCTTGTTTGCTGCTTGACTTTTTTGCTTTGTTTTCTCCTTGCCACTCAGTATATTCTAGATACAATGGTGGCTGTTGGGTGCCTGAATCGAGCCAATTTTTCTCTTCCCATGGAGCTTTAATGACACCCTCAAATCTTTGCATGGATGGCTCCTTGTCCTAATTTATACCTCTACTTGGACACCACTGCTGTGAGGTCTTCCCTGACCAATGACTTAAAATAGTCACTTACTCATTCTGCTATCTGACATGGGGTCTTGCCTATGTCATAGCGCAGACTGGGATCCAACCTATAATCCTCCTGCTTCAACCCTCCCTCCTAGTGCCAGGATTATAGGTCCATATCACTTCATCCAGCCATTCTCCATGCTATTTTCTCCTCTCCTGGAAACCATTGATGAATGACACTCTGATTTCTGTATCAGTCCGCCCCTCATTCTGCTCTAAGATCTACATGGCCCAAGAGGAAGACCTTTCCCTGTTGACTTCGACACTGGATTTCAGGATCTGTGGACTCAGTTCATTCAGCATCTAGGCTGCATGCTTGCATTTTCTCTTGCCCACGGCTGGGGTTTCTGCTGAGGTTCAATGGAGTATGAAAATGCTGTCTCAGAGTCTGAAGAGTCTCAGCATGGAATAAGGATGAAAAGGAGGGAGAGACTTCAAGGGAATGGCCAAGCAGCACTGAGGTCCATGAGGTTAGACAATAGGCAGTGAGTTGGTTGTGGTCCACATCACTGTATGAGTTTCTAAGAAGTGATGAGCAAGTTGGATGTGGGGTGGAGAAACAGGCGGTGAATTTGACTAGGGTTGGATTAGGAGATCCAGTGAGCTTGATTATGGTAATAAAGAATCTAGAGATGCTGGGAAGGCCAATGCCTCCTCCAGTCCACAGAAGCTGGCATGTAGTAGGTGGCCAGTATAATGTATTCAGTGAACAAATGAGACCTGTGCTTAGACAGAGTTAGGAAGGAAAGCTAACTGGAAGAGAGAGAGATGCCCCTTAGGAAAGGAGGAATCTACACAAGCCTGAGGATGAGATATGAGGGGAAGAGTCAGGGTGTTTCAAATGTCAGGAAGAGTGGATTTCAAAGTGGCACAGTCTCTTCTTTTGCTGAAGAAGAAAATGGCCTAAAGGAAGAGGAAATTCTGGTAGGCTGAGGCCAGTAGGAAGTCTTGTTTTGTATCATCTTTGACCTTTCACCTCTGTAACCTGGACTGGCCTTAAACCTTCAGCCCTCTGCCTCATCCTCTCAGGCACTGAGGTCATAGGGGAGCAACACTTTACTCAGCTGCCACGGGCCGGCCAGTCTGGGCCTCCCTCAACCCGTGTGGGGAACAGGGTCCTAGTCAGGTAGACAAGGCGTTGGCGAAGAAATGACAAACAGAAACAGACACAAGGGAGTGCTGTAACTGAATGTAATTTGTACAAAGTAGAAATCAGGCTTATATAGTATACAGAAAACAGGGCAAACTACAGAAGTCACATAGGCAGGAGATGGCTGCATCAAGGTCAGTAAAATCAAATAGCCAGGTGCAAGGCGGAGGAGCAGTGGTGTCTTTCTTCTTGGGCTAGGTTGTCCTGGCAGCCCCAAGATAAACTCTCAGGGTCTGTCTGAGGCAAGTAGCTGAAGGTTGTATTCTAGCATTCCTTGGCTGTAACATAAATAGTGATGGGAGCCCTACAACTTCTAGCTTCTCACTGGCAGTAAAATAGTTTTACTTTCTGTGTGAGACTGCTCTGATAATAAGTGCCTAAGTGCCTAACTGCTGTCTCTAACTCTTGAGACACCCTGTCTGGTAAGACAGCTTCTTAGTAAAAATTCCCAGCTAATTAGAGCTAGGAAATCTATAGAATTATTGAAACACTATGAAGGCCAGGAAATAATGTTCAATCTCAGTGTTAACTATAATGAAATATTTCTTAGGGCACCTTTATGCCTCAATAAAGAAAGCACACAGATCTCTCCACAGACTTATAGCAGAGATCAATCTGGAACACGTTTGAGTTAGGAGATGCCCACAACTGACTGAAATCCCCAGGAGACAAACTCCCTTTGGAGTCATAATGCCTCTTGTCCATGATCAGGTTTTAAACCTGATACTGTAGACCAACTGGGCTAGACAAGTGCGTGTAGCACTCAGCCTCACGCAAGAGTTTTAAAAATTAATTTTTAAGTTGGGTGCTGTGATGTACAACATATTAATTAAAAATTAAGTTTTAAGTTGGGGGGCTGTGATGTACTCAAGAAGCTGAGGGTTATTTGAGCTCAGGAGTCAGGCTGGATGAGCAGTGTAGTCAGACCTTCAACTCATAGAAAAGAAAACTGAGTCACTCATTGTGTACACACACACACACACACACACACACACACACACACACACACACACACTCACAGGTTTTTGAGATGTAATTTTCATATCATTATACTCTCCCCATGAAAATGACACAATCCAGTGGCTCCTAATTTGTCACATTGATCAGCACAGCCTCAACAATGCTGCCACCCAAGATACTCCATAAACACTCATGGTCCATTCTCATTTCTTTCCTCTCCAATTATATTTTAAGCCAGCCTTGTATTTACATAGCTCACAATTAAAATTACATTAAAAGGATAAACACTGGGAAGTCTTGCTTCCACCCAAGTTTGCCCACTTCTGTGGCCCCTCGCTGACTCGGCCTCCGTATGTGAACTTTCACTAATTGAATTTGCTTCTTTCTAGTCTCCCTGGGCTCATTTACCATTCTTATTTTTGTCCTTGTTAACTCAAAAGTCAGTGTACCGTGCACATGCTTTTGATCACTGAACAATATAGGCTGGAGAATTGCTGGTGGAAATGGAAGTTCCGTGGGGGCTTCTGTAAAGAATTTAGGTTGGGGTGGGGTGGGGGAGGGCAGTGGGAGAGTGGATCATTGGAGGATAGTGAGCAAATAAGAGAGAATAGATCATATGTTTCCATGGAAACTGTTATAATAATTGAGAGTTCTCTTGCAGACTGGGGATGCAGCATTAAATAAATCTCAGACAGAATAACAGCCCATCATGAAAGCAAAACAGAATCGCAAACACCTCTATGATCATTTAAAGCAGAGTAATCCTTTGCCACTCTCATGGTGCCAACGGTGGTTTGGAATTAATGCAGTTTTGTATTCCAACACCGACTTGGAACATTTTGCACAATCTGGCTGGGAACATAGCTCAGTCCCCTTAAACAGAAGAACACGGCCATGAGTCTGCTCTCTCCCTTCAGAAGATGAAAAGAACCAGCCTTGGGGCTTTGCACCTCCCTCCCCCAGGTCCACAGGATCAGGTCTGGCCAAGCAAAAAACACTCTCAACAAGTGCTGTGATCATTTGCAGAACGATGACAGAGGGTGACACAAACATTTTGTTAAGATCTGTGAAAATGATATAAGGGCAAATGCAAGTGTGAAGCCATTGCGTTCCAGATGTGTTACTGCGAGGCCATTCTGTTCCAGATGTGTCGCCCAGTCCTGCAAACTCTCAAGAGAGGAGCCATTTGGAGAGTTAACTCATGGCTACCAGAAAGGTTGTCTTACCTGCAGGGCTTGTTGGCATGTCTGATTTACTTAGAGAAAGAAGTGCCTAGGGGGCTGGAGAGATGGCTCAGCGGTTAAGAGCGCTGAGTGCTCTTCTGAAGGTCGTGAGTTCAAATCCCAGCAACTACATGGTGGCTCACAACCATCCGTAATGAGATCTGACGCCCTCTTCTGGAGTGTCTGAAGACAGCTACAGTGTACTTACATATAATAAATAAATAAATCTTTAAAAAAAAAAAAAGAAGTGCCTAGAAGTTCCTTCCTATATATGCATAAATAAAGAGGGAAGAAAATACAGTTTGCCTTATCATATTAACATGATAATCACTCCATACAGTGCCTGCACAGCACAGACACAAGTCTTTTTAAAATAATGATATTTTCTATTTAGTCTTTGAAAGTTTCACACATTTAGATTTCATACAGTATATATTGATCGTATATGTCCACCATTACCTTCCTTCAAATGCTTCAAGTGCTGGCACCCCATCTCTTTTCCATCTTCATGTTCTTTTCATTGTTAGTAATAACCTCCTCCCTCCAGTTAATGTTCTCCACATTTGGAGGGCCATCCACAGGGGCAGCAACAACCTATCAGGGGCCACACACCCAAAGGGGAGTGAGTCCCCGCCCCCTCAGCTGCCACCAGCTGCCAGTTACTCCTTCTTTAGAAATGGGGCCTTGCTCCCTTATCCCTCGTCCTTGCTGGTATTGTGATTGGCTTGGTCTTGTGCAGCTAACCACAGCTTCTGTGGGTTGATGTACGAAACAGCCATGCCATGGTCCAGATGTGAGCATTTCCCAGTTGTCTTCCACATTGACTGGCTCTTACATGTTTTCTGTGATGTTCTCTGAGCCTCGCATGGGGAGGCTGATAATAAACGGTCCATGCATACCTGAGAACTAAGTTACTTAGACTCAGCACTTAGACCAGTTATAGGTTTCTGCATTAGCCAGTACCTACAGCAAAAAGAAGCTTCTCTGACAAAATCTGAGAGCTATATATGTCTGTAGGTATAAATACAAATATCTAGAAGGCAGTTTGACCATGTGAGCATTTAGCAAATCAACAACAGCATATTCCCCCATGTGGGCCTGTGATCTCCCCAGTCATGGGCTTTTGATCAGGTGAAGCTAGTCTCAAAATGCAACCAGAAAGCAGTTGGTTACCTCTATAATTTCCATGCCACTATTATACTAAGGGGTACCTCTCTCCAGGATGGTGGTATTGTAGCAAACAGGGTCTAGCACCGGGTAAGATTTCCTCAACACCTTCTGGCATTGTATAAGCTAGCCAGCAGGGAGGGAGTGTCACGGTCAATTAGAGGCAGACATAACTCTACACCACAGATTTGATGTCTGTCATCCAAAAGTGCCAAATTAAAAATATCTGTGAAGTTATTAGGGCTAATATTGCTGTCTATTGAGACTCATGTGCACTTATGGTAATGTTACACATTGTTCAGACTTGTTTTTAAAGTTACACAGGGGCTGGGAAATAGATTAGTTAGTGTTTGTGATATAAGAATGAAGGTCTAAGTTCACAGTGTTGGCTTGAACCTATAATTGCAGCACCAGGGAGGCAGAGACACTCATATCCCTAGGGATTGCTGGCCAGCTAGTCTTGTCAAATGGGCAAGATTCAGATTTAGTGGTTAAAAAAAAAAAACAAGGTAGAGAACAGTAGAGGAAGACACCAGACATCAATCTTTGACCTATGCTTACATGTACAAGCATGTGCACATGAGTGCACGTGCACACACACACACACACACAAACACATACACACACAGAGAGAGGGGGGAAGGAGGGAGAGGGAGAGAGAGAGAAATAAAATAAAAAATTAGATACCAAAGTTTTTCTAATTTTATGTGTCTTACTCTTGGCTATGGGAGGTGTGTGTGTGTGTGTGTGTGTGTGTGTGTGTGTGTGTATGTATGTGTGTGTGTGTTTGTATGTGTGTGTATGTGTGTATGTGTGTGTGCATGTGTTTCAGGGTAAAAGAGAACTATATCATATGTTTAGATTTACAAATATAAAGAGAAATTCAAACCCAGGCTGGGGAGAAGGCTCAGTGGTAAAGGCTTGCTGTGTAAACACGGGAAACTGAGTTTGAATGCCAGAGCCTATGTACAATTGGGTGCAGAGAGAGTCTGTAATCCCAGCATTCCTGTGATGAAATGAGAGCTACAAGCAGGAGATGGAGGCTTGCCAAGCTAGATAGTTTGATACACACAGTGACAAGCAATAGAGAGACCCTGACTTAAGGCAAAAGGAGGTGACTTCCACCTGAGGTTGCCCGTGGTCTCCACACCATCACATATGCATACCTCACTCATATGTACAAGTGCATAAGTACACACACACACACACACCAAAAACATTTAAAAGGAAGCTCAAACCTGATACCATAAAGATCTATGTAAAATGATATTTATTGCAGCATGATTGTTAATAGAAAAAAATGTCAATATCTTAAAGATCCACTCATTTAAGTGAAGTTTAAATACTAGAGGCTTATCCAGCACACACTTAAACGAAGTATCCTCCTGTTAATCTCTTTCCCAAACATTTATTCATTTATTAACAGAAGAAAAAGTGAAAAGAACTGTAATGAGCACCACTCTAGCTTCTGCAGTTAGCAACTGACTTTCTTGGCTTTATGGCAAATCTGTGTGTCCATCTGCACCCCTGCCGCCAGCACCTTCTCAATGCATTTCAGAGTCGATGATAGACCTCCGTGCATATTAGTCTAAACTCTTCAGTGTACAACCCGCTTAACCAGGACACCACCCTGGGAGGTCAAATTTACCCTCAATGAAGTGCACATTTCTTAAGTGTATCGTTCTGTGCATTTTGAAGTAATATGTGCTTTAAAGTACCATGGGGCTATAAACATTAGTCAAGAAAAACTGAAGGAGCAGATGTGCGTACAGCTGTGGTATGCTGTGGTAGCCTATGGGAGGCTGACTCCTAGATTAAGTCGCTTTCCAAGCAAAGAAAGAAATATTAACCTCAGGGAGCCTCCATCCTTTGTGTAGCAGTCAGGACGTGGACTCAACTGCTGTAACAAATACGCTCCCAGAGGTATACTGGCTCAGACACAATAGAGGTGAAGTTTAAGTCTTAAATAGTACCGGGCGGGTGTTCCTGGCCCTGCCCACCCTCGCCATATGATAATTAAGGGATAGAATTCTTTCTGCCTTTTATGGCTCCATTAGTCCCTCTAGCCTATTCTCTACATTCAGAGGGTGGAGGGGGAGGAACAAGAGGAGGAGGCTCAAGCTGCTTTGTTCTGGAACTGACACACTTCACTTCTGCCCACACCCTATCAGAGAGGTTTCATCCCATGGCCACGCCTCAAAGCAAGGGTGTCTGGGAGAATAATTTTGGTGGCTAGCAAGTGGTCTCACTCATCCTGGCTGCTCCTCAGCTCTGGCTGGAATTTTTCATAGTGTCCCAAAAGACCTTCTGACTTTTTCCCTTTAGAACACCAAATTTCTCACACCCCACAAACACAAATATTGAAGCGTCTCTTCCTGGTGACATTTCCTTGTGTTCAAATCATGGGACATGCCAGGTGCTGGAGCTGCCTTTCCTGAGCCCAGAAAAAGCCAGGAATAAACCAAGTAGGATGCAGTCAGCGACTTATGAAATTGAAAGAAGCAGTGGATGCTTGGAAACTGGGCACCCAGGTATCACATCCACAGATGCTAAAAACAATTCCACCCTGTACTGCGGCTGGGTGTGCACCCAAGGCAAAAAAAAAAAAAAAACCACCAACCTCCTCTATCGCTGGACCTTCCTGGAACAATGCCCAGGAGGTTCCAGTGCCTGGATGTCCCCAGAGTCCAGGAAGGTGCCCTTCAACACTCGGAATTTAGCTGGGTTGTCCTAGGAAGGTGCTGGTGCTGATTTTGGAAGCTCAGTGTTCACAGCAGAGCAGCACACAGTAGGTGCAATCACAGATTCGATACGCCAGTTGTATATTCCTATTAGTATGTTCTAGAGGAGCCTAGCAGTGAGAGGTAATTTTGTTCTTCTACTATGGCCAGTGTAAGAGCTAAAGTTATGTTTTAAGTTTTAATTGCTATGCGTAAGAGATCCATACAACAAAAATGCCTCTAGCCTGTAAGCCCCTTGCCCAAGGACAGACACTTCCTGTGGAGGCTCTTGTTTACGAAGATAGCAAGCCACATGTTTTCACTCCTCTAAACAAGTTTTTTTTTTTTTTTTTTTTTTTGACTCAACTGCACCGGATATGCTTGATATGTAGGGGGGAGTTGTGTAGGCAGGAGGTAAGCAGACAGGAAGTACATGATAGATGGCTGGCCCTGATTGGACCTCGTGGGAAGTACATAGCCTTATGGGTGTACCTTTATAAGCCTCTGCAAAAATGAGACTCGTCGCCGTTTTCTGGGAGCCTAGGGATGGATCTGGCTAGAGTCCATCTTCCTAGCCGGTATTTAATTAAAGTTTGTTTCAAATTTGGCTCAAAAACTGTGGTAGTGGTCTTATACTTGCATGGCAGGGTTAACACTACTAGTACCAGCGATGCAATTAATGAAAATTGCCTTTAGATCTTAGGCTCCCATATAATTTGGCAGCTTGATGGCCACTCTATTTCAAAGGACACGAACTCTTCCTCTATGATTCTGGTATGGCAAATCCTAATCTGCCCTTTGCTCCGGAGCTCCTCCTTTAGAGGAGGCTCATGCTTCAAAGTCCTTCCGTTCTTTTAGCATCCTTCTTAGGATCCGGATCTTCCCTCACTGTTGCATTGAGTGGACATAGAGAATCAAGTTGTTCCTTTGAACCTTACTGCTTTACCAGCCACTCTGTCTCCGTCCTAAGAGCCTCTTCCAGTGAGCAGTCTTTGGAAACACCTGTCTCAGGTTGTCCATCACTCTGCAGATCTACCACCCCGATTTAGAAGTCATGCTTTTTCATGTTTGTTTGAGACAGGATCTTTCCACATAACCCTGGCTGTCCTGGAACTCACTGTGTAGAGTAGGCTGGTCTTGAACTCACAGAGGTCTGATGGCCTCTACCTTTACCTCTGCCTCTGCCTCTGCCTCTGCCTCTGCCTCTGCCACTGCCTCTGCCTCGGCTTCCTGAGTACTGGGATTAAATTTATGCACCCGCACACCCAGCCCAGAGATCATCCTTCTGGGAGCAGAGGGCAGATGCAAGGGAGATAATTGTTTGCTTTTATAAGTGTCCACTGACATCCATAATTAATGATTCGGTTACAAGGGTGAGGGACAGATGCTTATTAAGTACCTACTGTATACCAGGTACTCTTTTGGTATATCAGCAATGTTTGTGAACTGAACAAACAAACAAACAGAAGCAGTTGCCCTTACATGTCTATGTTCTACTGACGATGACAGTAATTCTGACAGTGCTCTTATCACTCTGTGATCTTATAACATGCTAGGACCTTATGAGTGTTCTGTTTGGATTAGCTACTAATTGTTCTGTGATGCTGCTCCTGTCACCCTCCCCCTTAAAAGTGACAGGACAAAGATAACAGGAGGAGCAGGAGGAAAGGCTGGAGTAACTTGGTAGAGTCACAGTTTGTCATTTAATGTGTCAAATTCGATTTAGAAATGCATCATCTGTAGCTCTTAGGATGTGTGATAGTTTGGATGAAAATGGACCCCATAGGAACACAGGGAGTGACACTCTTGGGAGGTGTGACCTTGGTGGATTAGCTGTGGCATTCATTAGGGGTGGGTTTCGAGTGTTCAGAAGCTCAAGCCAGGCCCTGAGTCACTCTCTTCCTTCTGCCTGGAGATCCACTGTAGAACACTCAGCTGTCTACCTGCATGCTGCCATGCTTCCTGTCATGATGACAATAGAGTAAATCTCTGAACCTGTAAGCCAGCCTTAGTTAAATGTTTTCCTTTATAAGAGTTGCATGGTCATGGTGTCTCTTCACAGCAGTAGAAACCCTAACTAAGACAGGATGGAAACCTAGGGCTTGAACATGGTAGACAAGTGTCCTACTATTGTGTAAGTGTCCTCCAGCCTTGACTTTGGGCTCATAATGGCTTGATACTGAACCCACACATTCTGGCTTGTCTCAAGGTCTAGGGCACCCATATGTTTGAATAGGTTAACAACTTCTCCACTTGCTTTCTCACTTCCCCCTGAGTGCCAGTTTTCCTCCCTTCCTTTCATTGTGAGCTGCTGACCTCAGTGCTGGGAGGTCACCCCACCTGTCCCCTATCACCTACCCATCCATGAACCAGTGTGCATCAGTGGGATTCCTGAGAGTGCCCATGAGCTTGCCTTTACTCCTATGCCCTCTGTTCTCCTGCACAGGCTTCAGAACTTTGAGACCCTCCAGATCTCCGAGGCATCTCTAGCAGGAGCAGCTGTGCTCAGTTGATCCCTTTGTAGTCTTGACCCCCATTTGTTCAGTCTTCACTAGCTGTACTACCGGCCCCACCTACCTTTGCCCCACCCCTCCCACCTTTGCCCAACCCCTTCCACCTCTACACCACCCCTCCCACTTCCATCCCATTCACACTCCCTTATCATCTCTCACGTCTATTGAACAGATATTAGTTGCCATGGAAGGATTGTGCTATGGACTGCCACGCTCTCTGTGGTATTAGTTGGCGATGCAATTCTGCAAGTTAGTTGCTTATGCTAACTCTGTTGTATCTGTGTGGGAATTATATAAGTAATGAAGGCTGGGCAACTTTGCCAAGATGTGATCTTGGAGAGCTGTTTGTGGCTTGGAGGAGGTGAATCAGGACTTGCAGTCTGGTTTAATGATTCCAGTTGCTTCTCACCATCTTGTAACAGTGCTCTTCTCTGCTTTGGGGTCCATACATCTCCCTAAATTTCCCCCTTCCTTCCTCTTCCTCCTCCCCTTCTTCCTCCTCCTCTTCCTCTTCTTTCTCCTCAGCACAGAGTCCCTCCATGTAGTCCAGGATAACCTGGATCTGTATACTCCAGGCTACCTTAAAACTTAGAATCCTCCTGTCTCAGCCTTCTGAGTACCAGAACTGCAGCTGCAGCACTCCTCATTTTGAGATAGCATTTCCAAAATGGCTACTCGAAGTTCATAGTGACATAAGCATATTCTTCCTCTTTCCGTGGAAAAGAGCTAAAATTTGTATCTTATGATTGCATTGGTTATAAAGACAAATACATTAACATTGCATACTAGAATATCTGCCTCAACCCCACATCCCAGAGTTTCTCCCCCTGTGGTTTTAAAAACATTAAAATACTTCCACAAGTGCCCAAGATGGGTCCTGTGCCAGGCGCAATCAAAGGAGAAGGCAGGCCCAGTTTTCACACTAGCCTCTCAGCAGCCAGGTGCTCCTCTAGAGTGTTCCGTGGACACAGGAGAACAGTCCTCCTCTAGAGTGCTCCGTGGACACAGGAGAACAGTCCAGACGAAGCATCTTGTGGCAGGGGCAGCTCTGAATCCTGATAGGAGGAAGTGTCCTGAGGAGATTAAAGGGGCATTAGTTCCTAGCAATAATGGAGACCTTCTCTCCTAAAGTCTTTGAGCCCCAGCTGTGGGAGTCGAGCCTAATTTTAATCTCATTAGTGGCATGTATCCTCACACACACATGCCTATGTACATTAGACGTGCTTATATAACCTTGCAGACAGAAGCACTCCCCTTCCTTCCCCCTCTTTGCTATCTTCCTCTACCATATGTTAAATTGCTTTATCATATGGCTCACAGAGAGCTGAGAATCACTGCTACCTGTCCTCCTAATCCTCTTCCAGGGAACCTTTACTGTCTGATCTTGGCTTCCTGCCGGCTCTGTGGTTCTGTCCCAATTATGGTGCCTTTTCCCTCTCAGCCCCCAAGCTTCCATATGCAATTCTGACTGCAGTGTGATTCTTGCAGGCTCATCTTTCTAAGTCACTTTCACCAATTTCCCAGGTCTCTGCTTGACAAAGTGACTTGACGCCTCAGTCCTCTGAAGATAGTGAATTGCAAGGCAGGATAAGGTCCTTTTTTTCTCTCTCAACAAAATTAATTACATTGAGGAAAATTATCAGGAACTTCAAGTTCATAATGCTTCATCTGTTGCAGATAGATAGTCAGGAGAGGAGGGTAAAGGAAGTGGAGGAACGGAGAGATGTGTTCACAGCTGTGCATTCTGAAATGCCCAAAGGCAGGGCAAGATGGGTTCTTGAGAAAAGCAATTATGTCTCTGCCCCAGGGGACTTACCCGTCACCCTCTGTCCATTACTGTTCCCCTCCCTGTCTGTGCATCAGTACTGCCTCTTTCAGACTTTTCTGGGTTGAAATCCCAAATCTAGACTATTCTGGAACTCTAAAATGCCAGAAAAGAGAATCTAATGATCTCCTTTTCTGTGCCCAAGAAGAGACAGCCATACGGGCAGAATGATAAGGACATGCTTTCTGAGATCGTATTTGGTGTGGACAAGGCCTCTAACAGGAGAATAGGAATGACTAACCTCTCTGGTCCACAGACCAAAGGAAGAATGTCCTTTTGGCCTATATATCCTTTTAAACACTGCCTGATTCTTTAAGGGAAAAATACCACAGTATTAAATCAGACCATCTTACTGAAGGGCCCTGGGGCTCATGATCAAAAACTCTGCACAGGGTTTAATGATCTAGGCATGATGGTACGTGTCTGCAAAGCCAGATCTCAAGAGGTCACAAGGTCAAGGCCAACTTGAGCTACAGAGTGGGATTCCGTCTCACAAAACTCAAGGGTTAGGGATGTAGTTCAGTAGTTAGGCAATTGCACGGCAAGCCAGGCATAGTGGGTTTGATGCTTAACACCACAAAGGGGAGGAGAAAAAAGAATATTGGACTCTCAAGTCTAACTTTGAAGCTTCCATAGTTCCTCTCCTGCCATACATGCATCTCTTCATGCCACATCAGAGATTCCCAGCACTGTTCTAATATCACAACACGGCTATAACTTTTTCTACAAAAATCATGAGAGCAGAAGCCTGAGGACTGCAACCATGTAATATCCAGAGGAGATATGTGGGATATGCAAATGAGAATAATATGAGGATACTATATAGGGTTAAAGGAGGCATGGCTTGCTTCATCCCACCCATCTCCCCCAGTGTTGTACTGTGCGTTGTGTACTGACCACAGAAAGCACAGTTGTAGAAATCTGTCCTCTAATTTTGAGCCCCGGGGAGTGCATGTGAGTGTTTCTAGTGTTGCTCATTTAATTTACAGCATGGTCTAATGAGGTAGGGTTATCATTATCTCCAGTTTAGAGATGCAGACATAGAGGCTTGGGCAGCGAGAGACTTGCAGTCACACAGCAGAGGGAGCAGAGTGGAACCTAGTGGCCTTCAGAGCATCCACAGTACTCAGTGTGATCCACTCCTGCCGCAGAAAAGCTGCAGGCTCCAGCAGTGGTCTGTCATGTCAACAACAAAGCCAGTCTCAGGCTCACAAGGCAGATCTGATTATAAAGAAACAGGCTTTCTTTGTGCCACCTAATTGTTTAAATGAATGACAGACCCTAAAGGGTTTCGTCTCATTGTCTTTTGGAAAAAGGCATCAATTACTGGCTTGTTTTCCCGAGAACCATCTACAAAACAGTCAAATTAAACCTGCTTCTGTTTTAACCATCTAGCTTTTGTCAGGCTTAACATACAACTCAAAGAAATGACTAAGCCAGACGTGTTGCAAAGTTTACTTATTTATTAGACATCTCCGCTCTCAGTCCTTTCTCTTTTCTTCTTTTTCTTTCTTTCTTACAAGAACACTTAAGGCTTCTCTTAGCAAATTTCAAGAACACAGTCCAGTACTTTGTATGTGGTATACATTAATTCTCTCTGACCTTAGAATTGAAGCTGCAAAGTCTCCCCAGCCCCACACTGCACGTACCTCAGTTCTTGCTAGTGAACTCAGCTCCTTTGTAGTCTGAGGATGTTTAGACTCCCCATATAAGAGCCATATAGTTTTTGTCCTGTGTCTGGCTTGTTTCCCTTAGCGTAAAGTCTTCCAAGTTAACTAAGGTTTATTTTTAGCTCCAAAGAAGCCTTCAGTAACTATTACTGATCCAAGCATTTCTAATAATGCCAGTAACGAGGTGATGTAGCCTTGAGGGTAGAGATAACACTTCTACATTTTTCTACTGTAACTCAGTTAAGCCTTTCGTATTAGACCCAGTCAAGCATCCTCATGAGGAACACAGGCAACGGTCTTGGGTTTAAGTCTCCTTGTTGATTCTCTACCTTTTTTCTTACCACCAGTGGAAGCCATCTCTCTCATTCTATCGTGGCCTTTACTTAATGAGTTTGCAGGAGCCAGAGAGGACCAGACAGCAAGAACCTCAGTTCTAAACCTCCCCTCACATTTCCTACCTTTGTCTGTCTAGAGGGTAGAAATTCAACTAGATTAAACCTAAAGCATGACACCACAGCATCATTTTAAAAGGTTTAGAGGCTGAAGAGATAACAGTTGCTAAAAGTGCTTGCCTTGTAAACTCAAATACATGAGTTCCATGTCCAGAAATCAAACAAAAATCTGGGCATGGGGAAGTACACTTGTAATCTAAGAGATGGGAGGTAGAGACAGGTGGCTCCCCAGTGAGCTAGAACAGTAAGAGACCCTGTCTCAAAAACAAAACAGCACCAGTATGCCCTTTAATTCCAGCATTCAGGAGGCAGAGGCAAGCAGATCTCTACGATTTATTTTAAGGCCATCCTGATCTACACATTGAGTTTCAGACCAGTAAGGGCTACATCATGAGACCTTGTCTATAATTCCAGCATTCTGGAGGCTGAGGCAGAAGAATCACAAGTTTGAGGCTGGCCAGGACTAGAGAGAGAGGGACTGTGTCTTAAAAAATAAAGCAAAATAAAATAAAGTAAAAATCATAGACAGCAAGAGCCTCATAGAAAACATGCAGCTGAACTTCCTGCAGAGATGACACTATGGTGATGCTGACAGTCCCTGTGTATCCTCCAGATGAGCTCCTACAGTGGACCACAGCCCTCGCATGCTTCCTCACACGGGCATTTATATAAGCAGGCCTTCCAAATAAAGACGGCATGTGTACTTTTAAAACCAACTAACACAAATGGACAGTTCCTAATAGTCCCCAGGTAGTCCTCTGGCCTCCACATACATGTCCATGTGTATCTGCATGCACACGAATATTACACACTCAATAAAAGTAATAAAGAAATAAAAATGTTGGATTCTGGATGAACCTGCTATGAAAACCAGCTCATTTCTGTCACAGATCCGTGCTTTATTAAAGAGATTTATACTTATTCTTATTTTATAAAGAGATTTTATTTGCTTCAAGACAAAGTCTCATTTTGTGACCCAGGCCGACCTTTAATGTATGGCACTCGTCCTGCTTCAGCCTCATGAACACTGGGATTACAGTTCTTCACCACCACGCTCAGCTAAGAGACATTTTTCATGTGCAGAAGCCTTGCTTAAGAATCACAGAATGGCTGATTTCTGCCCCCCACCTTACTGCATGGCAACTCCCATCTCTTTGTTGAGCACATTTGAAAATGGCAAAGAAGAAATGATTCAGTCCCAGCCAGGTCTGCACCCACTTCCAGTGCACAGCATTTCCTCATGATTCCACTTTCCAGTTTTCCTTTGAGCTGTGCTTCAGTAAGCCAAGACAGGTTGGTTACCTTCTCCAAAAAAGCTATTCAAGGCCCTGAATCATTTCGAGACTGATAACTTCCTCCCTGCTGACTGAGGCAAACACACTGAGATCCTTGAGCACATGACTTCATATTAAACTGGTGCAGACACCGTATCATATATAATTTGAACACGTGCATAAGTGTGCACACATGCTTAGAGAATTCAATCCATAACTCAAGCCAAAGGAATATGCCTCTATGGATCAGAATTCGAGGACCTCAAGGTAGTGTAGAACATCTCAAACGTCTTCACTCTGAGTGAAGCTGAGAAGGGGCGGGACTCATAAAGAATTCATAAGTATGATAAAGTCAGTGTCGCCCTGAGTTTGTACCCTTTGTGACACTCTTTGCAAACTATACGTCACTGAATCATCACCATGGCTCTGTGAGTCCTCAGGTTTTGTCAGTGTTTTATCCCCACAGGTAACATGTTAAAAGAGAATTCCAGCTGGCAAAAGTTTCCCCTTCTACTCCAACTCTGGTTATAAAGGATGTTCTAGTTTCATTTCTGTTGCTGGGATAAAATAGATTAACAAAAAGCAATTTAAGGAAGAAGTTTATTTTAGCTTACGACTCCAAGTTACCATCCTTCACTGCAGGAAGTCAACAATGAGAGCTTGAGAAAGTTGTTCATATAACATCCACAGTCTGGAAGAGAGAGGAACAATGCATGCATGCACGTTTGCTTGCTCACTCACTCACTCGCTTGATCGCTTGCTTGCTTGAGCCCAGCTGGATTTCCCTAGTCTTAGACAGTTCATGTACTCCTGCCTAGGGAATGGTGCTGCCCACCCTGGGCTGTGTCTTACCATATCATTTACCTTAATTAAGACAATAACCATAGATATTGTCACTTTTCCCAGGTGATTCTATTTTAGGTCACATTGACAAAGCTGACCACACAAAGGATGAGGTTGTTTAAGCCTCTCTCTTTGTCATTAATTAGTCTGAAGATCCAGTCTGAAGGAAGATTTTGATAAGTCTACACAGCTGACAGCATGCATCTGAGAGGCCTGGACATTGAGGCATATAGTTTCTTGCTCTCCACTGGGATTTTAGACATTAGTAGATTATCTGCCAATTCCACAGGAAAGCTCTGTTGGCTACTGACTAAGCATGCACATTCCTCTAGAAGACCCTTTTAAGATTCCCTAGAGGGGATACAGGTTTCTCTAGTGGCCATACCTTTTATACTGGGCCTTGCTCAAGATCTCCCAGAACATATTTTAGAACAATAGTATTCCACCTTTTTAATTCATGTTCTGCCTTTCTCACATATATGGAGACTGTGGGAAAGAATCCTTTATATCCAGGAAAGAAATTTGAACCCTCTTTTTGTTCTCTATAAGTGTTTTTTTGCTTTAATAACCATGGCTTGCTTGGTGTAAAATACAGGTCTTGTGTTATGTCATTTGGTCTCCGTATAACCTTGCCAGGAAAAATATATCTTTGTGACTCTCTATTAGATGAGGAAACAGTGACAAAGAAATTGAACTAACTGTCCCAACAATACAGAGAAAAACCACTTATCAAAGATAGAATTTGAATGTGCAACTTGGATCCTTAAACTTGTACCTGTGTGATTTTTTTCCAGTTCTTGTTAGATAGAAACTTCTGGATCCTCAAATTCCACTGGTACCATAATTCAATTATTTTGTTACAGAGATCATTAAGGATGCTGAAGTTAGCCTTCATCCTGGAACCAGGATACATCTAGATTTTTCTCAAAATTCTGTCCCCAAGTGACTGAGTGTCCTTGGGAGAGCAACTGGAGATTGTTTGGCCCACATTTAAGATCCTGACCATTGTCCACATCCTGATGGACTTAGCCAGCTCACCTCCCTGCCATCTCCCCTGTCACAGGCCTCTTACAGGAAGCACCCAAATATTTGGAAGAATATGATTTAATTGGTCTGGAATGTGGCCCAGCTGTCAGCTCTGAAAAGCCCTGCAGAGAATTCTGATGTGCAGTGTGAAGACTCAGTAGCTCTTGCAAGCAGGTGGTGCAAAACCTGAGAACCAGGACCGCAGCTGCAGCACTCCTCATTTTGAGATAGCATTTCCAAAATGGCTACCAGAGGTTCATAGTGGCATAAGCATATTCTTCCTCTTTCCATGGAAAAGAGCTAAAATTTGTATCTTATGATTGCGTTGGTATAAAGACAAATACATTAACATTGCATATTAGAGTATTTGCCTCAACCTCACACCTCCTAGTTTCTCCCCTTGTGGTTTTGAGAACATTAAAATGCTTTCATAAGCTCCCAAGATTGGGTCCCTTGGTTCTGTGCCAGGCTCAATCAAAGGAGAAGGCCGTCCTGATTTTCACACTAGGCTCTCAGCAGCCAGGTGCTCCTCCAGAGTGCCCTGTGGACACAAGAGAACAGTCCTAAGATGAAGTCCCGTTCTTGCTCCCAACCTTGCCACAAGTCTGTCACTTAGTGAATTTATAATAGGGAACATGGGGCACTGGCCTCGGCTTCCCTGTGGTATCTACACTGTAGGCACGGGAGCTTTAACTCTTTACCCATCTCTCTTCTCATCTGACTGCTTCTCAGACACTTTACTGACACCCGTTGTGCTCAGAAGAGTTTGGGGACCCTGACTCCCAGCATCTTTTTATTCATTTTAGGTGCTTATGTTCCAGCAAAAGTCATCAGGTTCAAACCTTTCTCTATCTCTGCTTGGTAGTATCTTAGAGTTTCTATTGCTGTGATAAAACATTAGGACTAAAAGCAACTTGGGGGGAAAAGGGTTTGTTTTGGCTTACAGTTCTCAGGGCACACTCTATCATGAGGGAAGTCAGGAGAGAAATTCAAAGCAGAGACTTGGAGGCAGAAACTGATTCAGAGACCAGGGAAGAATGCTACTGCTTACTGGCTTGTTCTCCACAAGCTTGCACAGCCTGCTCTCTTGCACCACTCAAGACCGCCAGTCCAAGGGTAGCTCCACCTATGATGGGGGCAGACCTCCCAAATCAATCATCAATAAAGGCAATGCTCTACAGGCTTGCCTGTAGGCTGATTTCATGAGGGATTTTTTTTTTTAAATTGAGGCTCCACTTCCCTCGGATAATCCTAGCTTGTGTCAAGTTGACATGAACCAGCCAGCACTGCTAGCTCTCGGACTCTGTTACTGCTGTTTGTGTTGCTCCTGTGCCTCTGACCCGCTATGGGGGTGATGGTAAGGACCCCATTCACTATACCTCTGCATGTACTAATCTCTGTGCAAGGAAGGGATTGTCTTCAGACCCAAGCTCCAGGAAAAGCATGCTTTTCTGCTTGAAAACAAAATCAGTTTCCCTATAGACAATATTAGTGTTATTGCATTTTGTGTATTGCTGGTCGTATTGGCTTCTAGGAAAGAGAGATGAGAGAGGGAGGAAGGAGGAGAGAGAAGAAAGGTGAAAAGTAGGTGAAGGGGGAGAGGGAAAAGAAAAGGAGGGCAAAATAATGTATTGAAAATATATAGTATATATGCACACTCATATGGAAACACACAGACATAGGTGTTGGCTACACTGTGTATAATCATGTATAACCATCTGTGTTGAGGTATGTTTATGGGCCATACAATTCACTTGTTTATGTTATATAATCTTGAATAGTCTCTCAAGTTCTTTGGGAAATATGGGTTGAGTGAAGTCATCTACACACTTTAAGTAATTTCAAGTTTTAAGCACTTGAAGCCCTGAGCAGGTGTCCTAGATCTACGGAGTTGTAGCTGCTTTTTCTCACTCAGATCTGTCACCTCAATTAGTGAACAAATATTGCTTCACTGTTGACTGTGTGCTGGGTGTTAGGAATATGGGCGACGGCAAACTGACCTCACAAAGAGAAAAGATAAGGCAGATGATCGGTGCAGTGCCTGCTGTGGAAAGCGCCATGAGGGGCATGGGGAGACAGCTCAGTGGGTAAAGTGGTGCCTGCTGCACAAGCGTGAGGACCCAAGTTCTAGTCTCCCGAACCCACTTAAAAGCCAGGCATAGCAGCATGCATCTTCAATCTCAGAACTGGGGGGAGGGAGGGGTGAAGATGGGCAAACACAGGCAGATCCCTAGAGGTGGGTGTGTAGAGCACGGTGGCCTGTAAAACTAACCAAAATTGTGATCTCTGTGTTTGGGGAAAGACCCTATCTCAAAAAGTAAAGTGGGGAAGATACTTTAAACAGCTTCTGGCCTCCGGGAGTACACTCATGGATAAACACCTGTACTCCCATGATTTCACCATACATGTGCACACACATATGTACACACAAAAGTGCTGCGAAGCGAGGTGAAGTGGTGTCCTTGACATGAGCACGGATGCTTAGGGAAGGTAGCGAGTCAGGAACCCAACGGGGTCACAGTGAAATGTGAGTGGCCACTAGGAGGTCAGAGAGCAGATGCTTGAAAGCCTGGGGAAAGAGTCCCCCTGATCAAGACCCACCTGAGAGATGAGGGGTGTGTGGGAAGACAGAGGGAGGTCTCAGGAATGCTCAGTGAGTGATACAAGCTGACCCCAGCCTTCCAGGCATCATTTGGCTGTGTGGAGTGTCGTGTGTAAGGAGACCTGAAGCAGAGCTAGTGGAAAGCAGCCACGAGAGCCTGGTTCAAGGGCTAGCCATCCTCCAGGCTTTCCTCAGGAAAGGTGACATACTTTAAAAATTCCATCTACTGTCCTCCCTCTCACCATCCTTAAAAAAAAAAAAAAAAAAAAAAAAAAAAAAAAAAAAAAAAAAAAAAAAAAAAAAAAAAAAAAGGCAACCTCAAAATCTAACCCAGGCCTGTGTGGAGGTGACCTTCCTCAGACATAAGATTTCTGCGGATGGCATTGAGTTAAGATGAGGTCATTCTGGATTAGAGTGGGCTCTAATGTAATGTGTTCTTGTAAGAACATTGGGACACAGACACAGGACAACATGGAGGGACAGACACACTGTGAAGAAATGGGTGGAAGTTGGAGAGATCTGTGTATCTACAAGCCAGGAGTGCTGAGGCTAGCTGGCAGCTGGCAGAAGCTGGGAGAGAGACACAGGATGGATTCCCTTTTAGTCTTCAACAGCCGCTGACCTTGCCAGCATCTTGACTTTGGACTTCTGGCCTCCAGAACTCTGAAAGGCTATGTTTCTGCTGTTTGAAGCCACCTCGTTTTTTATTCTTGTCTGTGCCCAACTGTGTTAAGTGGTCATCAGTGCTAGTTAAATTGCACTTTATATACCCTATCTGAGTGGGTTCCCCAGACACCAGCTGAAGAATTTTTTTTTGGCACATCCATTTGACAGATTAGGAAACTGAGGCTCAGAAAAGCCAAGTGAACTTCCTAATGTTGCCCAGCTACTTTATGGCCTACCTTGGATATGTACCAGGCATTCTAACTCTCAAAACCACACACTCACCAACACTGAGCACTACCCACTCCGTGGCCAGAGGCCAAGAGGCTGGGCACACCTCGCCATTGGGTTCCAGCAGCAAAGTTCATCACCACAAGCTCCCTTCCCACCAGGGAGCCCTGGGGCTGCTTCTCTCTATTTTATTTGCTGTCACTGGAGTTCTGCTATTTATCACATCTCTCCCTGAAGATTCTTGGGTAACAGATGTGGCTTGGAATTTGATAAGAACGTTACTTCAACACGTCCTTCCAATCTGTGTGGGATCCTCACCCTGGAGACACAGGGACAGCTGGGCAAACAACCCACGCCCTCCATGCTGGTATTAAAGTTTCTGGAAGCTCCAGGACCTGCTCAATGCAATTAATAAGAGATTTATTTCCACTTCAGGAACACGGGGGCGGGGGGGCGGGGTGGCCATGGCCATTGCTAGTTCTGTGGCTAACGATTTGCATTTTTACTTTGTCTCCCGTGTGTGTAGGCATTAACTAAGTGTCTGGGATGTACCAGGCAGTGACTAGATTCTTACAAAACAGTTCACAAGTGTCAGTTTAGGTATTAAGAAAAAAATGTGGGACAGGTACATGAGGGCAGGCGAGCTGGCTCGGTTGTGTCACTGTCCCCTAGTCCTGGATGCTGTCACTTCCGGATTCTCCACGAAGGACAGACAGGAGAGTCCTGGACTGTGAATGAAGGTCTAGGTGTGACAGGACATTTAGCCTCTCAGGCTCGGGCTCTCCTCCATTCTCTGGACCTTCTGCTCCCTTGCATCCAGTCGGGATCACATTGCTGTTCCCTGTGTTCCTCTCTCCCAGCTTTCCCTGCAATCAGAGAGCAGAAAACCCCACCTCCTTCCGATTCTCTGTCTCAGGACATTGGTTCCCTTTGGTCATTGTCCCTGCTTTGGCAAAGGTGGCTAGGAACTTGAATACCATGTAGAGAGCAGATGGAGAGGGTAGAGGGTGCACCAAAGACACATCCTGACTCTGTAGCTGGATTGCCACCTAAGCCAGTAGCTATTCTGAAGGCCGAGTCAGGGTGACACAGGTCTAGCCACTGAGAGGGGCAGCTCTGTGGGAGACGGTGGCAGAGAAAAGGCTCACTCTAGTGAAGCTGTGTGGCTTCTGTGACCGAGCCAGCTGGACCGGTTCTGTTAGGACAGGAGCTGAGTGGGTATGCTGACCCACCTGTAAGCTCCTGGGTGTTCCTCCCTACTCCTTGTGGCCCCAAGTCTCTTCTGCACTGTCTTGTTCATGTGTGTCAGGACTGAGGACATTTAGTCTCAACCTCTAAAGATAGGCACTCTGGGCTGGTGAGAGGGCTCTATGGGTAAAGCATTGGCTGTACAAACCTGACAGTGTGAGCCTGATGTCTGGAAACCACGAAGAAGGAAAACCCACCCCTGAGAGTCTGCTGACCTCCACACATGTGCCATGGCACTCCGGTACCTGCACACGACGATATGCATGATGGTGATGATGGTGGTGATGGTGATGATGATGATGACGGTGATGACAGGAACTTTAACCATGTAAACCTGAGTTAAAATCCCGCCCTTGCTCCGAGTTGTACTTAGGCAGGCTACATACCCTTCTACGTCCCAGTTTCTTAGTGGTGTCCACTTCCTAGAATTTTATGCAAAGTAAATAGGAGATAACAAAGGAAAAACCAATAATTGCTCGATACATTGAAAAGTACTCAAAAATATTGTGCTGATGAGTGTTGCTTACACACAGGTAACATAGTCTCTTTAGCAAATTAGCGTATGCCAGTCAGATCTCCTTGTCCTCAGGGAAGCCTTCCCAGAAAGGCTAGGTCTCCTTGGAATATGATCCAGGCCTATGCTATCCAAGAGCCTCCTTGTAAAGAGCACATGCAAGGCATAGTCCTTCTGACAGGGTCAAGAGCAAAGATAACACTACCATAATGAAAATAACACTGTGTCCATAAGCTGCCTGCTCTGCTGGCTGACCCTGCGTATGGCCACAGCTTGTAGGAAGAAGCCCAAGACAGCAGGTGAGGCTGTTAAAGCCATGTACAGTCTAGTCCTGTAGTTAGTTGTCTGCCCTCTTTTCCTCTCTGAGTTCAGGGTCAGGGAGCATGGACTGCTTGATTCTTGCTGCATTCCCAGAAGGCTCTTACAAAGCAGGACACACTGAAGCAATAAAGGAGAGAGTGCCTCGAACTCTGTGTTACTAAACATTTATCCATTCCTGTGTTGTGAGGCTTTACTGATTATCTACCACATATCTGATCCTTGGGAAGATTTCAAGTTAAGGCAATGAAATTTGATTCCATGGGGTGACCATTATTCCAGCCGTGCTGGCTGTCGTTATCGACGGGTGTGCCAAAGAGTTCAACGCAGCCTCATCTTTCCTAGGACCATCTCCTATTGATAGGACTTAACCACTCAAAGTGTGAGGTGGTTGCAAAGTGTTATTCCTTGTCTCTGGGCTAGCACAACATGTCTGTCCAGATCTGGGAGTGGTTTGCACGGACTCCAGGTACCCACAGCTGCCCTCTACGCCTCTTCTAACTGAGCTGGTGTGCTGCTCTCCTTCCCAGGTCATGCTCTCAGAGCGGAAGGGTACAGATGAACTCTATGCCGTGAAGATCCTGAAGAAAGATGTGGTGATCCAAGATGACGATGTGGAGTGCACAATGGTGGAGAAGCGAGTGCTGGCCCTGCCTGGGAAGCCCCCGTTCCTGACTCAGCTCCATTCCTGCTTCCAGACCATGGTAACGGGTCCAGCGCTCTGGGTAGCCACTTCCAGGGTTTCCCACGGGTTTGGGCCAGTAACAGTAGCCATCCTAAGGAGACACCTGGGCTGTTTGCCTTGTGGAAAATAAAGGATGCTGGGCCCACAGAAGTCAGCCGGCAATTCCCAACGTTGCCAAGGAACACAGTCCCCTAGGGCAGATGCTGTCCCAACTCAGGCAAATCATTTTATACCCAGACAATCCAAGTCTTTTCAAGCATTAAGGGATGACTTAGGGACAGGGTCTTAGCAAATCTTATAGTCTAGATCTTAACAGCGAGCCCTCCTAGCCCTTTGGAGGAGCATGCGCACCTTCCCTGAGGAGGATTTCCTGAGCGCGCAGCACTGAAGGAGCATCTGAGGCTGGGTAAAGGGTTTTAGGGAAGGGCTAGTGATTTCAGAACATGGCCACCAGGATGAGAAGGGAACATTCATGCTCTCTCTGCCGCTGCTCCAGCAAGAGTTAAGATGTCACTTCAGTGAGATCTAACCCTTCCCTGTTCCTGTCAGATGTTGACCTCCATGCCCAGGAGAAGAGCCCAGGCACACGTGCAAATTAAGAAAGAGTTCATTCCTATTCTCATGCAACCCAGGAACCATAAAGGTGGCTCAGCAGGTAAAGGAGCTTGCCTCCAAGAACCTGAGTTCAGCTCCCAGGGCTCAAGCTATGGAGGAGAAAACGGATTCCCACAAGATGTCCTCCTAAAGCCATATGTGCATTATCATGTGTACGCTCTCGAGCACACACACACACACACACACACACACACACACACACACACACGCCATATGTACATGCACACACATACCATACCACACACACACTCCCCCATACATACATGCACACAAACAGCACACGACACACACATACACACATGTACACACACTTACATGCACACACTAAAATAAATAAATAAATAGATAAATAAATAAATATGTTTTAAATTGTTAAAAAAAAAAAAAAAAGGCCAATGGCTTCCAGGGATGGGTTCTGTAGGCTTCTTCTAGACCATTTGCCTTTCAACCTGCACACGGACTTTATACCTCACCCTCTTTGTGAGATGGATTTGATGCTGTTGTAGTCTGCATCAAAGCCATTTCGTCACCTTCTCTTATCTGTTCTTTGATCTGCTGAACATTTGAGTTGTTCGGTCTGTAGCGTTTCCAGCCTGGGCTTTGCTTACCACACTGTCACAGCATCTCTGCCTGCTTCTCTCCCTTGGATTTTCTGGAAGTTAGCAGCTAGGTCTAGAGGCTTGGTCAGACCCAGTATCTATCCTTTAGCAAGATGGGAGGTGCCCCTAGGGTCCAGATGTATTCTTTCAGGAAATGCTTAAGGATCTTGGTGATGCTGACTCAGACTGATGCTCTCAGCACTAAGCCCATTAGCTCACTGGAGATTGTAAGATGGGAATATCTGTTTTGCATTTGCTAGCTGGAATACTTTTTACAATGCATTCTCCTTGCTTGTTTCCTGGTGATCTGGGTCATACAGAAAAAGACAGAATCGATGCTCCATTTCTTCCCTTTGTTTACTCGTCTGGATAGTGAATTGGTTCACAGTTGTGCTCTAAGGGAGACTAAAACTTGGCTTTTAGAGTAAACCTTTAAGGGAAAGTGAGAGTGGCTGTAAAGAAAACTGTAAGTAAATGGTAATTTATATTGTATGGGTACAGGCAAAGGCCAGTAACAAAAGATGCCAAATATCTTTAACATTACCTAGGGAATTCAGTTCAGAAGGGATCCACATGTTAACAGAGTTAGGACATAACCCTTGAGACACCCCCTTCCTCCTTTCCATGGCTGGTTCCCAAACTTATTCAAGAGTAGCAGCTCATGAACGACTGACTGGCTGCCTGGTAAACAGGCCAGTGGTGAATTGGGAATGGCAGTTTGCAGTTTCAGTTGTGTGTATCGAACTGGAGAGGAATGAGCCATTTATGACTAATATTCATTAAAGGATAACATCTTTATTAGTAATTAACTGCTTTGAAAATAGCCATGTGGAGTGGATTTGAGGTTATTCTTTTGATGGCAAGTGGCCTTCCCCCATCTGTGCTTCAGTTTTCTGGCCTGATAGATTCCAGGAGCAGCAGTCACACGGCAGGAGTAACAAGCACTGGGTTTTCCTCCAGGAGTCATCGCATGCCAGGGACACTAAGAACCTCGAGGGTTAGTGGACTCTAATCCCGTGTTGGGAGAGGATCTGTAACCCCTTCCAGACAGTTTCCCACTCCAGAAAGTAGAGGGATGCAACAGACAATTTTCTCACTTGTTGACAATTACATGAAATGGTTAATCCATCTCTAGGGGCTGTATTTTGTTTGGGGGGGTGGGGTGCTTGGAGAAATCCACTTGCTCTAAGCAAAGAGGCCTGGTGAGGCCATTTGAGAGAGGAGCAGACATCCAACCACCTTACCTCTGTTCAAAAAGACACCCAGCCATCTCTTCTGAGTTCAGATGGACATACAGACACTTCATCTATACTCTGGGCATCTCCTCATTGCATAAAACACCACGGCTTATGTCTTTTTTCCATTATGAAAGATTTATGATTTTTTTACTTTTCATTTTTCTTGAGACTGTCCTGGAACTGCCTATGCAGACCAGACTGGACTCAACTTATAGATACCCTTCTGCCTCTACCTCCTGAGCACTGAGATTAAAAGCATGTGCCATCACATCCAGCCTGATTTTTAAAACTTTGTGCATGTGTGTATGGGTGTTTGTATATGTGTGTGTACACTAAGAGTTGGGAGGGGGCATCTGTGGAGATCAAAGGATCCTGGATCTGGAGGTACAGACAGTTGTGAGGTGGCCAGTATGGGTGCTGATAACTAGACTTGAGTCTTCTGAAAGAGCAGAAAGTGCTCTTAACTGCTGAATGATCTTTTCAATCCCTTTTCCTAACTTTTTGAAATAATTGTGTATTATAATTTTGCATAAAACAAATACTATAATGTCCACTCTATGTGTGGTATGAGTCACAAATGTAAGCTTCCTGGCAACTCTTAGATGGGTCTTACTATCATACCCATTTCACAGACAAGGAAACTGAAGCGATGTAGCTACATGTCAGGGCCAGGATTTGAACCAAGGCAGAGTAGCTGTGGTACTAATACACTTAAGGTACACACTGATACACGAGGAGGTCGTTGGAGTGTGGATGACATGGATATCATTCTACCTGACAATTCCCAGCACACAAATGCCCCCCATTTGGCCTGAGCTCTAACCCAGCCCTGTTACTTCCCACCTGCTCAGTAAAACCTCACATTTCCACTCCCTGGGTCTCCTTGCCTCCAGGGTGAAACCAACTCTCTGTTGGAACATTTAGCATATATGAATCTTTAGAAATGTTTCATCCCAGCCACAGACAGATGTTACTATAGGGATTGTCCACAGCTAGAGGATGAAGGATCAGAGACACAGAATACCTCTCTATAGACACAACAATAAGCCCTCAGCAATTGTTACTCACCCTGAGTGCATCGTGCTGAGATGCCGACAAGGCGACCTCACCTAGGGACTGTCTTACTTACTTTGCTGCTTCTGTGGAGAACACCTTGACCACGTCAACTTCTAGAAGGAAGGGTTTATTTAGGCTCGTGGTTCCAGAGGGAGAAGAGTCTATCAGGTGGGAGAGCATGGCAGCAAGTAGCGGGGTGGGGGCAGGGGCTGGATCAAGAAGCCAAAGAGTTGGTATCTCAACCCCAAGCATGAAGCAGAGAGGGCAAAGCGGAGGCTGGTGAGCCTTTTTAATCTCAAATCCCTCTCCCAGTGATGCACTTCCTCTAGCGGGGCTAGGCCACACAAGCGGGGATAGGCCACGCAAGTCTCCTCAAACAGTGCCACCACCTGGGAACCAGGCTTATGAGGGACGAGGACCCAAAGCAGCAGTGAGCTGTGACAAGCGGCCCAGTTTGTGACTTATTATGCTGTCCATCTTTTAGAAGCTTACATTACAAATAAGAACAATGACAGTCAGAGAGGTTAAGTAACTTGTGTAATGTCACAGAACTGGTTAGTCATAGAGCCTGCATTTATTCTAGAAGACTCCAGAACTCCAAGTCTGGAAGTCTTTGCTAGCCCCTCATGCCTGAATTCCACATTATTGCTTATGATTCACAAACATCTTTCCTTTTATGGTTGTAACCAGGCTTTACAACAATTGTCCGGTTTCCTGCCCAAAGGAAACTGGTCTCAAGAAAAATCAAGTCACTCAGGTAACAGAACTGACAAGCGGGAAGCCCAGAGCTAGAGAGAGAGTTTCCTAATGGCCTGTTGGGTGTTCTTGTTACTGTGAAGCATCAATCCCCACCCCCTCCCACCCTCTGACCCCCTACCATGTATTTTAAAACAGTTAGCTAAGATTTTTTTCCCCCCGGGGTGTGACTAAGTGTCAGAAGCATCATGGCTATTGTTGTCGTGGCTTAGGTGAGCAGAAAGGTTTCTAGGGAAAGCCAGTTTCTAGGGGGTGTTCATCTAGCACAGTTCATGTGCTAGCAGTGTTGTGGCCTTGGAAGGATGCTGAGGGTGGTGCCCAGCAGCAGGACAGGCAGCATCCCTGAAAGCCAGAACATTATGGCTCATATGTCGAAGGTTCCAGTGCTCAATTATTTCACCACATTTATACTTGTTTGTTGAAGCCACTATGTCAAGCCCCTGTAGTGTCAGCATGTGGGACACATAGGAAACAAGAAATCAAGTGCCCTGTTCACTTAGGATTCCCACTCCACCAGGGAGACAGGGAAATGGCCACAGCGACAAAAGCAGAGGGGCTGGCATCGGGTAGACTGGTATGGTGAGATGACTTTTTTAGATGGGATCATCAAGGAAAGCCTTGTGGTAAGGTTGACATTTGAGCAGAGATCAGAGCAGGCTAGGGTATCTGGGGGCAAGGCAGTGGTAGGGAGCAAGAAGAATCCGTGTGAAGCCCCAGGCAGGAATACGCTCCCTGTGTCTGAGGAGTAGCCAGAGGGCCAGCTTAGCCTGCGCCGATTGTCATGTTATATTTTGTGACCCAGAATTCCTTTATGAACCAGCTCTCTTTAAAGGAACAACAAAACTATTATAGCATACTGTAAACTTGATAGGTGTGTGTGTATGTGTGTGTGTGTGTGTGTGTGTGTGTGTGTGTACACTAGAGATGCAGAATTTTGAAAATGTAAGGTCCTTGATAGATTTTTTTTTTTTAAATCTGTAAAGTGGTCAAAACATAGGACAGTAAAATTCATCCAATAATATCTTGTTTAGTTTCTGCCTTTCTTGAAATGACACAAAGCTTTTGTTTTGTTTTGGCTTGGTTTTGGCTTTTTGAAACAGGGTTTCTTTGTGTAGCTCTGATTGTCCTGGAACCAGCTTTCTGTAGACCAGGTTGGCCTTAAACTCTTTGTCTCCAGAATGCTGGGATTAAAGGGGTGTTCCACTGCCATCTGGCCCCAAAGCTCATTATTTTAAAAGTTGTTTAGAAAAGCCAAACTCTGTCAGAAGTATCATTACACTGTATTTTCAAAGCTTTCAAAAATATGCGTGCCATTTTCCATGTTAGTGGAAATATAGAATATTAAATTTCATTTGATGTGTTCAGCCTCCACATGCACATGGAAAAGCCTGGCCTAGCCAAATCAAGACATTGATTAGACTTAAGGAAGAATTTGTAGATAACTGTCTTCTCCTTGAGTTTCCAATATTTCAGAAGTGTCTCTAACAAGGCAGTTAAAACTTGGGGTGTGTGTGTTGTAGACACACATGTGTATGCAGCCACGTACACAGTCCAGAGAAGGGCACCATGTGACCTTCTCTGTCCCTTGTTACCTTCAGACAAGGACCAGCACACTCCAGTGATTGCAATATATCGTCTACCCTTCTCAGAACTGACATTACAGGTGCATGCACCCACGTGCCTCAAGCTTTTACATGGATGCTGGGGATTTGAACTTGAGTCCTCATGCTTTCACATCAAATGCAGGGGCACTCATAGGTAACAACACATGAGCCATCTGCCCAACCTCTTAGATTTTTAAAAAATTGTCCACAAGATGGCAAAATAGATGCGAAAGCTTTTGGAAGACAGTTAAGTTTTAGTGGGTTGCTCATTAGATGAGCCCATTTCAGGCAAGTCAACGTCTGGCGAGTTGTCCCAGAAACACATAGGGCAAAGTGTGCATTCCACAGGGAGATGGAGATGGACCTGTGATTCCCCAGGGAGAAGGATTTGGACCTGTGATTACTGGCCATAGAACTAGAAAGTCACTAACAGCTGTGAATATGGATTTTATCATCTCATAAAAGGAAGCCATTATGTGGGGATTAAAAGGGACAGTAGACCGAATCTAACAAACACTAAGTAGAAGTCGGTTCCATGATTGGAACTGGGCTGGGCCCCTTTACAGGCACAAAATAATTTTATTTCCTCCCATCTTTTTGCAGTTTTTCTCAGGGACAATTGTCAGCCAGGCACATTCATGTAATTTCCCAACTGCCAGTGGGCACAGGCAGTTAAGTTTCTTCAGCAAAACATCTATTTTAACTGTTTTCTTTTCAATTGAACATATGCACCTCTTTTTTTTTTTAAATAGAATTAGATTTCATGAGTCATTGAAGGACAGAAGTTACTTCCTCCCCAAATTTGCTGCCATGGCCCAGCAATAACTCAGCTGCAAGGCATGCTGGGAGAAACATCAACCCAGAATACAAAGGAGGGCAGAGATGGGGACTGGGATGGTTTCCACTTATTGGTGTCATGCCCATTGAGGCCCCAGAGCATCTGATGGGCCATAGTGACTCAGGCCATATCTGGTTTTTGTAGTCATGTCCAAGGAGGTGCTTGGACCTTAGTGCAGTGCTGAAGAAGGTTCTGGGAGGGGTCTTGGTCAGAGATGACAGAGCTGTAAGAAGTAGAATACTTCTCTCCCACACTAAACTACCTTATGCATCAACAGAAACAAGCAGCTAACACTAAGGAAGTCTTTATGGCAGAGAAACAAAGGCACATGTGTGCTTGACCTTGGAAGGAACTGGAATTTGTAAGTTTAAGGCAGATTTGTCTTCTTTCTTTTTGTTTCTGTGTTTGTCACTGCTTTTTTGGCAGGTGTGACTTCCCTAATCCATATCCAGCAAATTTCCTGAGTTTCAATTCATAATCACAGGAGAGGGAATCTGATTGGTTCAGTTATGTCAGGTGTCCCTTCCTGGCCCAACCAAGTGTTCACTAGGCAACACCAACTCAGTGGGAACCTTATAAAAAGTGTTGTATCTACTGGGAAGGAATAATTGGTGCTTCTGTTAACTGGAGGATGTCACTAGAATCCCTGGAGATTCGCACACAGATGCAGTCTGAAGGGCCTCAGAGAAAAGAGAAGTGGTGCCCAAGGGGTTCCTGGGAACTTGGCAGGTATCAGGGCTGCTGGGCACTAATGATTAGAGGATCTTGGGTAGGGAAGGAACCAGACATGCCAACTGGATATAAGTGCTACGGCAGGTAGGGATAAAGATAGTTGGGTTCTCTCTATTCTCTTGATAGTAGCATTGGTATATTCATTTGATAATTAAAGATCCGTGAAGTCCACAGAAGAAAGGTGCTTCCAGCCCCTGAGAACCTTTGTGTCTGCACTAAAGGGCAATAGGAAGCCAGAACAAAAATACAGGGAGGATCTTGTTTTGGCTTGGGATTATCGTGCTGTAAAATGAGAGAAAGGGAGAGTTAAGTGTGGACACATCTCCGTGACCACACATTCACCCCAAGGAAGCCCTGTGAATCCACATAGACTTGGCATGCCTGTCTGATGTGAAAGCACCCCATATGGAGGAGAAGCTGCTATGACTCTGCTCGTTTAGGAAGACGGAGGGTGAGAACAACCAACCCGAGGTCTCAGAGCAAGTATCCCATGTAACTAGGGTGTGAACCGGGACTGACTGATGCCAAAGCCAGAGCTCTTAATCACAGTACTTCACGGCCTCTCTGGAGAGAAGCAGATGGCTGTGTGTGATAAAGGGAGCAACTTACAGACACACTAAATTCACGGACAAGCCTTGAAAAAAAATCATTAAAAATTGCTATGGAGACAACATAATACAACTCATCTTAGAACACAGTACGAGAACTGCCCACGTGGTTGATATCCCCTCCACCACGGTCTCATTAAAAGTGGCAAGGGACCCGGGGAGATGTCCAGTGTGTGACAGTGCTTACTTCACGTGCACAGGGAATCCAGCTCTCCTGTAACCCCTCATGCTGTGAGGGAGGAAGCAAGAGGATCACTGGACCTTGACAGCTGCCAGCCTCGGTGCAGTGAGAGACCAAAAAGAAATGAGGCAGACTGGTAAAGCAGGCCATCCAACATCATCCTCTAGACTCTGCACACATGCATGGGCCCGTATACCTGTACACACGTGTACCTACGCCACACACATATACCATAATCTCAGAGAAAATGGCAGATATCCCACCATTACCACACAGGCATCATGCCACACTCTATTTCAGCTATGCTGGGAGATGGTTGCCTCTTCTGCATTCCCTGACTCCATGTGCCCGGCTCAAATGAGTTGTGCACATGCAGTGCACTTACCATTTTAAATGACCACCCCCCTGTGCTCAAATTCCAAATTTGGGAAATTTGGCACAACTATAATACATGACATGTATACATGAGATTTTTAGCTTTTTTAATTTACTGAGGGAATTCGGGAGAAAAAGAAGAAAAGAATTGAAAATGCACAGAAGCCACTTTCAGCTTACAGGCCACAGCAGCATCACGTTTGAAGAGGCATTTTAAGACTGTGCAGACTGGCTAGTTTGAAGAGAGAGATGGTGAGTTTGCTTTTCTGTGCTTTTAATTGGAGATGACAGTGGAACACCCACTTAGGAACATCCTGGAGTTGGCTGGAGCCGGCTAGAGCCGGCTGGAGCTCAGGAGAGAGGGGAAGGATAGAAATCCGAGTCAATGTGCATCAGTCCAGAGAGAGCCTCTGAGCCATGACTAGAGTGGGAAAGGCACAGTCAACTTGAAGCTGATCCTCAGTAAATACTTCTGTGATTCTTATATGGGGGAATCCATCAAGTAACACCTTATCGAAAACCATGGGTATGAGAATGAGGAACTTCTGAGGCAATGATTTTGTAAGGAGAATGGAGAACAAAGTCAGATTCCAGGACTGTGGAGGGGCTCACTGGGTAAGAGCTGGGGGCTGTGGAGGAGATCTTACAGTCAGCTGAGGTCCCAGGGTTCGCTCCTGGCTCTCTTAATGCCATTTCTTCTATTGCATTTATTTTGAGCATGGTTTGAATTAGTTATATGCATATTTTAACCAAGATTTTAGATGCCCTAGGGAAAAATTCACTCTTTATTTTGGTTTCTGTAATGACTAATACCATCTCTCTCTCTCTCTCACACACACACACACACACACACACACACACACACACACACACACACACGCACGCACATGCATATATGTTCAGAGGAAGCTCTCAAGCTTGCCTCTACTCCAGGCTTGCTCTAGTTGGCCCCCAGTTGGATTTTCCAAACTTTGTCATTCCTGACTACTGCAGGATAGGAACTTTGTGATATAGACAAATAGTCTTTAAAATATTGATTCACCAAAGTCAAGCTGGATATAGAATCAAAATAGCAGAGTCCAGACTGAGTTTATAGTGTTTTACAAGGACAATGACTTTCCATTTATGAAGATTTAACATATTTAAGTAATTACGTTTCAGTTTTTAAAGTGAATTTCAACTTCTGTACTTATTTTAGTCTTGCTATGCAGTACAGTCTGATAGTCTTTCTGCCTCAGCTTCCCAAGTGCTTCATTACAGGCCTGTCCCACCATGCTCAGAAAAAACAAAGGACAAAAACCAACCAAACAAACGAATAAACCAAAATCAAACCAAATAACCAACCAAATGACAGCAATGACAAAACCTCATAAACTGAATTTCTAAAACTAATTTTTTTAAGGTGAGGAAGTATAGCTCTGTGAAAAGCTGTTTACATTTAATAATATTTTTCTTTCCATAACTCATCTTTTCACTTTACATCCCAATCATAACACCCTCTCTCTCTCTTCCCAGTCCTGTCCTTACAAATCCCTGGCCCATTACTCTCTCCCCTTCTCCTCAGAGAAGGGGATGCACCCCTGAATACCACCCCAGCCTAAGACTAATTTTAATTAAGTGTGTTTTAAGAAAGGAGCAAAGCTTGGTGAAGAACTTGAATTCATCCAGGGGGATAGCTCAAACCCCTTCTTCTTTGTCATCTTCAGGCATGATCTGGTCTCACCCATGGCTTCCTGTCACATATGACTCCGTGTGCCTTATTCTTCCTCTTCAGCAATAACAACCATGATATAAGAAGCGTCCTATATTTAACAATATTTTCAAATGCCACAAACGCAAATTATAAAAAGTATAGACCTTTACACCTGTGATTACCTAGAACTATCTGCTACCCTGCTTTGAGAAACATTGCCATTTGGAAAGGTGTCTGGCGGACTCTCACACTGGCACTGTCGGTTCCTACCAGCAGCATGGCTGGCAGTGGAGAGGCACACAGAGTTGGCATCATTAAGTGTCCAGAGGCTAAAGGACAGCAAGATGCCAGTCATACCACTTAATAACCAAGACACTGGCCAGCTAAAGCTAGCCAGGTACAGTTCAAAGATGGCTGGTGTACAGTTAGCAGTGGAAATGGACCATAAAACATCAGCCCCTGAATGGGGCCATCATGGTACTGGGATTCCGACTATTGGGTCTGGGGAGAGGGGGCAAGTTAAGCTAATCCAGCCAGAAATGAAGCAAGTAAAATCTCTCCCTCACTTCTCCCTCTGTGGCCAATGCCATCTGCTGTTTTAAAAATAATTTTTAAAAGCAAGTGTTTTGGTTCTCTTCAGTGTGCAGCAAAGACAGTTGCTATTTTGGGCTTGTTTTCTATCACCCACCCCTACCAAGAACCAGGGGCTGAGTGTCGTTGGGCTCTGGTGTATTGTCTGTGGCACCAGCTTCGGTGTGACCTTTGTGCTAACTGCATATTCCACTTCCCCATTTCCCTCTCTGCCTCTCATTAGGTTGTTAGAAAGAGGTAGGACTATTGATCTGAAAAAGAAAAAAAAAATTTTCAAAAAAATATATAATTGGTTGACTTGCGCTGCTTGCTAGAAACCTGCAGCTCCAGCTGGATACGGGGACAGAGCCCTGTGAACCTTCCCTGCTGCTGGGCTAGAGGCTTTGAGGGAAGGGTGCATCCATCTATCCCTCCCAGAACCTTCTACGCTGCTTGTACTCAATGGGGGCAGCATTTAGTGAGAGGCTTCAAGTGTTGACCCTAGAACTGATCCATGGCTCAAATCCTGGCTCTGCCACTTAACAGCTGAGCGACGTTTCTCCAGTCACCTCTCTCTGCATCTGCTTTCATATATTAAGATGGGGGAGAACGATCTAATACTTGCCATGCTGGGTTGTTTAGAGATATAGAAGAGATAGAAAATAAAAACAAAGCATTTAACTCAGGTAGACATCAAGTGTTTGGTTATAGTGGCTTTGTGTCATTATTGTCTGTGTTGTAACTATTAAAATGCACACTTGACAACACATGGTACCTTTTATATAAAGTAATATAAATACCTATGCACTGAAAGGAATGTGGTTTATTTTTTTCCTTTAAATGCTGGATTAGACATTTGTTCTATGGCCAGAATTCTCTTAGGCAGTGTGTACATGCCATCTTGTTTAGTGTCTTGTGGGAAGGTGAGGAGTAGCCACTGTGTAAGTGAAGAGAAAACAAGAGCAGGGAGGTTAAATAATTGCATGGCTAGTAAGTAGAACGACATTCCATGTTCATTATGGTTCTTGGCTCTCTGCCGTGCAGTCTCCATCCTAGCCCTCCCAGAAGGCTTTGCAACTTTTCACATGAAGCCAACTTTTACATCACACCTCAGCATTACCAGCACCTTAAGTAACCCAGTCCACGGTTTACAAAAACATAGTGCTCTGGACATGGGACTCTGACCCTTTCTGTTCCATTCTTGGGTACCATTCCATTCTAATTCTTGCTTAAATTTTCTTTTTAAAAAATGGCTATGACCCACCAGTTCACATGGTGACTGGTTAAAGTGAGATACAGCGCTGGCCTGGCTTGAGAAACCAGGTGATGCCCCTCATCCGGATCATAGTCACAGCACACAGCCTTGTGTGTCTGACAGGAGCCACTCTATTGGAGATGGTTGGCTCTACCGTCCTCACCATACACAGAGGACACAGGCCTAGGGACATAGAGTGATCTTGAGGTCCATCCCCAGAGAAACTTCTGGGACAGCATATCTTTTCCAATTGGGTGGGTTAATTGAGTTCAAAGGTTGTTTGCACTCACGACGATGTTTCAGGTGCCTATGGATTCCTGTGCCATTCATCCATTCGCTCCTTCATTTACTTCGATGGATTGATTTGGTCAGTTATGGTAGACATTCAGTACTATCCGTCTCTAGACCATCGCTCACAAAATTAAGCCCCCAAATCTTTGCGTTTTTCCATGTACAGATCCCCTTACGTAATCTGAGTCAGTCCATCTCGGGTCTCTTCTCTCACGCCGTCTCCTTCTCTGTTTGACACTCTCGCTGGTTCCTGGTGGATCCTGAGGTATATAGGTAAACTCTCTGCTCCTGGCCTTTGCTAGGCTGTGTCCTCCACCACATTCATGCCTGCTCTGGGTGGGTTTGCTCAAGGGTCTCCTCAGTGATGTTTATCTATCCTGAGCACTTTACTGCAGTTGGCAGCCGCCTTCCCGGTCTCACTCACCAGCACCTCAGTCTCTTTAACCTGGATCTTTTACATAGCACTTGCTACCTTTTGATACTGTTTGTCACCTCTTATATTATCTTTAGCAATATGTCTCTGCTGAGTTGAAACATAGCTGCCAGAGATTTTTGTTGGCTGGGTTCACTGCTTTTCTCTCCTGCACCTGTAACCTGGTACCTAGTAAGGCTCTGTAAATAGTTCTTTATTTAAAGAATAACTGGATAAACAGATGAGATAAGACTGCCACTGGGTTGAATGTGTAATTACAAACTATGATGTCATCAGAGGGTCATCTGCAGTTTCACAGAAGAACATAACAAGCAGACCTGGCTTAGATTGGGTGGGTTAATTTAGAGGAAACATTTTTTTTTTAGGCTGAGAACATGAGGGGGATTTTAGTTTCCTGCAAATAGTGCAAGCCGTGCCGTGGTAAGCCAAAAGAAAGCAGACCAGAGGAATGATCTAACCCCGTAGGCAGAACTAAGGGGTGAGGGGTGAGGCTCATTCATTTAGGGAAACCCTTTGACAGAAGGAAAGGCATCAAATCTCAGGTGGGCATTTCTCCAGGACCATGACACCTTCTGCCTCATTAACCTTATAGACAGAACCATGGATCGGATTCGTCCCACTGCTCAAATGATGTATCAACACTTCAAATATGCCTAGCTATAACAGTGCTCCTAAATACAGTCTCTTTAGCATCTAAGCATGTGCTCTTTTACTCTCTGGGCACCTCTTGTGTGTTGCTCAAGGGCCAGGAGCAAGCTTCCTCAGCCCCTGGCCTGAAAGAGCTTGCAGCCTGCCTTGAGAGACATGTGTAAAGTCCCCTAGATTGAGATACAGATTTTTTTCCAGATCCCAGTTGCTTCACTTCTGCATATGTCCTTATTTTAGATTCTTATTGTTATGTATAAAATCATAATCCTCAAGGGTGTATAAAGCAGCCAAGAAGGGAGATTAGATTATTCAATATGGCCACTTTGGAAGAAGGAAGATTAGATTATTCAATATGGCCACTTTGGAAAGAAGGAGTCTCTCTTGGGGGTTATGAGCATGGTTTGGCTTTAGATAAAGGGAGAGACATGAATAATGAAGCTGTCCTGGTCAAGGCGTGGTTCTGCCCTTCACATAATCTTAGATCTGGTCTGTCCTGCAGGGTGGCCTGACTGTGAGTAATCTCTTCCTGGGAGCCAAATACCTCTTCTGGATAGTCTGGCACCAGTTCTTCTGTCTTTTCTTCTCTTAGTATGGGAATTCCATGGAAATTTTAATTCTTTGGGGTCCATTGTCATCACAGTCTGATAGCTGAAGGGAAAGGTACAGGTGTCTCTTTAGAACATCATTTTTCCTGATAGAAAGGTTACAATTTCTCTCCCCTTGCTTTTAAATTTCAGTCTTGAGGGATTTGCAATGAAAATTCCTGAAATATGCCTATGCACACACCGACATTTGCTGTAACAAAATGTCTAAGGGAAACAATTTAAAGAGAAGAAAGGTCAATTGTCTCATAGCTTCACGGGTTTTGGTGTATGGTGGACCTACCCACCATTACTCCCATTGATGAGGCAGAACACGATGGTGGAATGCTATGATGGAGCAGGGGAAGGGAGTGGGGCTTGGGAAGCAGCTAGTGACAAAATACACCATTTAAGATCATCTACCAGTGACCCACTTCCTCCAGTAACTACTATCCCCTAAAGTCTCCACTGCCTCCCAGTACTTATGAACCCATAAGAATTAACCCATAATGAGTCAAGAATCCTCATGATTCAATCACTTTCTCAAGTCCCACCTCTGGACTCTGCTGCACGATTTTGTTTTAAATAATGATGTGTCCTCATAGGGTTATATACTGGGGCCTTGACAGCCAGCTAATGGACCTATGAAAAGTGATTGGATCCTAAGAGCTCTGGCCAAAGTAGACTTGTCCTCCCCTTAAGTTGCAATCTCAGGTTTTTAGTCACAGTGTCAAGAAAGTTAACTACCACAAACCTTCCAGATGTGAATATTTGGGGAGAAGCACAGTGTTGTCTTCCTAGGCTGCTGCTTTTGAAACTCGGCTAATTGGTGGATTTTGCTACCCACCAGATTAGCTGTCTGTCACCTCAAAACTCTGTGTCTTAAAGCAACAGTAAACATTTATCACTTGACAACCTCTGTCAGGGATTTAGGCTAGCACACCTCCTTAGAAGTCTAATTCCTGGTCTAAAACAAGTGACAGTCAAGTGGCCAGTGGCGACGGCAGTCCTCTAAAGGCTTAGACGAGGAAGGTGATTCAGTAATGTGACTGGGGTGTTGGTGTTGGCTGTGGATAGAAGCTTTGAGTCCTTGTCAGTAGGCCTCTGCATAGTGCTGGTTGAGTGTCTGCACATCATAGCTGCTGTAGAAGATATAACCCAATAAGGTGCAGAATGGAAGCCAAAAGGTCTTTTGTGACCTCATCCCAAAGTCATGCATCCTATTGGTTACACAAATTAGACGAGTCATTGAGGGAAGATAGGTTCTGGATAGCATGCACATTAGGAGATGAAATCACTAGAGAGCCAACATGAAGACAGGCTCCCACACATACCTACTACTGTAAAATTACATACCCAATATTTGTTACTTTCTGTTCCACTAGACAATAATATCAATTAAGTAGTAAGATCCATGTGTTAATTATATTTTCCAGCACAAATGAATTTCAATTTGTAGTTATTAATTAAAAGTGATTTCATTCCACCTGTGCCAGCCTGCATGCTTACAGTGGCTTAGGGGTTACCCTTAAAGGGATGCTGGGGCCCTTCCTGAAAGAACATGCTGGAGTTCTGGTAGTTCTCATCATAAATCCCAGCTACTCCCTGCTCCTCGTTTGGGTCCTGAGAAAGTATGGGGTGCTGACTTTGGTGTTTGCTCTCTTTCCTCAGGACCGCCTGTACTTTGTGATGGAGTATGTGAACGGGGGTGACCTCATGTACCACATCCAACAAGTTGGCCGTTTCAAGGAGCCCCATGCTGTGTAAGACAGACCCTCTCTGTGCCCTTTCCTTGGGATAAATGGTTGTTAGTTCCTTTAAGTTTTAGCCTACTAGGGAGTTTTTCCCCCAGCATCCCGGGCTTCTCTTTGTGAGCAGTATTTGGCCAAGGAGGGCTGTATTCTGCTTGCTTTGAGATGTTTCTTTATGTTCCTGAAGGCCAGCTAAGAACTCATAGCTCTAAAGTAGTGGCTGTTTCATAATCTCTAAATTTTTTTGCCCCTCCTGAGAAAGGTCTTCTAACTTCCTTGGGGAATGTCTTTGGAGGTTTTTGTTTGTTCATTTGCTAATATTTATTGAGAGCTTTCTTGGTGTCAGACCCTCGAGTACTAAACAAACACCATCTCATTTCATCCTGAATGGTAATGGGGAGGGAGAGAGTCTCACCCAAGCTTTACAAACAAGTGAAATGAGACCCGGAGGGTGGGAACCGCCAAGACTCTAGACCTAGTGGAGGATCTGTGTGGCTGAGACCCACCTGTGTTTGTTCATCTGTTTCCTACACCTCTTCCTTCTGATTCTTGGGGAGATGAGGGTCAGAGTTGATTTGAAGCTGTGGTTTGTGGGTTCTCCATTTTGTCCCCTCCAGTGCACAAACCAGTCAGAGATCATTTATAAAATAAAAATCTCAAAGAGCTTCTCCTTTGCTTAGAACCCCGTGGGTGAGCAGGCACAGAAAAAGCCACAGGAACTAACGTCAAGTCTCCTTCCTGGGTGTTTACTTAGGTTTTATTGCTTCTCCTGAGAGCCCCCAGAGCTCATGGAGGGACCCACCCTACAGCTCGGGGAGGGCTGTAGGTTCCTGTTCCCTTCAGCCTGTTTCCTGTCTTCCCACCTGCTGAAGCTAGGAACACTGTTCTGTTTAGCCCCGTGCTTCCCAAACAAGCTTTGTGTTGTTATCCTTAGGACTGCTTCTCTTTTTCTCTCTGACATCAAGTTGACCTAGGTTTGATTCATCCTTTCATGACACATACTATCAAGGCTGACCCAGCTCCCTGAGGTCCTGCCAGCCCTTGTGGTATAGCTGGCAGGGTTTTCTTTGTTTGCTTGTTTTGTTTTTGTGCTCTTATGATCTCTTTAGTGAGCCAGGCGTAATGGCCAGCCCTTGAGATACTGAAGCAGGGAGATTTCAAGTTTGATGCAAGCCTGGGCTACATGGCAAATTACAGAGTTACAGGCCAGTGGAGCTGCGTGTGGAGTGGCCTTAGGCCTCAAGAAATAAAATAACAAAACAGGGACTGGGGAACTGCCTAGATACACACTGCTCTGGGCTCTTCTACTATCCCCAGCACAAGAAAAGCAAACCCTTCTTCCTTCTTGGTGGGCTTCCACCAAGAAGTTACACATCAGACTCCAGCTGTTTCCAGTCTGGGCTGGACCACTCATTTGCTCTATGTCCTCTCCAGGCTCCTCACAGACTTGGTTTCCCCATTTAAACAACAAGGCAGTACTAGTAGGACTTATGTCATCGGACTCTAGGTGGAATTAAAGCAGATAGCCCCTTAGACAATGCCAAGTGCGTGCTAAGCTTCAATGGCAGCCAGAGGCTGCCACTAAAGTCCTTGAATTTGTACTATATTGAAACACTCCTCCACCAGCCCACGCACCTCCACAACCCCTCCCCACTATGCAGTCGCTGACCCTTTATCCACTCCCATGTGTCACTCTGAACTGTCCTGTTCACCCACCCAAGCACTCTGCATTTTAGGAGCTGTAGAGCTGACTATCCATCGTGGGCTTTACATGCCTAGCACCTTGTTCAATATTCTATTGACTTCTGAGCTAAGTGTATGGTGCCCTTGACTTTCTCCATCACCATTTTTTTTTCTAATTTCAGATTTTACGCTGCAGAGATTGCCATCGGTCTGTTCTTCTTGCAGAGCAAGGGCATCATTTACCGGTAAGTGAGCATGGCTGTTCTTTCTGTCTCCTCAGCTCCCTCAGCTCCTCCCTTCCTGCCTCTTTCTTCAACTGCTTTTAAAATTAGAATCTGTGGTGGGGGAGGAATCCTCCAGTACTAACTTGGGCATGTGTTCTGCCAGGCAGCATCGCCCACTGCCCTGGCAAAGTTTGGGCAGCTGTATATGGTGATAGCAAAATCTTGATGGACTGTGTCACCCATGATTCTCTGGAACCTTCCAGCTTGAGGACACTTAAGTCTCTGAGAAGAGGCAGCTCTGTGAAGAGGGCGCCAGCAGCACTTTCCTCCAAGACCCCACACCCAGGAAGCATGTAAAGAGTCGACTGCCGAGTGTGGCAGGATCGTATTATTATGCAACCATTTTTCTTGTATGTAGCTGCAATTTGGAAATAGATCTCTGAGTTGCTCTCCCTGAAAGACAGGATTAACTTCAGAAGTTGGCATTTGCCGGTTTGGGGAGAAACAAGTGTGTGATCATAGCTGTATGAGTCATACCATTTTATATTTCATGCAAGGCAGGGTAGCAAGCCCGAGGCTGCTACTTGTCAGTGAGTCCAGGGTGTACAGTTCCTCTTGCGCTGCGCAGATGAGATGGCACAGGCAAGGGGGGATCGACTGACTGTTATGTAACAGGAGCCGGTGGGGAGTGTGCTTCTATCAGCTCTTGGCATGAGCAAGGGTCTATTTAAAGGCTCGCGAAGAGTCATATCAGCCCATTTCATTCATCTATTTGACAAATAGTCATCAAAAGCCTACTGTGTGCTGAATACTGTTCCAAGTGGAGAAAACAGAGACAAAAACTGTAGAGCAAGAGCTGGAGAAGTGAACTATGGAGAATAGAGTTTATTGGAGTGTGGTAGTGTGCAGAAAGGATAAGATGGGGTTGCTGGTGCTGTGTACAGATGCTCACCTCTCTACTGTAGAAACAATGGAAATTCTAGCCTGCCGTTAGTGATACTTGGGTGTCCTGAACCCCTTGCTGTGGAGCTGAAGGATATGGGACAAACTGCAGGAAGAAACCAACCAAAGACTATGAACCCAGTCTTCATGCAACAAGACTTTCACTGTCTCAACAGTAGGTTCTAACTCCTTCTCAGGATGTGGCTCTCAACGAATAGAACCCACCAGGCTCCTAAGAAGATTAAGTGTGAACTGCACATGTGTTAGAAGAAAACCCAGCAGGGATTTGGGGCTCATTATCAGCCTAGTGGGATATGGATTGAGATTTGGAATGATGAACAAGCAGTTCTGGTGCTAAGACAATCCCTTCTCTAAAATGATCTATCTATCTATCTATCTATCTATCTATCTATCTATCTATCTATCTATCTATCTCATCTCATCTCTTTCTCCTCTCTCTCCTTTCCTCTCTTCTAGATTCCTCTCTTTATTCTCCATTTTTTAAAATATTATTTATTTATTTATTATATGTAAGTACACTGTAGCTGTCTCCAGACACACCAGAAGAGGGCGTGAGGCTTCATTATGGATGGCTGTAAGCCACCATGTGGTTGCTGGGATTTGAACTCAGGTCCTTTGCAAGAGCAGTCAGTGCCCTTAACCACTGAGCCATCTCTCCAGCCCCTATTCTCCATTTTTAATAATAGGTTTTGTTTTTTTTTTTAACGAAGTCTACTTCTTAACATAAAGGCTAGAAACCCAGCTGTAATTACATATACCTATCACCCTAGAACATGGGAACATGAAGCAGGAGAATCATAAGTCCAAGGCTAACCTGGGCTACAGAGTGAGAGTCTATCTCAAAAATACAGAAATATGAAGTGATCACTTCCATGCATAGTTTCTATGAGCAAGGCCAAGTCCATGACCCAGGCTTAGACATTCAGTTGTATTCACCCAATACTGTTGGAATCAAGAAAACTGGTGACCAAGGAACTAAGATGGTAGCTGAGAGTGGCCATTATCACCGGCTGCAGCTGGTTTACGGTAGGTGTTGGCAGTACTTGTAGAGTCCAGCATCAGGACCTCATGGAAGAAGAGGCAATGTTTGCATCTCATGGTGATGTCAGTGGTAGCTTCAATATTGCCCACTCTGCATTTTGATGAGTATGGTTCTGGCCTTGTGGAGCCTCCCTATTATGTTCTCCAGCTTCCTAAGAGATTTTGTGAACTCCTCATTATTTTTCCATAAATTCCCTTTCATATTAAAATCATTAAAGTTGTTTTTCCTTGCCTACTATCAAGAAACTCAGTTGAAATAGAGTTCTAGAAATTGATAATCAAGTGAAAATTGTAAAAATACATGACAAAAGATGTATAATTTTATGATTTCATAGAAACTTCCTCTACAGTGGAAAATCTTTTCAAGTGTCACAAATCTCTGCCTCCTTCATTTAGATTTCTGCTTGATAGCATGGTTCTTCTTTATTTTTTGAGATTATAATTACATAGTTTCTCCCTTCCTTCTCTTTCCTCCAAACCATCCCATATACCCCTCCTTTCTCTCTTTTAAAATCACAGCTCCTTTTTTATGGATTGTTATTGCACACATATATGTGTATACATGGCATACACATCTGAGCACACACACATTTCTAAATACATATGTATTACTTGATCATCTATATAATGTTACTTGTATTTATGCTTTCAGAGCTGTCCACTTGTTATTGGATAACCAATCAATTGGTGTGCTCGTCCCTGGAAAAGACTATTTCTCTCATGCACAGTATTCCTTAGCAGCCTCTAGTTCTCTGTGTATGATCTTTCCCCCATCCGTATTAGCACATCTATTATTGTCTTTGTTCAGATCACATTTGTGCGGTCACATTGATAAGACTGTATGGATGTAGCTTCAGACATTACTAAAAGAATCTCACAGCAAACACCATGATTCTCTGACTCTTACAATCTTTCCACCCACTCTTCCACAATGTTTCCTGAACCTTAGGTGTGGGAATTGTATTGTAGATGTATCCATTGGGACTGGGCTCCACAAGTCTTCTCTTTTTATTGGTTGTGGTTTTCTTTGATGGTTTTCATCTGTTTCAAAGACAAGTTTTCTTGTCTTTGAGGAACTACCTGTCTGTGGACAGGTAGTTAGAGCCTAGTTAGAGATTGTGCTAATTCAATCAAGTGTACATAACTTAGAAGTCTGAGCTGTGCAGTTCTTAAGGATCTAAAATGACAACGTTTTTGATTTTTCCTTTTCTGAGGAACATGCTACACATGAATGGGGTTCAGAGATGACTGAAAGATCCTTTTGGTTAAACTGAGTATCTGGTTTATTGGTCATTGACTCTGAGGTCTGTGCTAACTTTCCTTATTAGAGTTCTACAAGATAAATGTTTCAGCCCTCCTTTGACATAGAATGAGAGTGTTTTACAGGGAAAAACAGCAACCAAAGCAACCCAAGGCTGAGGAGATAGCTCAGTGGGTAAAATGCAAGCATGAAGACCTGAGTTTGGATCTCCAGTACCCACACATAAAAACTGGCTGTGATAGCCTTCATCTAGAAGAGAGACTAGTGACCCAGCTGCCTGTTTCTGGCCATACAGTCAAGTTGAGAGGTGTCATGTATAATGAATTCATACATACATCTCGTATGTAGTTGCTGCATAGTACACACTCCTGGTTTCTAGCCTGGCATTTGGACATAGTGCCTTGAAGACACGCATGAGTGCTGTCTAAGATTGGCCCTATGGATGGTGCCGAAGATACTTAGGATGGGGAAGGTTGCTGTCTGCAGTGGATGCAAGTGTATGGATCTCCTCTTGGATCAAGGGACCTTACAGACAGATAGGAGGTGTCTGGATAGGTTGTCATGACATCTATTCATCTGACAATGACTACAACCACTCAGTTCAGCTTTACTTAACTTGGCTGCCATTGAGAAGTCTGCAGACACATCTGAAAGTTCATTTATCACATTCCTTGTAGCCTCTGATCTTTATTAGCTTTCTACCCTTCATCAATGGACCTCTGGAGCTTTTAGACTTATATTATTGCTCCTGAATCAGCCCAATATTCAAGAGCTTGCCTCCTTGCTGGGGATAACCAATAGGGTATCAAGATTTTGATGGTTCTCCATTGCCTGTTATTGAACCAGTCACTGTGAGTACAATGTCTAATGGCAAGTACAGCCCTGTAAAGCCACTCCTGGGACCAGAATTCAGGTTCATACCATCCCTATAACATGGCCTAAAGATCAGGAAAGAGAGTTGTACCAGACATTCGGAACCTGATCTGAATGCAGGATAGAGCTCCAAGTTAGGAAGTATGTTCCGTACCTCCAAGAGAACTGGACTTCCACATCGTCTGATAGAACCAGATCAGTCTGAGATATCAAGCATCCTTACCCACTGGTGCACAAAGTGTTGACATTGGAGTAGATATTTAGGAAGAAGCAAGTATGAAAGATACCCCCATGGGATATAGGGACAATCTTACATGCTGAAGACAGGCAGGGATTTTCCAGACTATGAGGTCCTCCTCATTCACACAGATGGCCAGTATTAGGGTGAGAGCAAAGGACAAATTCTTTAAAGCCTAGATGTCACTATCTTAGAGACCCATCCTACAGTGACATCTTCTTTTACCCTTACTATCTCTCTGTCATCTTTCTACTCTCCAAATTGCTGTGCAGAATTCAAATAGCCATGATCATAGGGTGAAATATTACTTATCTTTGCTCGACACTAGAACTTAGCTGGACTATAAAGAAGCATTCTTATTTATCTTCTTCATAGTTAATGTTTCCAGCTCCAGGAATAGTGTCTGACACACAGCAGACATGCAGTGGACCCCTGTTGATTGAGGGAGCAGTTGGAGCTCCTGAGTACTGTCCCACAAAGTAGGAGAGCCAGAAATAATTGGAGTTAAGTGAATTCTTTGAATCTGAATTTTTGTTAGCTCCATGGTCTTCAGAGACACCTTAAAAGTAATATTTTCATGGAAAAATACCTTTTTATAGCAGAAGAGATCTCAGGTATAAAGGTTAACTTGTGGGCTTCTCTTGGATTCTAGAATCATCCATGGTTCTGTGCTCTTTTCGTATCTTCCTAAGGATTCTCTCTTTTCTGAGATAATGTCTCCTCATATCTTTGTAAGACACATTGCACAGTTCACTCTGTAGAAAAAGAAAGTACAGAGGTTTGTGGGCCCTTTTGTGATAATCTCCCTGCCAGATCGTAAACCACTGTAGGAAAAAGTGAGTTTGATGTGTTACCTTTGTGTCCGTGAAGCTCAGAGCACAGGAGTGTGATGTATCTATATCAAGTGACTGTTGGGTGAGTTGAAATAAGCAGTGTCCACACTAAACTTCCAAATCCTTGTCTGCCACAGTGACCTGAAACTTGACAACGTGATGCTGGATTCTGAGGGGCACATCAAAATCGCTGACTTTGGCATGTGTAAGGAGAACATCTGGGACGGGGTGACAACCAAGACATTCTGTGGCACTCCAGACTACATTGCCCCAGAGGTGAGTGCATACAACCACCTGTAGTGCTGTTTCTCCTGCTCCCCAATAGCGGGCCGTGAGAGGGCTTGGAAGGGTTGAGAGTGGTGCCTGAGATCCTTGGACCAACCTCGTTCCTGCTTTCTGTGTCATCCCTCTGAGCTCTCACTTGCAGATTAGCTTAGCACTTCTAGAAGGCCAAATATGTCAAGATGTAGGGAGGATTTTTTTAAATAAAACTCAAAGGAACGATCCATCACACATCAGTAAAAACATATCCATCATCAAGCTGCTATGGCTCGTGGCCATATGATGTCTCCTAATTATGACATTGAAATGTTTGTTGCGAGAGTGAGAGACAGAAGGGGAACAGATCCTCTGGGCTGACAAGACACATTGATGGTGCACTGCACATTGGAGATGCATTCCTGGAGACTCCAAATTTGTCTTCCTATGATAAAGATATAGGTGAAAGTGTGAATGTTCATCAGAGTAGCCCCCTTTCTCCCAAAGGACGTGCCCATTCACTGGCTTTTCCCAACACGATATGACACAATAATTTGCAAGTACATGATACAGAGTCTTGGAGAGAGAGAGAGATGTCCTAGGATTGCTCTTTTCCTTGGCTAGCCATCAGTCACTTGCTATACAAGAATTGTCTAGAAGGTTTCCCATGGAGGTGTAAGACTAAATATAATGTTTAAAACCTGCATGTTCTGTGCCAAAGCAACTCCTTTCTAGAAGCAGAGGTTGCACACACACGTAAAAGCACACACACAGAGGAGGGAGTACATTCAAAGCCCTCCTTTCATCCCAGCACCGTTTCTTAATAATGAAAACTAAGAGAGAACATCAATATTTATGACTATCAATAAAGGAATTAGTCACTAGTACATACCACATTTGTGTCAGGAAGTCACATATAACCTTGGAAAGATCAGAGCAAGTCTCCATGAACTAACTTGAAGCAATGTCCCTCCATAGGGGGGAGAGGAGAAGGCTGTGGTTTAATTATAGTAGAAAACGTCACTATTCACTGATTCAAGAGAGTGAGTTAAATGTATATGAAAATATGGGCATGTCGATAAAAGGAAAACTAAAATCAAATGAGGCGTGGTCACACCCACCTGCCAGCCAAGCCTTCAGGAGGCTGAGGCAGAGGAATCTGAGTTCGAGGCCAGGTTGAGCTCCCTAGCAAGACCACTCCACACATGAAATAATAAAAATAAGGCAAATGCAAATGAGGAATAACAAATGCAAAGCACTGTTTATAGACAGTGGCAGTAGCACTCGGGACGCCGCTGTGTGTTTTCTCTGAGTATGCAAATGCTCGAGAAAAGGTGCAGACAATCTGCCTGGGAGATGACACATGGATTTCAAACACTGCAGAGAGCAAGAATGCTCCCGTCTCTCTGTGTGTCGTAGATAGCTGTGTGTCACTGATTCTCCCACAGAGTAAGTAAGTGTATTTGTGTATCCCTGTGTGGCATACTCTGGCCATTTATCCTTTGGCTAATTTCTCTGTAGGGTCTGACATACCCTGACACACTTCCTGGGTATGTCCTTTGTTCAATGAGTCCTGGTTCCCATATCTAGCTGTACTCAGAGAAGTCACAGAGAGCTTTAAATGTTTTAGAATGCCCAGATGTCACCCTTTTTGGCTGTTGAATCCAAATCCCTGTTGGGTCATGATCTTCAACAGCTCCCGCTGGCTGTGGGGCTACGGAGCACTCTGCCCTGAGCAGAGAGCCTTTTCCTTCAGCTCAGCACTGTCCTTGGTCAGCTGTGTTGTTAACTAACCGCACCACCTCTGGCAACTTTTCTCACCTCCCAGGCTCTATTTTCCTTGGTAAAAGGTTTAACTTCTTGGGTTGTCAGAAGCAAATGAAACACCAAGTGCCTTAAAGGTGTGAAGACACGTTCACTGAGAAGCTTCTCACGCAGCCTGTGTCTTGCAGTTACTTCTGTTCAGAGTACATTTCTTATTCATTTATTCTTTTGTTTCATTATTTGTCTATCTTAAATTCCCAAATTAAAAATGCATACCTATAGAGTACAAAATGTTTTGGGCATGTGGAAGGGTTGAATTGCATTGATTTGTATGTACAATCTTATGTGCTTAACCTTTATTGTTAAAATCTGCACTCAGTAGTTACAAAAATATTACTATTGGGTATGTATGTATGCAAGCATATGCCATAACACACCCACATGTGGACGTCAGAGGATGACTCTACAGAGCTGGATCTCTCCTTCTACCTTTTCCTGGCTTCTAGGATTAAATTAGTCATCAGTCTCATTAAAGAAATGCTTTACCCATTAAGCCATCTCACTGTCCCTCAGTGATTTGTTTTTGTTTTGTTTTGTTTTGTTTGTTTGTTTTTTGAAGCATGGTTTTGCTGTGTTGCCAAGGCTGGCTTTGAACTCACGGCAATCTTGCTGTCTTAGTGTCTGAGATGCTAGGATTACAGGTGTGTGCTCCAGCTCCTGGCAGTCACAGTGGTTTTCAAGAAGGCACTTCATTGTTAACTATCATAGTCATGTAGTACTGTAGAGCTCTGGAACTTGTGACTCTTAGCTGATGGATGCCTTCATCCTTGGACCATCTATGCATTTCTGACTTTGAGGAGGAAGCTGGGATGGGAGACAGGCTTCAAGAAGCAGACATTTGCTCTATAGCCAGATTTGTGCCAATGCTTTTATTGAGAGAAACAAACAATAACTGAATTACAGACCATTATAGTAAAAGGCAATGTGAAGGGTGAGGTATAAGAGGTGTTCAGTACCTCATACCTATAAAACCCCAGCGTGTGCATAGTGTGTCTGTTTTGTAGAAGTTAAGTAGCTTTCCTCAGGGTCACACTGCAAAGAGCAGTTAGGTTACAACATTAGACCATAGGCCCATAAACCTCAGCCCTCAACCTTTGCTGCATCAGCACCTTGCCTTTGACACAGCTGCCTCTTCACTCTGTATGCTAAGAGGTAGACAGCCACACAGCTATGAAAACCTGGCAGCCATGAGCATCCCTCGATCCTTTAATCCTTCTTCCATTCATTTAATTTATGGAAACCATTGGACGATTGGGAATTGTAAGACATATTTGTGTGTGTGTGTGTTTGTGTGTGTGTGTGTGTGTGCGTGCCTGTGAACATACAAGTGCTTTCAATGGAATCCTATGAAGAGATAAAGCAAAACAATGGTGCAGACTGGTGTCGTAGCTTAGTGGTTACGATTAAGTGCCTACTGCTTTCCCAGAGGTACTGAGTTTGGCTCCCAGTACCTTTGTGAGGTGTCTCACAACTTCCTGTAACTTGAGCTCCAAAGGAATCTGATGTTCTCCAGGGTCACTGCACTCACATGCGCATACCTCCCCAACACACACACACACACACACATACACACACACACACACATACGTTCACATATACTTCAAAGTAAAAATAAAATCTTGAAGAGTAACAATGTGCCAGCACACAAATCTGATGGAAATGCAGAATAAAGAGCACCCTCCGTGGAGGTCCACCTCTGAAGTGCCCGAGCTTAAGTAGAGAACGCACCACTTTAATATACAGTTGTGGGAAAGAGTCTAGCAGAAGAAAGACCAGTGTTTTTCATGATTTTACTCTTGACAAAGAATTATAGATGGTTTTCACAGATATTTTTTTTACCATGTATACTATCCAAATAAAAACAGATGTAAAAGAATCAAAAATACTTTTAGGGTGTTGTATTTTTAATCATGGTTCAAAAGAACCACGCTTAACTGTGGGTGTAGGTCAGACAGAGATGAAGTCGCCCAGCAAGCATGAGGCCCTGAGTTGAATCGCTAGCTCCACAAACAGATGAAAAACAAAACAAAAAGCCCACATGTTGTAAATTTTACCATCTTTAAGTATGTGGATCAGTAGTGTTAAGTATATCCACATTATTGTGTAAATGTTTTTACTCTATAGTAAAAAACAAAAATAACCACTCCTCCTCTTTAAAATGCTGTACACAGAACTTTGAAACATCACACCACACCCGGTGCTTAAAAAGGCACGGTGGCACACAGATGTTTGCCCAGCTGCAGGTGCCTTTGTGAAGCATCAAATTCAAGGAGACAGAGCAGGTGCACCCTACCCTCTTTGTCCACTCTCTGAGACCCTGCTCGAATCTGGGATGGTAGCAGCCATTGTAATCTTGCACCGAAGGCCAGGGCCATACCTGAGACTCCCTACCCAAGTGCTAGTCCACTCTTCCTATTAAATAAGTGGGAACTCAGTCTCCAGCCACAGGGGCTGTCTGCCACTCTGATGGGATGTCCTCTGTTTTCCAGATCATTGCTTATCAGCCCTACGGGAAGTCTGTGGACTGGTGGGCATTTGGAGTCCTGCTGTATGAAATGTTGGCTGGCCAGGTAATTGAATTTTAAGTGATCTGTAAGAAAATGACCCTCCACCTCCAGCCACATGGTCTCTGGGGAAAGTGACAGCTTGGTCACAGCTTATGAATCTGAGTACTTCTGACTTTTTCTGGCCTTGGGGTTGCTTAAATTTGTTGATCATCTTTTCTCGTGAAGATCTCAGAGGGTAACCTCATCTTGGGATTGGGGATGGGGAGAAGGAAGTCCTGCTGGACAGAGAAAGCTGGCAGGAGGGCCAGGCAGGGTCTCTTCTCCCACCCTGCTCTCTGCTCCACAGGCACCCTTTGAAGGGGAGGATGAGGATGAGCTCTTCCAGTCAATCATGGAGCACAATGTGGCGTATCCCAAGTCCATGTCCAAGGAAGCTGTGGCAATCTGCAAAGGGGTAAGTTGTTCCTCCCTCAAGGCCACGACTACCGTGCAAGGGTACCCAGCTAGTTGGAAGGAGAGGATTACTCTCACCTCTCGCTCTGCTTCCAACACCAGAGCCCTGTTATGAAGCTGTTCTCTCCTGGAAACAAGAGTTCCCTTCTCATTTGCACCACCAAGGTGCAAATGTAGACACAACCATGTACTGGAGTCTTGTTTTTAGCTGGGCAGCAGCCCCAAGCCTTACACAAGGAAACCCAGAGCCGTTGCTCAAGAGCTGGAACCATGGGAAAGAGGGCCTAGGGTGGCCTACCTTGTCCTACTCTGCTGTGGATGTCTTTAGTTAACATTAAATTCTTATGACTTTTGTTGTAAGAAAATTTTAGTATTGATTCTAGGTGACCACCTGGATAAGCTGAATTAAATGCAGTGTCTCCGGACTTGCATTGATCTCCCTCAGCTTGTAGGACCCAGGTGTGCACATAGCTGTGTACACACATGTGCACAGTTCAAAGGGTACAGGTACACACCTACAATGGCAATAATTTCTGTGAAGAAAGACAGGCAGGAGTTTGCAGGTAAGGTTTATTTGTGTTACCTTTCATGTTGAATCCAATCGACTTCTTAGACTATGCAGACCTAGACCCTGTCCCAGGATTAGGTCTGCATACCCGTGTTCTGAAAAATTCCCCACATAGCTCAAAATGCACTGCTGTTAAACACAGTGTCCAAAGGAGGCAGTTTCTCATCCACAATTGAAGTGTGAAAGCTTCACCCTGAGACTGAGGGAACAGCGTACAAAGATAGAGGTTTTATAAAGGCTTTCCCACCGGCCAAGAGGGAATGTTCTAAAGGTTAGACCCTGGGCTGTGCCTGAGCATGAAGCTCCTACCGTTTGTCTACATATACCAGGGTGGTCGTCATAGATCTCTAGGATGCTTGTATATCTCCCATGCCTTACCCAGCCCTGCTCTTCCTGACTCCAGTCCAATGCGGTCTATGTGGCTCTGGTTAAGGATATCAGCAACAGGAGGCTCAGTCTGAGTTTTGGCCCTGGTGATATGAGCTGGGCCAGACTCACAGCTTGAAAATACCTCGTAAGACTGACTGAACTCTCACCTACTGAATCACCTGAGCATTGTGTTTGAGCTACATGGGCGAGGAGGCAGACATCTCTGGGGAAGCCACGTGTGAATTAGCTTCAGTCCCTAACATCTTCAGGTTAAATTGGTTACAAACATTTTTCATAGAGGGTGTGAGGCAGGGAGAGAATAAAAACAAGGAGCCCAGAGGAGACTCAAAGGTTCATCAGGAACACTGGCACAGCATATAGATAAAAGATGATGCAGACAGAGGCTGTCGAGGCTCCTGGAGGCATCTTGTTAAGAGAGGCGCGGGAGGAAGTCAGTCGTGGTCTTTAATTTGTTTAATGATTCCCAACATCTGAAGATCTAGATATTTTCCCATAAATTCTCAGCTTTCCAGCTGCCACGTAGTCTACTCCTCGTTCCTACAAAGCATCAGTCAGCAAGACTAGAAATCATCACCCCCTTTAGATGGGATGCGCACTCTCCAGTTTGTAAAAATAAAAAATTTTTAAAAAGTGGAGGTGGGGGCCAGATTCTGTCTGAGTTCCCATCCAAGTCCAAGGATATGAGCCACTATGATCACGAGGAAGTTATTTGACCTGATTTACGGATTGAGGCCAGTAACAGCACTGCACATAGGGTCCTTTGATGATTAAACCAGTTAATACCTATAAGTCACTTAGACCAGAGCCTGGATTTCTGCTCCCAAACCCTAAGGCCTTCTCCAATGTGAGTAACGCTGTCACTGCTCTGTTTGGTGCCAGGCTCCTCTTGGCATTTGAGCCTGTGTCTTTCTGCGACAGGAGAATTTGGAGAAGGAAGGATTTAGGAGATCAAAAAGCCCCCTGCAAATCCTCATCACACCCTCTTGTTCCTTAGGTGTGTGCATTTGAGCTATTTCCTTGTATCTTTGGCCTTTTGCTTCTTTATCTCCAAAAACAGAATAAAAGTACTTAATGAGTCATTTCCCAGACATTAAGTGAGGCAGTAGAAGGGGACTCTTGTGTGGCTAGCGCATAGTAGGTGTTCGGTGCATGTTCATGGACTTTCCCTTCCTGACCCATCCCTGCCTGGACAGCTCGGGGTAGGGGTTCTAAGTGGGTCATGGAGGAGAGAAATGTTTCCAGGTCAGCTACCTTCAGCTTCAGCTCCAATTAGCACTTTGCCTGGTGGAGTTGTTTTCTATCAATTCAGGATCCATAACCTTCACAATGAGCAGGAGTGACTCTCTTCGCTGCTTGTGCTGGGCACTGTCCTGAGCTGAGTGGGCTCAGTGCAGTGTGGGCTCTCTCTCTAAGGCTGATACTCCTTCAAAGTAGGGGTGAAGCTTAAGCTTCGAGCCAAATGCTTCCTCCTGAACAGAGGGCCCCTGGAGATGCGTCTGGGAGGTGATCCGAAATGGGAACAGTGATTACATCCAGCTGTCTACATGGCTTCAGGCACAGAGAGTGGAGTGTGGGAACCCGGCAGACTCCTTACTGCTCTGTATGCTTACAGTGGAACTTCTTTGCTTGCCATCTCCCTGCCTACAAGGAATCTGAAAACAGCCTTCTTTCCCACATATACCATCTTCTTCATATGTCTAGCTCATTAAAAAAAAAAAAAAAAACCTATTCTCTACCATGAAAACCAGAGCAAAAACTTGCCCTGGTTTCCATGGCCAGGGTGCTGAAAGCAGACAGAAGCCTAGACTAGCAAGTTAGAGTAAAAATAAAGAGAGACTGAATTACAGAGGGCTGAGAAAGCTGAGCTATTCAAAACCTGACCCTGGGACTGGGGAGGAGGCTCCATTGGCAAAGCGCTTGTTGCATGTGAAGGCCAGAGTTCAGTCTCCAGGACTCACATTTAAAAAAGCCAGCTGTCAGGGTACACATCCTATCTCAGAAATGAGGAGGTCGAGACCACAGGATTTCTGGGGCTCACTGACTAGCTAGCTAAATTGGGGGAAGTTCTGGGTAAAAATGAGAGACTCTGTCTCAACAAACAAGGCAAAGAGTAATTGAGGAAGACAGAGGTCTGGGCTTGACACACACACACATTCATACACACACTCACACACACATACACTCACACATATACATACACATACACACATACACACACATACATTCACACTCTCACACACATACACACACACTCACACACACATACACACATATATATACACATACACTCACACACACTCACACACTCACACACACACTCACACACACATACACATGCACACATACACTCACACACTCACACATATACACACACATACACACGCACACATACACTCACACATACACACACACTCACACACACATACACATATATACGCATACACTCACACACGCTCACACACACACTCACACACACATACACACGTGCACATACACTCACACATACACACACTCACACACACATACACTCACACATATACACACATACACACATACACACACATACATTCACATTCACACACATATACACACTCACACACACATACACACGCACACATACACTCACACACTCACACACACATACACACACACATACACTCACACATACATACACACACACACACACACACACACACACACACACACACACACACATACACAGAGCTCTTCTCCTAAGTTATGTAACCTTAGGCGGATAACTTTACTCTCTGGACAAGTCTGCTTATAGAGAAAATAGTTGCTGCAGCCTCAGAGTGTTGCTGTAAGATTCAAGAGATATAAATGATGGCTGGGTTGCCTTTAGCACAGAGACCAGACACACAGTGCTCTCAGTCCACAGAAACGTCATTGGTGTTGGTGTTATTGTTATCAGAATTAATAGAGACCGCCTAGACCAGCAGTTCTCAACCTGAGGGTCATGACCCCTTTGGGGGTTGAACCACCCTTTCATAGGAGTCACCTAATAGCCATTGAAAACCACAGATATTTACATTACAGTTCATTACAGTAGTAAAATTACAGTTAGAAAGAAGCAATAAAAATAACTGTATGGTTGGGAGGTCACCACAACATGAGGAACTGTATTAAAGAGTTGTAACATTAGGAAGATGGAAAATCACTGTCCCAGACACACAAATGTCAAGGCTTGACCTAATTTCCTTGCCCTCCATTGACTTTTCCTGACCAAGAGAGAGACCACGGATATCTCTGGGAAACCACATGCAGAGTATATATAAAGTGGAGACAGGACTGTTCCAAGGTATGACTGAGGAGAAGTTTTTATTGTAGATATGAGGGAGACTACAGCCAGAGGCATCCTGAAGAGTCCTGAGCAAGGAAAGAAAGTAGTAGGTGGAACATGACCAGCAGCCTGAACTGGGCCATGAAAGGAGAGAGAAGGGGAGGGAGGAAGAGAAAGGTGTGCAGACAAAGGTGACCAAGAGAAAGGGGCCAGAAGAGCCCATGGCCGAAATGGTAGAGTTACATAGGAATCAGAAGCTGGGGGAGAAAAACGCATGAGCTGGAGAAGAATGGCAAGGTGAGAATCGCAGATACTAAGGGAGCCTGGAGGCCAGCATGTGCTTTGTATGCTAAGAGGCATCACAGTCAGCCATTTTATGTCAGGTTCAGTTTCTTTTGGACCTGACACAGATCTCTCTCTCTCTCTCTCTCTCTCTCTCTCTCTCTCTCTCTCTCTCTCTCTTTCTCTCTCTCTCTCTTTCTGCCAGTTTGATACAGGATCTCCTTATTGAGCCCAAGCTGGCCTTGGCCTCTTCTAATAGCAATCCTCCTGTCTCAGCTAGAATTACAAGCATACACCATAACACCTGGCTCCTGTTGCTCTTAAAAACCCCAATTTTGGAGCTAGGCTAAGTGGGACTGGATCCCACCTGTAATTAGAAGTCCTTGTGTTTGTCTGAGTTCTCTGAGTATCATTTGCTTCACCATTTCAAGAGGGAAAAGAAATAGACTCCCCTCATTGGGTTACTGTGACGGTCGAGTAGTGCCATGCCTCTAAGGAAAAAAGGAGTTGAGAACACTGAGTTTGGGGGACTTTTGCTCCTTGGAAGATAGGGCACACACAGAGACTGTATGCCTGTGATGGGGACCATGGGGCATCCTGTAATCAGGGTTCGTAAAGTTCTGAATGGCTGGGTTCTACCTTTACCCATTGTTAGCCAGTCCTAGGCAAAACTGGGGGTGTCGAGTCAGCGCCACAGTTCGTTCTTTCCTGTTTCTCTGCCCTCTTCCTTTTCTTTCTGAATCACCAACTCCTCCATATTTCCTCTCTGTTCATTTGCTAGCATCTTGCGATCAGAGACTCTTGTGTGCTACTTTGGTTTCATTTCTAAGAGCAAGCCTATTTAGTGGTTTCATCTCAGAGCGTATCTATTCATCTTGTTTTTTAGCACTGGCTCACAGACCCAAAGATGGAGAGTTTTGATAATTAAGTAATTTAAACAGAACACAAGAGAAACCTCAGTGGAGCCGAGGGAACTTGTGATACAGGGAATAAGCTGGGCTAGCTTTGGACTATTTAATGAGCTTTCTGAAAGTAATTACTTGAAACCTGGGTCCATTTGACTAATATTTTTCTTTTTCTTTTTTTAATTTTCACAAGTGCTCTGCCTGAGAAATGCAAATGGCACCTGAGTGAACATCCCCTTCGAGTCAGTCAAATGTCAGTGTTTCTTACGACAGGAGAAAGGGGTTTGAACATGTAGAAACTGACCTCGTTAGGGGCACCAGTAATCACATAGAGCTCATTCTTGATCCCAGTTGACAGCCTGTGACATTTTTAATGTGACGTTCAAGGCCATATTTAAGGTTTAGGTTGATTCTCCCTGAGGGACTTTGCCCTGGAGTGGGGTGGTCTTCGATCCTACAGAGGCCTGGCTAAGAAACAGACCCTGGGAGGAAACTCAGACAGTAAGACCCGTTGATAGTCTGCACTGACTTTCCAAAGTCGTTGAAATAATAATATCTCAGCAGCTCTCATTTCCTGGTCTGCAATCTGTTCAATGTTTTTCTTTCCTTTTTAGCTAATGACCAAACACCCAGGCAAGCGCCTGGGCTGTGGGCCTGAAGGGGAACGAGACATTAAGGAGCATGCATTTTTTCGGTATATCGACTGGGAGAAACTCGAACGCAAGGAGATTCAGCCACCTTATAAACCAAAAGCTGTAAGTATACCTCTCCATGGCTGGCCAGTCCTTGGACACACATGCTCTTTCTTTGGTGTGTGCATTCTCTGAATGCTCTTCGAGGTGTGGATATCAATGCATCGACTTGAATATGCCTGTAGGCACCTCTCTTCCTGTGTGCACCAAGTCCCTGGATACCAATATGGCAATGATTGCAAAGCCAGGCCTCTGTACATAAGGGAGACAATTGATATGAAGCTTTTGTTGTTGTTGTTATTGTTGCTTTGATTCAATTACTGTAATTGTCTGAGCTGCCACCTTGGGGGGTCGGGGGGGGGGGCTTGGTTCTTGGATGAGCGGAGTCCAGACTTACTTCTGAATTGTGATGAAGAATCTAATTTTGCCCTCCTTCCTTCCTCAGTGCAACTGTGTCATTTTCTCTTCAGACTGACATTGAAAAGGTCATGTTGTTTATCTCAATGGTATTTAAATTGAATTCCGAAACCTACAGTACTACCTCTGAGTCCGCCACTGAAAATGGTTCACCAGCCAGCCCTTTCCCCAGGTGAAGGAGAAAGAAACAGACCCACAGACCTCCATGAGGTTGGGGTGTACACTAGGTTGTCATACAGTTGTGATGTCAGAATAAATACTTCCCATTCTCCTAGAGTTGCTGGGAAAATTTTGCAGCCCAAAGACCCAGCAGGGTCCTTGCCAGCTTCTTGCAAGGGGGAGGAGGGGGAGTTTGTACCTGGATGAATTAGAATGGTGATTTTATGAGGTGGATGTTTCTTTGTTGATGTTAAGTACAGTGCAGACCTGGTGGTTTTATCATGTGTTGTGAAACTACTGACTGAGGCTGTAAAGGGAACATAAACATTGCCATTGAAACTTGAAGTCGTGAGGGTCTCAGTGTTCTGACAAGAAAAGTGATGATGATAGTTATTTTAGTTCAATAATTGTTAATTTCGTGAGCATTTATTATGTGTGAGGTGCCATGTTGAGCATTTCATTTACAGCATCTAATTAAACCCTCACAATAGCCTACAAGGTGGGAGCTATTATTCTGGCATGTGGGAGAAGAAAGGGGAGACTCAGAGAGGTTCAGGGACTTTGACCACAGTCACACAAGTGCTGTGGCATGCGGTGAAGGGGGAATCCATGTCGTGAATAGTCCAACTCCATTGGAAGCTTTCTACGTCTAGGGAAAAGGACAGTAGTCTGAGAAAATCTCTCAGGTGATTCTCACAACTCTGTAGAACTGCCCCATCTCTGCTGCACCCTTGCTGAGCCTCGTTCTGGTTATATCTGAGTGCTAGGAAGCCAGCTCCAATGGAAACAGCCAGTTCTGCTGTTGAACATTCTGGATTAATACCAAATCAATCTTCCCAGAAAGTCCAGCAGAGACTCGCTTTCTCTAGATCCTTCTGGAAATTTGCGGGATTATATCTGGAGTTTAGGCATCTGGATTAAACCCCTTCTGAGAGCACACCCTTATGACATCACTTCTGAGTGTCATTATCATTCATCTTAAAACAAAGACGCAGGCCGGAGCATGGCATTCCTAAGAGCATCTGACCATCAGCAAGTAAACTCTGTCACTTGTCTATGTTAGAGCCTGTGAGCTTGGACTAGTCAAGTTCTCTCTGACCTAATGACCTTTTTATCTCTGTAGTGTAGCAAGGTAATGGTCTCTGCATCAGAGGCTTACTATGATACAGAAAGCACTTGGGATGAGCTTGGTTCATGACAAACTCTCAAGGATAGTTGGTTATGGTGGTCAGTGATGTCACTGAGTAGTTAGTATTTTGGGTTTAGGGTCTTTGAGGGGTAAATTAGTAGTACTGTTTCTTTTTTGTTTGTTTGTTTGTTTTTGTTGTTGTTTTGAGACAGGATTTCTCTGTGTAGCACTGGCTGTCCTGGAACTCACTCTGTAGACCAGGCTGGCCTCGAACTCAGAAATCCTCCTGCCTTTGCCTCTCAAGTGCTGGGATTAAAGGCATGCACCACCACTGCCCGGCAGTAATACCGTTTCTTTCTTTTTTTTTTTAAAGAAAGTTACTTTTTTTTATTAGATATTTTCTTTAT